>NC_045787.1:86574695-86890142 GCF_009873245.2 Balaenoptera musculus
AACCAAACCCCTGTCTGGAAAGACTATTCAGATTCTACTTGCTGCTTATGTGGTTGGAATTAGTCTTTAAAACAACCAGATTTTATTTTTATTAAAAACCTACAAAACAACAACAGCAGCAGCCACTAGGCCTTTTGGCATGTCGCTGCACAGTTAGAATACAAAACTGGGAGCCCATTCTGGTCAGCCCCAACTGTATCCTCATGTCCTGGAAGAGGATCTTCTCATGATTTTTCTTTTCTTCAAGTGATGTTCGTCGCCTATTTATCCCGGTCTCTCTGCACTGACACTAATCTGCCTTGAAATTGGCTGATTCCGCTCAAACCATGTTTACAGGGAAGCAAGTTTCATCAGGCCGTCCTTGTTCATAGACCAGTTTATGCTCTATAGCCAAGAGATTATTAAAAACTATATATTACGTGCATACACTTGAAAATGACTCAACTTGGGGAAGGTAACTACCATATCTGCATTTCATTGCTTGTGTTGTAGAAAGGGGCAAGGTAGCATTACAATCTTGAATGAAAATTGTTTCCTAAATATATTATCCTCCGTGAGAAACATTTAGCAACTGTTAGTGCCCAGGAGACAAAGACTAAGAGGAAAAAAAAAATGTGCTAAATAGAATGTAGAGAGGGATGGGAAGAGAGAGGAAAAAGCCTCATTTAAATGATCAAGCTGAGCATTAACCACAAGGAGAGAAAAACAAATGTTCTATGTTTTCCACAAACATCAATTACGTCTAGTAATTTAGCTGATTTCTCTCACCGAACAGGTGCTCTGGCTGCAGTGCAAAGTGCAGAGCGTGCACACCACCCCGGCTCCTATGAAAGGTACCAAAGGTCCTCAACTTGCTCTAAAAAAGATTTCCAACATTCCAACATTGTTGACAGTTTTCCCTGAGCCCCCCACCAGGTATGTGGCATCGTGGGAGTGAAACCTAGTCTAGGGACAGCCGAAAGACTGGCCACTTCAAGAGGCTGCAAATTTGGGGCAAACAGAACAAACTCAAAGAGAAATTATGCAAATGGTCATGGATTTAGGCATGTTAAGCCAACTGAATTATGCTTGACAAGGAGGAGCAGGACGAATGAATTAAGTCTACAGACAGCCAAAAACTAAATATAAGTAACAGATTTAACTTTCTCATACACTAAGCCCCAAACTGCTTAAAGAACCAGAATCAGTCCTTTGAGTTTAATTCCCAGATCCCCTTTTACACAGATTGCAAAATGCAAAGTGACTGGAATACCTAAAACAAGGAGGAGGGAAAAGATATAATCAAGGGCTCTGCTAATATCCAACTGAGTTAAGCAGGCTCCAAAAAATGAAAACTAATTATAAACATAGACAGACACACACACACCCCTAGTAAAGAGAATGAATACTCTTTTCCATAGTAAATATTTAAAAACTGTGGAATGAAGTTGAACTGTATGAGGTTTCCTCCGCAAAGAGGTACATCTCCCAAATGGGACTTTAAATGAAAAGGAGGCAGTTTGCCTCTATCTTTGTTATTTAATCACCATTGTTTTGGGGGTTTTTTTGTTTGTTTTTGAAGTCCAGAAGAGATCATGTTTTAACACTTTTTGTTTACTTTCTCCCTTGGTTACTGATGTTGATCCCCAAAGAGAGGGGTTTCTGTGGAAGCAATCATCTTAGGTACTAAAGCATCTGTTTGCTTGAGTTTTACCCCTTGCTAGGTCAACTTAAATGACTTGGGTTGGCTCTCTCTTTGCTTACAGTTCCAGTTTCCTAAATTTCTCCCTCTATAAACCCTGCAAGGAAAAGAATTCCCTCATGCTCCTGCCTTCTCTTGACAATGGATTGCTATATTACCTTGTCTTCCGTAAATACACGACCGACACAGTATTTACATAGGACTGGGGAACACAGCTACTCATATTCCACGCCCTGGCTCCTGTGTGCCTCTGCACACACCAGGTTACACACCTCAGCTTGACAGTCTGTTCCAATGGGGGAAGAGGTAGCCTCAGACGAGGTGGCCCAGAAACACATTATGAGTGTTAACTTTGGCTCTCACTGGAGACAGTCATCTTGGATAGACAAGCCAGGCTTCTTTACCTTGGTTTCCTCACCTGTACAACAAGAATGCCTTCTACCAAAGGAGTTAAAAGGATAAATGTAAATGACTAAGGAAGGCGGTCAAGACTTTCATAAAAATGCTTAAGAAACATAACTCATCTCCTCTCTTACAATGGTAGTTCCTTCCTATATTCTAACCTCTACCTTCCAAATCACAACCCTAGGAAGAATGACATTCTTGAAATACTTCCAAATGAGTTCCATCCAGAGGGAGTAGAATTATAGCTCTGTGTCAAATGTCAGTGATCTAGGATCTCTAGGCACCGGCGTGATTTTATCTTAAAAGTAAATGCCATGCACACATAAGGCAAGAATCTCACATGTTCCAGGGCCATAAGGCTGGACCAAGCTCATTGTAACCACAACTGCTTGCAGAAATTGTATTGAGAACTAATGTGACCAGAACTCATTTAGACAGTCATATGGATAGTTTATGTGCCCATATTTATGAGCATTTTCCACACCCATAATCATAGACGCCTGTAACCAGTTTGGTTCTTAAGGTAAAAATTTTAACAGTTGTGTGGGTCAAGAGGGGAGTATATGTGTGAAATGAATCTATTATTGTACATATTTTATTACCACCTGTTGTTTCAATGATTCTTAATTACTTAACATGCAGTTCTCTGTGCTGAGAATATATTTAAAAGGAAGCTACCCTGTTCAAGTAGTTTCCATGTATTTGGGGCTGGGTAGGGAGTAGGGAACAGAGTGACAAAACATCAGAGGTCACAAAAATTCTCAGCCTACTTACAAGCTTTACTTGGCTAGCACAGATTTTTTTTTTTTTTCAATAAGACTTAAAGTCAGCGTCAAATTGACCTAAAAATCTAGATTATTAGTTTGTCATAAAAATATGTTAACATCTGGCAACACTGTTCATATTACTCTTCATGCTCAGCCACAGAGCTGAACAGCAGCTGCCCTGTGAGGTAGGGCCTACGCTCTCCAGATGACCGCAGTCTCACTTCTGTCTGCAACACCCTATCTGCCTCACTTATTTGTGTTACCCTCTTGGCCTTTATTGGCAATTGAGTTTGAGACACCTGGTATAGCTCAAGGAGCTTAACACCTGGAAGATGCTTAGTAAAGATCTATTGAATGAGTCAATGAAGGATCAAACTTTAAAAACATCAGAGTAGGGGCTTCCCTGGTGGCGCAGTGGTTGAGAATCTGCCTGCCAATGCAGGGGACACGGGTTCGAGCCCTGGTCTGGGAAGATCCCACATGCCGCGGAGCAGCTGGGCCCGTGAGCCACAATTACTGAGCTTGCACGGCTGGAGCCTGTGCTCCGCAACAAGAGAGGCCACAGTAGTGAGAGGCCCGCGCACCGCGATAAAGAGTGGCCCCCGCTTGCCGCAACTAGAGAAAGCCCTCGCACAGAAACGAAGACCCAACACAGCCATAAATAAATAAATAAATTTTAAAAAACCCACAAAAACATCAGAGTAGATAGACTAGAATATATATTGGGTTTGTCTATTTCTCAAAGCAGTTATTTTTACTACTGTTAATGTTATAGACATTAAAGCGTATTTTCAAATGGGTTTCCAACATTTAAAAATAGTTTGTGTAGAGGAACCTTCAATTTTACCAACATTCAACCTCCACTAAATCACAGTACACATTCAATACACAAATCTGACCAAGAAGCCAATCAAGGAATGTAAACCCAGCCCTAGTTCTTGAGCAAAGAAAGCTAAGCCTATTACTGCATGGTTATTTGTAACATGGACAGGTTTTAAATATTCTACGAATCCTCTCATTTTTTTAAATCTGAAAATCTGACCGCACCCCAAAACCTGCTGCTTTAAAAATTATTTAAAATGGACCTTGAGTTGAGGAAATGAGGCAAACCAACGATATGACTTCTTTTAGATGGTTTTAAACTCCATGGAGGTTAGGGGACCCCACACAGAACACTCCTACCAAAAAGCTGCAGAGACGGGCTCCGCAGAACAGGACCCCTCTAGAAGGACCCCAGAGCTGAGATAGGGCGTTTTCAACGTGGATGAATCAGCATAGGTGGGCAGGACGTGCTGCGGAGCTGTACACAGCTAGGGTGGTGAAGTGAAATCTCTGGCTGTGACTAAACCATCATGCTGTCTAATTTCTCCACCAAAATGACAAAACAGGGAGCCCTCTGCCATTTTTTTTCTGTGAATGAGTTCAGCCTGCAAGCCATAGTGGAGACAGGAAAAACCAAGCTTCTTTGACTCATTTTTCAGCCACAAGAAAGCATCAATGAAGCAAAATCTGTCAAGTTTAACGTTTCACAAAAGCAGCAGTGAAAAATATGAAAAGGGATGTGAGAAACTGACCTCCAGAAGAAGTTGTAGCATGTCATCTCTGTTCACGCTCCTTATTAGCAGTTTCTGTGTAATTCCTTGCTGTCCAAGGATGTACATTAGCACCTGTTTTGAAACAGCTCTGAGAGCGGTGGAGTGAGCCCAGGATTGGGGAAGATACTCATCAGATATAACTACTCGGCCCTTATGTGCACTCCCCGCTGTCAGTCATCCATCTGCGACTGTCAAGCAAGGCCAGACTGTCCCAGGAGGCAGCACCTCTTCCCAGCACAGAACCGGACTTCGGGGTTGAGCCATTCTATGGCTGTGCACCAGGAGAACAAATCTGTTCTCTTTGGAAGGAGAGATTTCCGGCCAATCTGCTTGATTACTCTAACGGGTTGAGAAGGCTGAGACTTCAGTGGAGAAACTGCTCTGCTTCTGACTTAAAACCCAACCTTCTCTGCAGTCCCTAAGGCATGCCCAGTTTAGTCAGAGATTTTTAAACCTTTACGGCGCAGGTTCTCCTGTGCTGGCTGCACATTAGAATCACCTGGAGGGCTATTAAAACCACCACCACTTAGACCTCATCTGACTCCAATCAAATCAGACTCTACAAGGGTGCGGTCCAAGCACTCCCTGCCCTCCCCCCAAGGTGATTCTAAATGTGCATCCAGTGTTGAGAACCACAGGTCTAGGAGATGCAAAGTGAAAAAAGAAACAAAACCAGAAAGGAAATGCTAACTCAAAAGAAAAAGGCAGAGTAAAAGATGGGATGGTGCTGTAAAAGGACCACCTCCCTCCTCACCAAATACTTACAAACTTACCCTAGGTCTCCCAGGACAGCTCAGAGCTAATTCCTCTCCTGACCCAGCTATCACCCTCTTTCCACCTGAAACTCCTTCAGTTATTTATAATCCAGGTTTTTTGGTTTTTTTTTAATAAAGCTACTAAACTAGAATTATATTCTGCCTACTGGAGAATCTTTGCTTCTAAAAAAAAAAAAAAAAGAAAAAGAAAAGAAAAAGGTTATTTGATTATGTGATTAGTAAAAGGGATAAGACAAAACAAGGTATGTGCTTGTCCTCTCATTGCTTGTCATTACTGGCCCTTTGAACAATTAAACTTGAATGGAAAAAGGGCATCTTGTTTCAAATAATACTGTAAGCTTGTATATATTTGCCTTGTTGATACAACCTGCTTCATCTGTACTGAAAATGGCAACATTTGTGATAGTGTCGAAGGCCTTTTATCAAAGACCAATTTGGAAGGTAAGGTGGATTGTTAAAGATTATGTATACTGACACTTATTTTTAATTACCTTCTAAATAATGTGATTGGATGAGTCAGCAAAGCTACTCCAGGCTTATAATGAGGGGTAACAAGAAGGGCTATCTGGTGGTGATCCTGAGAGGCACTGGGCCAAGAAAAGGAAGGGAAGCGGGAAGGCAGGCGGGGGCAGGAGGAGGAGGGGAGAGGAAAAAATGAGCTCTGTCATTGCAGGGTGTGACAGTAAGGGGTTTGGATAACTGTGCCAGCTGCCGTAATCACCACCATCCACAAGCCAAACCCTTACACATAAGCTCAGAGATTCAACTTTTTTCAAAAGTTAATTTTTAAAAGCAAAACCCAAGTTAATAAAATGTTCCAGTAATCCCCTATCATCAAATTTTACTCTATTTGCGGTATGGAACTTCATTTATTCATATTTTTAGCTACCAAGTCACGGCCTGCTTTCTTCCAACCGTTTTCTCATCCTTCCCCCTCACACGGTGTCCCACAGACATGCCCTGTTGGAGGCCTCAGCAAGCGGGACCCCCTGTGCTCTGCTGCAGATGCTGAGGCGCCCTGCTTGAAATGAGCAGAACACAAAAGAATGGAACACGAATCATTATTCCCACATACAGATGGCATTGCTCATTTTCGTGACCTGGATACCAAAGGAGACTTCGGGCCAGAATGGCGGCTGGGTGGGTGCGCCCCTTCTTTTATTACTGTATCTCATATCAGAGAGTTTAATTTGTGTGATTTGTGGTGGATGGCTGGATGACAACACGAAATGAAACGGAATCAAAGAAAACATGGAAGAAGAAGGAAGTGGAGTTACTGGTTCCCCCTTTAGTAGCCAAAAAAGTACAATATAAAAACCAAGATTGAACCTTTGGTTTAAATTTTTTTTTAACTTTGATTACACAGTTGGGTTGGTTTGTGAATATGGTAATAAGTTTAACCTTTAGAGTGGATGGCCGGATGAACAGATGGAACCTCATTAATTGTGAAAAATTATTAATCTGTCTTCCTAAGAGGAAGGAAAGTCGGTCATACTTTACAAAGGAATTTGTCTGTACAATGTAATAAAGGCAAGACTCACTATACAACTGGGGGCTCGTTATGAAATGGATATGTTTGATCAAAGTCTGTACCAAACCCTAATAATTAAAATCACCTCACCCTAACATAACAAGCTTGAATATACCATTAACACAAAGCTTAGTTGTTGTGTATTGCCATGTACCCTTTTAAATCCATTATTCAATAAATATCCTTTACAGAAAAAGAAGAAGTAACTCCTTCTGGGGAAACTGAGCAGGGAAAATAAAATTAATTTACTATGAACTCCACTTTCTCACAAATTATAAAACTTATTTAGAGAAGGATTCACTTCTGACTAGCCCCCCTGCAATGCCACAAGTCACACCATTCCCCTCAGCGTGGACATTACAGCAACAGGATCAAAAGCAAAAGATTCCGGATCAGACAGACCGAGATTTCATGCCCAGCTTTGCCATTGCTAGCTGCGTATGAATCACGTGCAAGATAATTAAGCCTTTCAATCCTCAATTCCCTAATCTCTAAAATGGGGTTATAATATACTCCATAAATGTTACCTATTAGAGAAATTGATACATGAACCTTAAAAAGTAAAAGTGGGGGGGGGAAAGGCACTTATATTTCCAGGTGGTAATAAGCAAAAAGACTTATATTGCTAGCAGGTGATAATCACAAGACTCCAAATATTTATTTTTCTTAAGTTGTCTAGAAAAAATATTTCTTGCTTTCTACTTCTGCTTGTCAAATCAAGACTGAGAAATAAAACTCAAGTATAAGAAGTAAAGCTACAATTTTACTTAAAACTATTTTGTTAGAAGAAAACATAATTTTCTTAGTAGAAAGTGATAACAGATGTCTTTCCCTTTTTATTAATTTATCAATAATAATTTTGATCATTCGGAACAGAGCCCAAATTTATCTTTGGACTCAAAATGTTTGAAAAGTTATTCAACTTGTAAAACTGAAATGTCTCTGTCTCCTGGCAATAGGATATACGGAATTAGCAGATTATGACCACACTCCTCCATCCTCCCCTATCCAAAGTACACAAAGGAATATACTGAGGACTCTTATTTTTGTCACCACTGAGGTTTTATATTCTGAGAAAACCAGCACAAAGTGAAGTCCTAAAGTGAAATCTCACTGGCACTTCACTAAGACAAATCAATCAAAAATTGGATCAGTGAGATCAAGACCCCAAGACTCAAAATCTAGCTCTTGTCACTTACTAACTCAATGGCTGTGAGTAAGTTATTTAACTTCTCTGAGCTTATTTTGTCACCTGTAAACTAAGATTAACAATACTTCTTTTAGGACTGATGCAATGGTTAAATGCAGTTAAACAGCCAGCCACATAAAAACTATTTTAGAAAATAGCTCATTATTATAAAATTTGATTTAAAATATTTTTTTAAACACCCACCAAAAATTTTTAATAAGGGGAATGAGTGCTACTATTTTAATCCTTTTAAAGCCTAAAATTAACTATCAAAATGAAATTATATCCTATATAATATATATACACACACATAGCACAAGGTATACATGAGTAGACAAAGGCAAATAGCATATATATACAGCCTTGTCTTGGTCAAATTTGGTTTCTATCAGACAACCTAACAAATTCCAACGTAAGCTTGTACTAAGCCAACATTACTTGGAAATGGATTCATCTTCCACAAAATTATTTCCTTCCACTGGCACTGACCCATCACCACAAACATCATCTAGTTTTTTCAGAACACTGAATTAGTAGCTGGATGCAAGAGCTGAAGAACATCTTGAAACACAGCCATATTGTATCACACAGAATATAGCTTGGAAAAATATTACTTTTCACAAACAAAAAACTTGGCTAGAGAAAAGGGGAAGAGAAGATTAAAACAAAATATCTCCAAGTAAAAAGTGTAGAAAAGGAATTGAAACAAAAACACTGAGAATTAAGTGTACTCAAGCCTTGTGCATTGTTGCTGCTTCCAATAGATGCATTTTAAATATAACAAGATGAATTTCAACAGACCATGAACCAGAGATTTTCAACATGATAAAGGGGAAGCGATATGTATTCAATTTTTACAAGTACTGAGTGAGCAGAAAACTGAAAATTCTTCAGCTGCTGATAATGTGCTGATAGAAGTGCATCCCCCAACAGAATTCCTAATGAACTGCCAGAAAAATAGAGAAGTATTCAACAAACTAGAGAGAACAAATGACTATAGAACACTAACATAGATCTCTAACAACCTCTAGAGTCATTTTCCTATTTTTGAATGAGAAAATCATTAAAGACCATTCCAACAGTTTATTTAACCATTTACAATAACCTTAAGAGTCTTCAAAGACAAGAGAAACTCATAAAGCAATATACGTAGGAGATAATGTAGAACATCTAGCATTTCCACTATTGAATGAGAGCCTCACACAGGTCAAGCCCCATGCTGGGTACTTCACGTGCCTCACCATTACCCATCTCTCAGTGACATAGAGGGGAGACACAGTGCTATTACTTACTTTTCACAGATGAGATTCCTCTGTAAATTACTTAGCTCAGAGAAGTTGAGCAATTTTCCTTACCTGAGCCTTGCCCTGGGCTCTGCATTATTTTTAACATCTTATCCATAGTGACTGGCTCTGACACCAAACTGAGTGGGATAGTAAATACTCCAAAAGGACAGATGGCAAGCAATAAACTGAATTTATCCATGAATAGAAGAAATTAAATTCTGGGAAGATTAGTTATGCTTAAATATGGAAATAGCAAGATTCATAATGGACCACAGACTCTTTGTATGATGGGAAATACAAGAAAAAAAAACTGGAGAATAAAACAGAATTATTCACTTGAAAGGTTTACAGTATTTCCTTTGGGAGGCTACGTATTATAAATGTACCCACAAAGCAACTTCGGAACCCATAAATACCTAGAGATCAACATATAAAAGGTCTATGAAAGTCAGAAATCAGAATCAGAATTATGAACCCTGACTGACCAGTGTACTATGACACTAATTTGTTGCTCATCCAGTTACACTTAAATTCTCAATTCTTAAACTGCAATATAACATTTTTCATTCTTTTTCTCTAAAGTAGCCAATAATCTAATTAAAATTTTAATACTTCATTGCATGGCAAAATACCACAAGGTTTAATTCTTTAACTTCACTGAATATGGAATACTTCTTCTGAATTATAGTCACTGTCTTTTAGCTCAATTCACTGAGTTAAAGATGCCCGAAGAACTGGGACTCAAATGAAACACCAGAATTCTGGACTGGGGGCATCCTAAAGTTCAAGACATTGTTTCCCTACTCAGGAATATTGTGGATCTATTAAAGCAGATAAAAACATCACGCGTAACTCATTTTTACAGTAGCTTATGAGGTCTACAGGAAATGGACAAGGAAACAGGACAAAGATCAGTAGACACATATTGGAAATGAAGTGTGCACAAGGTTATACATTACAGCATTATTTACATAGAAAAATACTGCAAACAACCCAAGGGTCCATCACTAGGGACCACCTAAATAAACTACAGCACATCCACACAATAAAATGGTATGAAGTTGTAAAGAATAATGAGGAAGCTTTCTTTGTACTGAAATGGAATTTCCATATTTAAATCTCCAATTTAAAAAGAAAGGTACAGAACAGAGTATATAATAAGCTCTGAGTATAGTATGCTTTGAGTAAGAAAGTAGGGATTATAAAAAATATATCTGGATGTGCTTGTATTTGTACAAAAATGGAACACTCAAAACTGTAATAAAAGAGGTTCTCTCTATAGGGGATAGTGGGGACCAGGGGGATGGAGACAAGGATGGAAGGCAAACTTAATATATATATACCTTTTAATATCGTGTTGACTTTTTAACCTCCTGAATGCATTAACTATTAAAATGTAAAATCAAATAGAAGTTTTACTGACAACAGAAATGGATAGAAAATTTTTGATAATATATAGTAATTATAAATATCACTGCAGTCTAGAAGGACTTATCATCAAATATTTAATGAAAAGTAGCTACCTATAGAGCATGTGACAAAACTTTGGAGATTTGGTGAGGAAAGAAGAGTAACTGCCAATGTATGTTTCCAGGAAAATCTTACTATAGTCAGTTCACTCTAAAGACTCCAGAGACAGCTCTCATTTTCAAAACGCATCTCCTAGGCTGTGCCTTGCAGAAACTCAATGGCAGTTGCCTCTAGGAACACACATGGAAAAACCTGAGTGTCTGTTGGAGTCCAAAGCAGCAGCTTCCCTTCAGGACTCTCCCCAGTCTCCTGAATACATTCCAAACTTGTAAAAAGAAATATGAAGTGGAAAGACTCAAGAAATGATAATTATGACAAAACCCAGAACAACAGAAGAGCCTGGATGCTGGCGTTCCTCGTGATGTCATCTGGACAATGAGTTTGAGTGAACAGTGTCTGTCAGGGTTCATCACAGGCTACTTCCCAGAAGAAGTGAATTTGCACCAAGGTTTAAAGGTGACAAAAGGGAACTGAAGGCCAAGTTGACAAGAGATGAACTGCCGTAGATTTCACAGGGCTGTGTGAATAGACAGAAGAGTGGCACAGAGATGAAATGAGGGCAACTGTAATGGCGTGCATTTAAGGGAAATGAACATAAATTACATTTGGAGGGTGATCAATGGGCTACAGGATGTCAGTTAGAACCCAAGAAGAGGAACTGTTGGCTACTGATGACGATTCACGGAAGATTACAAGCTAATACACTGCTGTAGCCCAAACGCCAACAATAAGCTGAAGGTAATCAGCTAAGTTATTAAAAGTGTTCCCCTCTTAATGCACAAACCAAAAGTATGTTTACCCTTGGTATTCCATCTTAAATTTGGACCCTACCACCCAAAGAGCTGAAAATAGTCCAGAGGAGAGAAATTACAGTGATCAAGATAGGGAGAGTCCCCAAAGACCTATAAAGTTTAGAATTCCTCTGTCTACAAGAGTGAAAGCTGAGAAAAGTGATGATCCAGTTCTTATTACCCTCAAACCTGGTAAATATGAGAAACTAAAGCAAGCAGTCTTTATGAAGTATGTGGCAAACTTAGAGAACTCATTACCCCTAGGGGCGGTTCACGCTGAATCTGAAAGTCACTTCTAAAGAGGTTTAGATTATTTCATGGGAAATACATTCACACTACATAATTATTAGAAACAAGCACCATTTGTAGTATATTCCAAGGGAGGGAAACTTTGTCTATAGTCTTTCGGCCCTGTTGGCAAGCAAATAACTCACAATGCAGTCCCACCTCTCTCTCAGCTCTTAGGTCCACTGGCAGGACCAACGGAGGGGAAATCTCAAAGGAAAACAAGGCAAACCTCAAAGTATAACGTTAGAGATGCACCAGGTAACTCACTACCAGTGTCCGCTCACCACTGCACTGGGCTACACCATCTTCTCAGGACTGCAGGAATAAATGCCATTCTGAAAAATCAACCTGAATGAATCAAGTGTACAAAAGTAAATGAGGTTAGGAAATCTGTACAATTCAATCTCAAGAAGACTGCAAAGTAACAGGAAAAACTTCTCAGTTGATTTAGAGGATAAGGCAATGATCCTTTTCTTAAAGAAGAGTTCACACCATTTAAACAGAAAGGATTCCCTGAAACTGACATTAAAAACATTTCCTGGGGCTTCCCTGGTGGCGCAGTGGTTGAGAATCTGCCTGCCAATGCAGGGGACACGGGTTCGAGCCCTGGTCTGGGAGGATCCCACATGCCGCGGAGCAACTGGGCCCGTGAGCCACAACTACTGAGCCTGCGCGTCTGGAGCCTGTGCTCCGCAACAAGAGAGATCGCGATAGTGAGAGGCCCGCGCACCGCGATGAAGAGTGGCCCCCACTTGCCGCAACCAGAGAAAGCCCTCGCACAGAAACGAAGACCCAACACAGCCATAAATAAATATAAAAAATTAATTAATTAATTAATAAAAAAATACTGAATGTTTCCTTTGCTTTAAAAAAACAAAACAAAACAAAAAACATTTCCTAAGGGTGAGAGCATGAGCTGAGCACTTACTAGTCACTAGACACTGTGCCAGGTGCTCTAAGTTCTTTAACCCACGTTTTCTCCTTTTACTTTTAATATCTTTACAGAAACAAAAAGGAAAAAAGAGCTAGATTAATTTGTGGGGGTAACCTGGAGCCCTGAGAACGTGACCACATGCTGATGACTCACTGAAACGATAAACTCTGCATGCCAAAAGACTCATTAAACGCATTAGTTGTATTCTCAAAAACCTATGTTTTAGGGTAGAGTAATTCACAGCTTTCCAGGAACTAATTATTTTTCCCTTTCTAACCTTAATGCATTTTTAAAAATTTTTCTTAATTTACTGAATACTTACAATGAGCATTACGCTGAATTTAACACTTAGGTTAATCTTGGGAAAGAGATGGGAGCTCACAAGAAGACAGGAAGGAATGGGAATTTATGATCACTCAGGAAATGTATGCATTATTAATGGAATTCAAAGCAGAGACATGATCAGTATGAGTAGCCCTTTCGCAGTCTCCGTTTAACGCAGGAGTTTAAATTTGGAAAATCGACATACTTCCCTTGACTATCGAAAATCCAGCCTTTTATAAAATGTTTGTAATTCCAAATATTGTTGAGGAGTTAAGGGGGCACGGTTTGGGGCTTCATTACTTCTAATCAGGCCTGTTAACGTATGTGGATGTATAGGCCTAACAAATAACCATTCCAAGGAGGAAAAAAGGCAAAGAGACCATGGAGCAAAGACAGAAATCAAGCCTGTTAACTGCCTTTGGAAGGGAAAGTGGAATTGCTTCTTGTTTTGGGGTCACAATTTAGTCAGGAAACCCAGAACATCAGGAACAAAACAAAGGCACATTCAAGCGAAATGAACACGGCAACTACAAAGTCCATGTACTTCACGCAACAGGAAGGTGGTTAGACCCCTCGGCCCCATCACACACCCCACAGGTTGGGGACAGGACTAACAACCTTACTTAATTACAAGGTAATTCTTATCTGGATTCAACCCGAAATCCTCAAACTGGTCCTAGGTTATAAACGGAGAAAGGAAAGAAAAACCAATTTGGGATTCTGGAAGTCAGAGCAAGTTCTCAGTGGTTTAAAAGTGGCAGAGGAGAATAGAAACTATGAAAAGGGAGCAAAAAGAAAAGAAAAAAAAAAAAAAGTAATTAGAGGAGCACAGTGACCAGAGGCTGTGGGCTTTCGGATAAAAAGTCCTAGACATTGGCAAGAGACAGGAGAACCGGCCATCTGGGAAATATCATAAAAAGTCAGGCTAAACCTACAGACCTCAAAGGCTCCCGAGTGCATTCCAGTATTACCAAAGAGTTCAATAACTGGTGTTCTTAATGAGGGCCCTGGTTCATTGAAAAAACTCACCATACTCTACCGGACCACGTCTGGTAATGACTGTGACATTTTAGAACCATTTGCAATGAGAGCAGTTATAACTGTTTCATTGTTTAAAGGATTAAGCAGATTTAGGCAGAACTCCTCCTTCCTGAACACTCTGGATGAATTAGTTACTATGAAGAAGGTTGTAGTTCAAGGTGTATCAAAGAGTCATTCTTCCTTTTAGTGGAACTGCCCACCTGACTCCGCCCCATTCCATTTTTAGCTTAGAAAGGAAAGAATACACAGAGTTAATTATGGTTCTTCAAGAAAATATCATGGCAATTTTTATCCCTTACCTTCACATAAATTTACAGGCTTTTCTAAGTGACAGGATAAATCACTGTCTCTATTACATGAGGACTTCTACTCAACAGAGATTAATAGGCCATACCTCAGGAGAACAGCGCTCCCATTCTGAATGATACACACGAACCAAGGGAAAGGTGCCATTTCAGTCATTTACTTCCACAAAATGCAACTTAGTCACTTCAATTACTGCTGTGACTCACCTACTAATTACTGGCCGCAACAACATCAAAAACATTCAATCACCAAATTTGTCATCAGTGTTTTTGTACATGTTTCCCATGCTTGGTAATCTGCATTTGTTAAGAGCAGAGAAACATTAAAAGTAGAAGCAACACCACAGATACCGTCCTCGCCGTCCTGCCACTCTACCCATGAAGAGTTGTGACTTATGTTAGCAAGTGGAAACTGGTAGGAATGAAATTTCTTTTACAAGAGCAAGCCAAAATGATAGCAGAAATTTACTTGATATGTATAGTTTTACAGAGCTGCAGCATGGCTCCTGTGCATAGAACAAAGTGAGCTAATCTACTTTGCAAGAAACAATGACCTTTTAAAGCAAGCTATGATAGGTTTATTCCTTACTTTACAAAAAGACTATCAGTTCTTTAGCAGAATCATCAGGACAAGGTGATTTTATAAGGATTAATTCAGGCACTCCTTTTTCAAGGTGAAGTACACACATTTCTCACATCTTAGAGGACATAAACCAGCAGTATTCTGCATATATATGCAATAAAATTCAGATAACCAATAAATCTTGAATAAGACATCATTGGAAAGCTAAGTATCAATGAGAGAACGGCTGTTCCCTGTCACTAACACTAATCTTAATTTTTTTTTTTTTAAATGGACCAATTTCACTTTTTAAAAGTCACAAGAAGAAGACATTGGCTGTGTGGATTTCACGTCTTACTATCTCGGCAGCAATATGAAATAAACAGGAGCTGGAAAGGAGAAACAGAACACTAGTTTCCATGAAGGAAATAACTTAATTCAGTATTCTTCCTGCCCTAGAAGCATCTGTCCTCGGCCTTTCTGTATTAAAAAAAAACAAAAACATGGAAGAGGGAATAGAGACATGAATAAAACACACAAGAAAAACATAATCTAGAAATTTTAAAAATGAATATAATTAGTGCAAGTTGCAATCCACTTCCCCTGAAGACATGTTGGAACACAAATCTGTTTAAGTCTACACTCCTCACTCCCCGGCTTATGAAAATTGAGGAAGAACATCAGGGGAAAGAAGTTGGGCATGCATGTGAATTTTTTAAACACCCTAGACGATTCTAACTGGTCATCCTAGGTCAAAACCACGTATCTGTTCAAATCACAGTAGTACACTCACTGGTTCACAGGCTCCTTTATTTGGTCAACTAATTTCATGGAGTGTTTAACTGGTAGGTATTTTCATAGGTCCACTGGCCCCTAAATGGATTCGGGCTTTGTTCTAAATCTCTCCCAATCTACAAATGGGTATCATCTCCTTCCTCTTCACAGGCACCTGCCAACCAGCAACCTAATGACAGTCATCTAAACTAGCAGAACTAGTTAATTCTTCATAACTGCTTGCTTTGCCTCAAATAGTGCAGCAGGGAAAGGGACAGCAGCTCCGCTGGGAGGAAAGCCATGTGGGACAAATTAGGTGCCGCTGTAAGATTTAAAAGCTAGGGGGAAAAACAGAGCTAACTGGAGGCAGCTGTTAGGATGTGGTTTCTCTGTTGATATTCTTCTCCTTCCCCCCTAAAGCCTCTTATGGGTATTAGGAAGGAAAGCATGTATACAACCCTACGGAGAGAACAGGCTCTCTCGACTGTACACGGGGCCGGAGACCATAACTCAGCATGTCTGAGACACAAAAGTTACCTGCCAGGGAGAAAGAGGTTAAACTGCTGTAAACCTTTATTTGATAATTTTTAGAAACCTCTTCTAGCTAAACACAGCCATACAGCAGAAAACTGCACTGCTGGCAGAAAGCAGTCACGATAACTAAGAGAAACTCTACGGGAACAAAAACCCTTAGCTAACTGGAGATTTAAGGCTGACCTACCAGTTGGCAAATGGTACATCCTGTTGCTGTTGTGACCTCTGCCCTCCCCTCCCCCAACTCCACCTTCAAACTCTCAACCCAAGATTTCAATATGGCTCATTGCCAGCACCTTTCTCCTTTCTTGGGTGCAAAATTGGTTCTGATGATCCATACACATTTCAAGAGGCTTTGATTTTCAGCTTCAACTGAGAATTAATGTCACATACTATTTAAAATAACACAGAGAAGGTATTGTTCTTACAAGAACCTCCCTTTCCCCTGCCTGCCCTGACCTCTCTTTCCTTCAATATTGTCCTCAATAACGGGCTTTCTTTCCTCCTTGTTAAGCCAGTATGGGGAACTGAGAGGAAGCGGGGTGGGGGGAGGGAAGTATTTCTATTTCTCTTGGCACTGAATAAAATGGTTTTCTAGGGGATGGAGTATCACTCCTATTTTAATAAAATTCCTGTTTCCTATATAATATCACTCAGGTCACTTCAACGTGAGAAGGTGATCAAAAACAGAGACGAGAGCAGGAGACTACACTTGCGAATAGTAAACGACACAGCCCACATGCTCCAAATCAACGCAGCACGACAAGCAAGCCCTCTACCCAGTGCTCCAGCTACTCAAGTACAGCAAATCTAACACTGTCACGTGCTCAGAAAATAGCTGTTGCAACAACTTAATGCAATGAAGTCACATTTTACTTTTTTTTTAAAAATCCTTTTACTTTCCCAAGCTCTGTGTCATAATGAACATCCATCGAAATTGACTTTTCCTGGCTCCTAGGGCTTGCTTACACCTAAAGCATTAATGCAGAATAAAGAACAGACTGGAACAGTGTTGGTCTTAACTCTTAAAATAGCTTTTCTCTTCCCACTGGGTAAATGAGTAAATGAATCCCTTTGATTCACAAAGGGAAACTTTTATTCCTTCCTCCCACCCTCTCATCCATCCATCTATCATCTTCCTGTTTTATTTTTAATTGCTTTGATACTTCAGCCCCTGCTACTCTATCCCAATTGTAGACACACACATGCATGTACAACACGTACACACACGGATAGTAATGTGATGTGGCAGAATTTTTACCTGAACTACATACTGGCTGTAGGACTTCGGCACGTTACATAATATTTTCAAAACTTTATAGTTTTCCCCTTCCATAAAATCAAGATGATAATTCCTGGCTCATAGGGCTACCAAATAATATCCCAGCAGAGCAAGAGTAAGCACTTTATAAATATTAGTTCCCACCTCTTTCCCTCTCCCCAAGCACAATGTACTTTAGTATCCTTTAAATATAGACCTTGCAGGTCAATGAATAGGAAGGAGTATCTTCTGGGGGTCGCTGATGCTGGGAAAAGTCCCCAAATTTTTTCCGTGCCAGTTTCTTATTTCAGCACTTCTTACCTCTTCTTTCATAAATCTGTATTCTCATATCTTTAGTAGATTGATGTTTTCTTTGCTTTTCTAATCTTTCGTCAAGGTAATGAGATCTAATATACTGTAACTATATTGGCAATAGATACCAATTTGAAACAAAACTATATAGTCATCCTGTTACTAGCCTTGAGTTTTAAAGCTATGTTTAAAATGTTAAAAATTTCCCACAGCAGTGAAAGCCAATATAAAGTTTATGTCCTAAAAGAGATCATCCACAAGTGCAAATAAAAACATTTCTGAACCAGATTACTAGGACTAATAACATATTTCAACACATTAAGATGAAAAATGGGGGAGGCTTGTGATCTCCTCTGACCCTCGGGAGGGAGGGAAGCATAGACACACACACTTATATAACACAGTGAGTGGGCAAACCCACTCTCTTCTGGGGATGGCACTGCACTCATTTCTTCTCCATCTCCAAACATCTGCAGTAAAGTTTGAGCCCAGTTAATCGATATCTTAAAAAAACTGTTTAAACACAATAGTGTCTATTTTACTTTCTGGTCATTTAATGCACAAACTTTTAAAACTAATGATTTTTTTCCCCCATGGATTTCAGGTTTTACTAACCTATATTACAAAACAATAAAAAACAATCTGTTGTGACATTTAAAATCAATACTCATCATGACAGAGACTATGATATTTGGTAGCTGAACTTGCATCTTTTCAGCTGAAAATTCAAAAGTTCATCTTGTTTTTCTTCTTCACTTCTCAAAAAGTTTGTGCAGGGGAGGAGAAGAGTCAGGGTGGGGACACGGGAGAGAAGAAAGTAAAATATAAATAAATTTTCAGTGGCAAAAAGGGCCTCACCTTGCTTACCACGTATGGCCCATACCTAAGAACAGACCTGGACCAGAAAAACCTGTTCATTCCTCAACGTCTCCCATCTCCCTAACACCCCTCCATCGTACTCTCCCAAAGCCTCCTTCACACTAAAATGCAGATAAGCTGTCAGAGCCTGGAAGTCTAAGCCATCTACTACCCATCTGCTCACAAATTTCCCTGCGTTTTTAAAATTCAGCACCATACAAGGAAAACGGCATTCAGCAAAGCCAAAAGGAACACAGACCCAGTTCTCGCCTGAAGAGGGCTGGCAATGTGTACATCGCTGCTGCTGCAGTTAATTCTGAAGCAGGAGTTGCACTTGTAATATAGAAACATGTCACTTGAACTGAAGCAAGGGCTTCCGAAACTAAATGTCCGATGCCGGCGTCTAGATGTCTCGTCTGCCACTCAGAATACGTACTTCTCATCTCAGTCCCCAAATGTCTGGGCACCTCCTAACCGGTTCTGGGATTCACTCTGTACCCCCCTTGAGCAACTGTACTAGGAGACTGGATCTAGTCAATGATGCGACAAAACAAAGCCAGACTCCCAGGCTGTGGGCTCACAGCCTCATAACACGGTCTAAAATGTTAAGCCTCATTCACCGTAGAAAGACACCGTTCAAATCCTCGGTTCCCCTCTCGCTCATGCAGACATACTTTCAAACGTTACGTCGCATGCAGGCAGGTCTTTCTGCCTGGCTATTTCAGCTGAACATGTCCTTTGCAGGATGTTCTCTTTGTCCCCTGTGTGCCACTGTGCCAGGCAGCCACGAGCAGAGGTGTCCTGGGGTCCGGAGAGAGGGGCTCCCTGGAGCCTGAGATGGAAGCTCCGAGGCCCAGCCTGGCCGGTGGCAAGCAGGACCCAGCTCTCGGCAGAGGAGTGGGAAGGGAAGCAACTCCAACCTCATGTCTGGGTGTTACCCCCCCGCTGGGCAAGACACGGCCACGCTCACGCGGGCTCCCCCTCCACAAAGGGCAGCGGAGCCCGTCCGCGGCCACAGCCCCCCCCCCTTGTCCGCAAGGGCACTCTCAATGGCCACGGGCAGCCCGCGCCAGGCTCGGCTGATTCCGGAAGATCAGTGAAGACTTCAGTCTCTGTCAATGTCCAAATACCCAGCCAACAGATCACTTAACTAGAATTTGGAAGGCTTTAGGCTTTTTAAATTAACCCTACACAGCGCTTTCTAATTGCGAGATGCTCAATAAACGGGCACCACAAAACTTCCCGGGCTTCTTCACACAGTGAATCCTGTGTGTAATATTTCTTCTTGGGAAACACGGATTTTACATATTCCATACACATCTATATGCAGCTACAATAATTCATACAAGAAATCTCAAATAATCAAGAGGCTGTTAAATTAAGTAAGAAGGAAGTTGGAAGGAGACCAACTAAAATGACACCGTGTAATTAAAAGGGTGTGCTTTCTAAATTTCTAATACAATGTGCTTGGTTGTTACCGTGTATATGACTTTGTATGGTTTTTTTGCCAGCCTTCGGTATCCCGCAAAGAAACAAAAACAATGAAAATTTACTATCAATAATTTCCATTCATTTAAGCAACAACCGAAATCTGTCATTACTAAAATTACCTATAAAAGTGGTCATTAAAACTAACTGTCTGCCAAGCCAGCCCAGGCTGCCCTCCTCCCCTCCTCCCGTCTTCCCTGGCCTCCTTTGATCTTTCTCCCCTGGTTATTAACATTAGTGGCAGGAGTAGGAGATCCACGTCAAAATGAGAAAAATAACTCCGAAGCAGAAGAGGGCTTAAAACGCAGCAAGCCCCTCCAGATGCTGACCCATGCAAAGCGGGGGGAAGCAAAATCACCCCAGCCTGTCTGGGACTCAGAGGCTGTATTACTGCAGACGCCTCGCCTTGCGTCCACCGACCACTCCATCCACCGTGTTCAGCAGAGAGAGTGGATCACTGTTAGAATTATTTCCCCCTGAACGTCTCTGCTTCCCAAGGCCACAGGCCCCCAAATATACCGCCCTCTGTCTTCCACTCCAGCACCTGCCGGCCAACGATTAAAATAGGATTGACTGAGCGGTGCCCCTTGAAAGGTCGCGATAACAAATCCAATTTACGATTCTCAAAGGGACAAAACTGAAAGGTGGGAGAGTCTGAAAAAGTGAAAAACTGTATTATCATTTAATTTTATTCATCAACAAGATCACCTCTCATTTAAGAAGCCAGGCTAGATAGCACTGTTCAATAGACCGGGAAGGGGGAAAAATTGCAGGGCGGGGGGTGGGAGGGAATCCCACCTGTCCTTCAAAGTATAACCCTGAGTTAAATTCTCTTCTATTATTTCCGTCCTTAAAATAGTCAGATAGCAAAATGTTCAAAGGAACACAAAGCAGTATAGTAGAGCCGCCTTCTTTCAAAGGGCCACAGCAGCGATTCGAAGAGTTATTCAGGTCACAGAGAAATTACACTTCTTTATGCATCTATAAAGAATTCAGAGTTTTCCATTTTTATTAGCACTATTATAATATTGAAGGTTTTCAGGCATATCATGAGAGGAGCATTTACAGAGAAATGCTGAGCACACCAGCCTCACGCAGCACCCGCCTCCCTTTCTGAGGTTCCAAAGCCTGGCAGACATTTTGAAAAGCCTAATAAACACATTCAGTTGCAAGATCTTGTTAATTTACAGATACATACAGCCAAACACTTTATGTGAAAAAGCAAATGATCAGTTATTTTTGTCAACTACTAAGATGTAACACGCTACTTTGTCTTTATGAAGGCAAATTATTTAGGGCCAACCCTACGTTTATAGAACTGTCATGCTATCATTGAATCATCACAAAAGTGTCTCTTTCTGTAATCCTTTCTTAAATTTTGCTATTGAAAAACGAGAATTATCTTTTGATTCTTTTTCAATGCACATGATGTCAAAGTCTCATGTTTCCTATATAAATTCCACGAACACTGAAAAAAATTAATACTATCATGTCACCCACTGCTCATTTTATTCACATCTTTCCTGCCTTCCCCCTGGCACTCTTTATGGCAGCCCTGATCTTCCTGTAGCAGCACCGAGGCATAGGCACATATTCAAAGGCAGGAGACCAAAAAGGTCATAGAGCAAGCAGAGAATATTCTAGCAACGAAGGTTTCGATCTTTGCTATTTCAGTGTTATTCCCGCTGAGCCTCGCGTGCCAAGAATACCACTGGCGCTGTTCAGAGACATTCATGATGACTCA
The DNA here is from genome assembly GCF_009873245.2 of Balaenoptera musculus. Taxonomy (NCBI): domain Eukaryota; kingdom Metazoa; phylum Chordata; class Mammalia; order Artiodactyla; family Balaenopteridae; genus Balaenoptera; species Balaenoptera musculus. Next base: position 86,596,672 of record NC_045787.1, read on the forward strand.
ATGGAGAATCAGGAGACCTGGGCACTTAACTATGTGCCGATTCCCAATGATATTCTGTCTCAACTCATTTCCATCCTCATAGAAACATGAAAGTGGGGCAATGACAGATATGAAGCCCAGCATGAACTGCCTGGCAGAACTCTGCCTAGCAACACAGCTTTATCACTCCACCACACATATGAGGCCAGAGTGCACAGACAAAAATAATGACATAAAAACCGAGCTGGAAACGCCATAGTTTAAGGAAAAGCTACAAAAATCATATCGCAAAAGACAATGTTTAAGATAGTCTTAAATTCAATCCAAGTACAAATGAAATGTTAGTAGATACCTTAACCCACAATGAACCAAATACTGAGTCGTCAGCATATGTTTTTTTGCTACATAAAATCACACATTACCTACAAAAATTTAAGGTTGTAAAAATTCCATAGAAGACAACAAAATGATTTGCTCAAGTCTTGACTTAAGCTTGGCCCTCGGTGCAGAAAAAGGAGGCTGAGGTTACGTCAATGAGCATTCAAATTTTGTACACAAATATATTAGATTTTCTTTATTCTATTTCATTGACAGGCACCATATGTGTCTGGAAGGTTATTTCTTTTAGTTTTTTTTTTTGTTTTGTTTAAGAATTCTAGATTCTAATTGCAGATATATGAATATGAAAGACAAAGAGCATAAGCTTGCTTTTTTTTTTTTTTTTTTTCCCAGAGAGGATATGGGTTGTGCTGCTGTAGTCAAACCGATCTTTCATTAGTTCCAAAGATGAATATTGGTGAGTGAGCAAGACAGGCATTTTTAGCCTTGGAAAGGAATTAAACTAGTTAGTCTAATGCAGCCTGAACCCACATCCTTGACCTGATTAGTAACAAAAAGCACTGTAGTAGCAACCAAGGAATGAATGAATGTGCAAGGAGCAGTCATTTCAAATCATTTTCTCTGCTAGATTTCATTTAAAGAAACTGAATGGGGTAACTGCTTCTGTACCCAGTGACACAACAATTCTGACAACATACTAACCTGACATTAGCATAGGATAGGAAGTGGGGAGTTAGGGATGATTAACACATATCCTTCACATGTATCTAGTCTTCTCAGAAATTAACCAAGAATTTTAACATAAAATTTACGTTTATCAAATATCATCATCCAGTAGAGAACTTCAAGCTATTTTTTGCTATGGCTTATGTGATATATAAACACATGAAAATTATTTCAGGTTCCTAGACTAGAACTGTATTTCTCTTATTCATTTCTGATGTTTCTTAGGAAGTAAATTGTACTAATAAACATGAAACTTGATTAGTTATAACTTCCATGACATTTATAATGAGTTGTATTGTAATGACATAATGAAATTGTACAGACTCAGGAAAATACATGAATCATTGAGGAATGTCTAATAAGGCCATCTTAACTATGAATTCTGGACTCTTACAACCAGGAAAGCCTGTATGTTTTAGAACATGCAATCATCAAGAGCTCAAGCAAGCAAAAAATCAGCCCAGAAAGTGAAAATTCTCTTTTCCAAATAGAATTTGAAACAATATTTTAAAAAATAAAAGCTCATCCAAAATATTTACCTTGACTGGACCCTAAACCTAAGTGGTAACTGTTGAGGTCCACACAGAACTAGTATTAAAAAGTTATCAAGGAGAGCATGCTCTTTGTTTAATCAGGATATAGATGCAAAGAGAAGCAGTCATTGCAACGCACAGTGAAGATCTGGAACAAAGCTGTGAGCAGCTCTCCAACAAAAAGGCCCCAGTTGTGATATTCCTGTCAGTCACTTTATTAATACAGGGGAAGCCTACTTAATGAACTGCTGAGAACGGAAGAGAGCCACTATGAGAATACATTTTGTGTTTACCAGACTGTAAAATCTACAGTAAGATCCCAGAATCCTCTTAGATGAATAAAAGTTAAAGGAAATAACCTTCTAGACATACAAACTCAGTAGCAAAACAGGGAATAAAACAAATTGTTTCCAAATAAAATTTCTGAAAGACTCATTGCTTTGGCAAAAGCCACAAAATTTGCTTCATCATCTAGAAACACTTAAAGTAACCCAAACAACTAAAGATAATTTCCTAAAAGACATGAAACCCTATAACTTTAACCATTTTCTTTTGCAATAAAAAAAAAAAGAAAGATGAAGGTAAACCTTGGGAAAGGCTGTGATTTTGTTCCTTTTATTAACTAAGCAATATAAACTTGAATTATATCACTAAGTTTATTTGCTAGTTACTCATTTCTAAGTGTCTTACACTAATAAAAATAAAATCTCAAGTGTTTTATAAAAGTAACAGGCCTGGAAAAATTGCTGAGGGTATTTTTTCATATCATGTAAGTTTCTTTGTATTTTCATGCCTTTGGGGTTGAAGAAATGACATGCCAGTTATTAACTATAATGTGACCGGTGTAATTACTACCACCAAATTAAAATAAACGTAATCTTCAAGATGTTTCAAGTTTCCTAAAAAGGAAGAAAACACTGAAAATTTGCTATAAATTGGTGACTGGATGGCACAGCATGACCCTTGCTGTATGAACTTCTGTTCTCTATTTCTTCCTGACAGATCGTGCTTCTAGAGTGAAATAAATTAAAAACAATTTTCAACTGACTGATAGCTTTTTAAACACAGTGCACCTTGAAGGAAATCATTTACATAAAGTACTTCAAGAGTTACATTGCTAAGTTAAAAATCAAAGTAATGACCCCAATAAGAGATTCCTGAATCACTAAGTAATTTCAAATAAATGAAAAGAGAATGAAAGGCATTTTTCTCACTGGATGATAGACTCCTGATTAAATCTTTTTCTGACACTAAAGTAGGCCTTGCAGTTCTAACAACTCTTCATTTCAACTAAGGTCATCACGAAAAGAATGATTATCAAATAAACCCAATCAGAAAAGACCTCAAAAATTTTCAGGGCCTCCAATTCCTTAAGATTTTTAGGCATCCTGATTGACAGTCTTGTAAAACATAAGGGTAATTAAACTGACATGAAAATCACTACCCTGCATAAATCCTAAAAGCAGTTTATCTAACCTTTTGATCCTTAGAGAACTCATAGCCGTCCTAGCACCTGTTCCTACTCACCATCCGATGACCTTCATAAAAAGATTAACACCCAACTCTCACACCCTGTATAGTTTACACACATAATCCAAGGCCCCCACAGTATCGTCGCTGCGCTAATTACGCAGATAATGCTTCTTGCTGGAACTGGTTCATAGCAACTTCAGTCTCCTCCCTAGGCATGAGATACTACGGGATGGGTCTTCCAGAAGGAAGCTTTGCAATGCTGAAATGAAATAAAATTTTATCTTTAAACTATAAAACACTGAATATTTGACATATTAACTTGGTGCTGACAGTATTTAAATTTCAAGCAGTTCCATAAAATCAGGTAGTGTTTTAAAGAATCTTAAATCATATACAAATTATCATCTAATGTAAAATCTGTAATTATGTTTAAATTGCCACTGAAATATACTAGTAAAAATAAATAAGCTAGTCATGCATGAAAACACTTAGCTTTCACTGGCTTTCTCCCAGGCAGAAAGGTGTTCAGACGATTTATCATGAGTCCATTTATAATTCTGCCTGATTTTGAAGGCAACACACATACAATCTCTGAGCACCTGCAGCTGACTCTAGATAAGGCTCTTTTCTCCAGTAAAGACCAATGGCTATTTCAGCTTTCAGGAGAGCCAGGCAGATACATTCAAATGGATTTCCTGTTAGGTTCCAAATTGTGCAAATATTCTCTCTCAAAAATCCAGAAGCAACTGTTGAATATTTGTATGATATTAAATCAAGAAAGGCAAAAATCCCAGCGATATAATCAACAAACCTTATCAGGAAGTTATAACATTACGAACAGTATATTTCAATGTTCAAACAACTCTTTAACTTTTTTAAATGAGTGATACAAACAAAAGCCCTATGTGGAGAGAAATCTGAAAGCTCAGATTTCATTGCTGTTTTCTTTTTCTACATGGGATTTCACTTTATCTTGTTCTATTTTGAATGAAAACAAATTATTCAGGAGCCACAGTGTTTTGATGTTGGAAAATACTTATGTAAACAACCAAAAAAAAAAAAAATCAGGTATCTACTAGATTTTCATGCAAAAAGCATTGAGAAAAATGGTCAAGTCCTGTTTCTAAAAAATATTACCACTAACCTCTCTTACTTCCACTTTTTAAAAAAAAATCTTTAAAATGACAAGGTAATCTCAAATTTTAAGGAGCACCTGACTGGCTTGTCAGACTAAAGTGGCATATTAACTACACTCATTGTGGCACCAGTGGAGCCTCAGTTTTTATCATTTTGATATCCCCTCCAGGGTTTCAATCTTCTCTCTTGGAGCTCAATCATGCTCTGTGATGCTCTGTTCGTACATGAGTATTCGAGAGGATTTCTATTTAAAAATACGTTGCTGGGGGAGGGTGTCAGGCACTACTGATTGAGAAGGCATTCTGTGATGATCCCTATTTTCAGTTAAAATGCGCACTTACGGTTTTGGATTTAACACCCCTGCCTTTGCAGTCAGACAGTCATTTAGCTGGAGTCAATCAAGCGTGTGATTAGAAATAATAACTCACAAGCAATGAATTCAAAAAGATTAGATCTTTGCTGAAATGCACAAGTACAGCATCCCATTATGCATCTTTTCCTCTCTGGTTTCTAGAGAGCAGACCAAAAAAAAAAAAAAAAAAAAAAAATTCTCTTGCACTCTAAAAGCTGGCTTCTCTTAAAATCTGACTAATAACCGTTCTATCCCATGATCAGAAACCTCAGTCAGTTGGAGATATAATCAGCACAAGGCGGGGTGTCTCTTCTATCTTTTCTTTTCCCCAGTTAGGCCAAAAGCCATGTTTTACACTGAATAGGTCAGAAACTAGACACACTTTATCTTATTTACAAAGAATAAGAGAGAGGGTGTGTGATTAAAGCCCAAAGATGGTTAACTTCCCCCCCAAAAAAATCCATTTATAAATTCTTCTTCAAATTATACATCACTTCAGGATCTAGTATTTTATTTAAGTAAGGGGTTTGAGAGGTAATTAGAGAAACTATATTTAGATTTAATAATCATTATATTGAAACCAATAACCCAAGTTCAACAAATCTTCCCATGTAGCACCTTTGATCAAGTCAAAAGGGTTTAATCTCACTAAGAAAGTTTGGCGAATTAAGGTGAATTATAAGATTTTATATTATGTGGTGCTTTATCTTTAATCAGAGTGCATATAATTCATAGTCAACAATGCTAATAATGGGCAGAATGATTTCAAAGGGCAAAAGATTGACAAAAATGATGAATATTTTGCCTTAGAATATAATACAGAGGGGATGGGTTGACTTGCCTCCCCAGCTTTGCTTGGTTTAAGCTGTTCTACCGTAGCACACACTCATGACACTAACATAACTCATACAAATGAGAGCAGAGAGCAGCCTGGGATTTGACAAATTTCTGCAGATAATTCCCAAGGCTGAATAAACCACATGTGGGTAACTGAGAGCTAATTCAGTGAAGGAGATATATATGTCCACACACACTCTCTTAAAAAAATAAAAATAAAAAAGTAAAAAAAGCTCCCATGCTTCTGTATGTTAAAAAAAAAAAAAATCACGAAAGGAAAGAGCCGCGTTTCAGTTGCTGATAGAAAGTACGGCGCCAAGTAAGAAACATCTAAACATGTTGAGCAGTCAGTTGCACCAATAAAGGCTCCTTTACATCAAGATCCACTATATTCATTTCAAGTTGTGGTGTCTTAGAAAGTGCCACTAAGAAACTTTTAGGAGCCAATCCTTTTTATTCAACAAGCACAATTTAGATTTTTTAAAAATCCAAATATTACTTTGGATGACTTTGGGTACTTTTGACTACATCTGAGAACAGCCAGACGTTACATTTTCATTCTCTTCCAGGAGCTAATTAGGGGATCAATTTCCACCCCTTTGCCTGTCTTCACATCCAAGGGCAGGGAGCACATCAGTGGTCTTGTGGAAGAAACTCTGACCCACCATTAATGTACTTTCAAGAGCCAAATCTAAAGGCTTTTGCATCTCTCCAGCTTTAACCCAGGGAAAATCAACCCAGACTCAGCTGGTAAGGCTGCTTTCTATCCTACCTTACCTATACATTTCAACCCATAAGAAAGGTGACCGTCTCTCACACGCACACACCTACACACAGTCTCCAAGTACAGGAGAAAATGGAACTAGAGCAGTGTTCTTTACTCCTTCAAATATTAAGGTTCAGGTTCCATTCAAGAAACACATTCATTTAATACCAACCAGATGCTGGTCACTGCACCAGAAACTGGGGACAGATGTTAAAATCAGTAAAATAGGTTTTTGTTCTAGAAGTTTACCTCCTAATCTGAGAAGCAGGCTAAACCTCCAGCAACATCACCAGCACCCTACGCTCACACCTTGCCCAGCTGTTGTCTGTAACTTTAGACCTTACAATAACAGGAGGCAAAAGAAGTAAGTAGAAAGAAAAAACCTCATACTAAAAGACAAGTTTGTCCCAAAGAGTTTGCATTTGTTCAAAAGTAAATAAGAAGAATTGAAAACCACTACTAAAATAAGTACCATTCTTCTTTCCTACCTTCTACGGTAGAAGGGTAAGATATGTAAGGCGGGACGAACACTGCAGTGCTTTGCTGGGGCCATGGTGAAATGCAAATAGAAGTGAAAACATGGTACAGCTTAATTTTTTTCCATACAGAAAGATATCCACTTAAAAACAAGTGGATATATGAAATATGTAGATTAAAATGCATGCATTTCAAGAAGCAAAAAAAAAAAGGGTATCCTTAGCACACTATCTACAACCCTCCATTCACTCATCGAACAGATTTGCTGAGCTCCTACCATTACCAAGCCCATTCTAGGCACAATATCTTTATGTGAATAACATGTATGCAATTCAAACATTTCATATTTAGTCCTGCCAACAATTCTCCTCTGCCTCTTTTGAACAGGTAAGGCCATAGAAGGAAAATTTGAAGCTTTCAGTGCTAATTCGATGATAGAATCTTGATGCATTTCAGTTACTTTCTATTGGTAAGGAAATGTGTGAGCGTGAAATTCATTATAAACAAAATTCATTATATGAACTTGTGACATTCTCATGCACTGTTTTTTTCCCTCCATTTCTAAACACTAATTGACAGCACTTGAAAACAGTGATTCAGCTTCTGCATGTCACATGATTCCCAGGGACTGTAGCCATCTTCCTCAGGCCAGTAGACTGACAAATCAAAAGATAAGAAGTCTCTTTCAGCTTGAATCAACTGAAATATGTCAGAAAATACATTTGGCATGATCTTCAGAAATGTCAGGTTTGGCCATGACAGGATAGGCACAGTTTTCCGGACAGTTTCAGCACACCAAAGGTTCAGAGTCCACATTAGAATGAGGAGGGAGAAAACCACTTTGGTCTGCTATTTTGGAGAAAACTACTACACGCAACAAGAGAAAATGTGTGACATGCCACTTGAGTCTCTGACAAAAATGTCATAAAATGCCTGACTGCCTAATTAATGAAACATAAAACTTGGAAAACGTCCACTAAGATAAAAAGGATTAAGGTTTCTTTCAGTATTTCTGCTTACGAAAACCATCCCACCCGCTCCTCAAGGGATGTGCCCAGCTTCACTTCTCTTCATTTTCCCACCAAGCCTCGCACCAATTGGGTGCCTCTATAAATATGTGTCAAACGAGTTAATGGGCCAACGGCATCGAGCAAAAATGTTAAGAAACCGAGACTTATCTGAATGTATTACATGACATGCCTCTACTGGACACTGCATGTCATCTTACCTTGCCATGCCTTTGCCTTGGCAAATTAGAAAAACAGAATCAAATTAACACACAAGTTGGTAAATTCTAATCTACATCAGGCTCCTTTCTGATTTCTCCATGAGCTGGACTTTCCTCTATCTTTCATCACCACCATCTACGCCCCAGATGCAATCATATTCTACAAATAAAAGAAGAAACAGCTTAATCAGTTCTCCAAAAGGCACTACACAGAGCCAAGACCCATTTTTCTACCTCTGGCTACAGAATTCTGACTTCTCCAATTTCCCATTTGTAAATAGATCTCCAAAAGAAATCAGCCCGAGGGCACTAAATGGCTGTAGATGTCTGCAGGAGCACTGCACTCTGACAATCGCAAACCCCAGTGAGCTTCTCAGATAGGAGATGCAGGCTGCCTTATTTAGACACATTCCCTCCAAGTAATCTAACAACTCCAGTGCTGTCAACCTTCATCTGATTTTCATTTATAAATGATGTTGCGCAAATCTGCAACAATAAAGAATATTGACACAATCTTTGTTAACACTTGGCATCTCTCATTTTCTAAAAAACAAAAACAAGATCCCCACATTCGGGCAACTCCTGAATGTGCTAGCCACGTTTCATTTACTTTCACCACCAATTCAGCAGCAATCTGTCAATATCTGTACCGTAAATTACCAAATACTCTAAATTACTTACTTTAAACTGATCATGCATTTACATATTTATGAATGTTAACGTTAAAAACCATTTCTTTATTGACTAAATCTATACATACTGTCTCCCAAACTAGATGTACCAAGTCAATTAAAAGAGATACTTAAAAAATACATATTCTGACTTAATATGGGTCCTGTATTTTCAGCATGGCTTCACAATCTTTTTCCTTTTCAAAGGGGCAAAGTCAAATGTATTTTTTCACTATATTAGGCAAATGTAATACAATGTAATTTAAGACATTGCTGCAAAAGGCTCTTATTTCATCATTTCCCAAGAATTAGTCATTTTAGGATATGTATTCTTCAGTAAACATTTATTGAGCATGAACTATATGCCCACTACCATGTTTAATGAAGGAAACAGAGTCCAGGGGAAGTAGGAATACTTGGAAAGTGCCTACTATTAACTTATACAGGCAAAAAAAGAATGAAAGAAAGGAAAGAAGGGAGGGAGGAAGGAAGGAGAAAGGCAAATAAGTACAATGTAAAATAATTAGCACAATAATAGAGTTTTGTGTGTAAAACTTCAGGTGCATAGAAGCAGGAATAACTAATGTGGCCTGAGAATTGAAGAATGAACAGGAACCAATAGGGTAGAGAAGAGAGATAAGAATATTTCAGATTCGGACCACCAAATCTGTGAAAGGGAATAAGAAAGCATGGAACTTTAAGGGAAGGGAAGGTAATTTGGTATGTCTAGAATAGAAAACAGTGCGTGGGAGGGCAATGGTAAAGATTAATATGAGAAGGTGGGCCCAGAAGGTAAAGAGTCATCCTCTGGGAAATGTGGAGCAATCAAAGGTTTTTAAGCAAAAGAAAGATGTGGTCCTCCATGCTCACAGCAGCATTATTTATAATAGCCAAGATAGGGAAGCAGCCTAAGTGTCCATCTATGAATGAATGAAAAAAGAAAATGTTAAATGAATATGTAATATGCCTATCTATCTAACTATCTGTCTATCTATCTATCTATATACAATGAGATATTATTCAGCCATAAAAAAGAAGGAAATCTTGCCATTTGCAACTACATGAGTGGACCCTGAGGGCATTATGCTAAGTGAAATAAATCAGACAGAGAAAGACAAATACCATATAATCTCACTTATATGTGGGATCAAAAGAAAAAAAAATGAGCTCATGATACTTAGTGGTTGCCAGAGGCAAGGGGAGGGGGGTAGGCAAAATGGGTGAAGGTGATCAAAAGGAATAAGCTTCCAGTAATAAGACTAAATAAATTCAGGGGATGTAATGTACAGCATGATGATTATAGTTAATACTGTACTGTATATTTGAAAGTTGCTAAGAGAGTAGGTCTTAAAAGTTCTCATCACGAGGAAAAAAATTTTGTAACTATGTGTGGTGACAAATGTTAACTAGACTTACTGTCATGATCATTTTGCAATATATATAAAATAAAATCATTATGTTGTACCCCTGAAACTAATATAATGTTATATGCCAATGATACCACAATAAAACACACAGGAGCAACAATAACAAAAAACAAAAAACCCAAAAACAAAAACATGTGATCACATTCATGTGTTTGAAATGTAACCAGATAAGTTAGCCAGATAGGCCTGGCAAAAGATAACTTTAGCAGAAAAATCTAGCAGAAAATGGATTGGGGGACAGGAGTAAGGACGGAGAGACGTCAAGAAGCTACCAGGAGGGTCCAGAGTTGGGAGATGCGGTTCTGTGCTCAACCAACTTCCGCTTTCAGCCCTTGTGCCACTGACAAGGGTCCTTGTCCCAGGAAGCAGGGTTGGGCCACTCACTACCCAGAGGAGGTCATTCACCACACTAGGGATGGGCGCCTGATTCAAGGAAAAAAGAAACATTAGTGCCAAGACTTCCTATTCTAATCTTCTCAACCAGAAGAATCCAACTAAATGTGGCCTGGTTAAGGTCAAGTCAACCAAATTAATAAGTGATTATATGTAGGAAGCCAAAGAGCGCAAAGGTCTAGGGAATGTGTTTTGGAGTTGGCGGGACCAAACAATCTCCTGGCTGTACCCCTCTGAGCTGCCTGGCCATGATGGACTGACTTTCCATTCTGCTTTCTCATCTGTTAAATAGGAATAATACCTAATTCATTGGTTTGTTATGAGAATTAAATGAGGATTAAACTAAAATCTATCATCATCGTTATTAAACGGGGAAGAGAGAGGAAGGAGAGGAGGAGGTCACAGGTACAATTTTGGTAGATTTGAGTTGATATTAATACAGAAGGAAGAACAAGTTAATGCAAATCTGGTTTTAGATGAGCTGTTTTTAGAGTGAAGAGAGTTTTTAGAGTGAAGTGAGAGAGACTGAGGCATTTAGATAGCAGATAATGCCCTCCTCATATACTTGAGTGTCCTTTGATTTGAGATTCAGTTTCCAGAACTTCTAATGAATCCCTGTATCTCCCAATTTTCAACTGAATGCATGGCTTTCTGGAAGAAAAAAAAAAACCCAAAACACTTCATTTTACAGGCCCCTTGCAGATAGGCGATTATATAATGACAACTGTGACAAAGCAGAAGTATATGTATGGGACTTCTTCTTAGAGTAGGGGGACATGTTCCTCTTCATTCTTTTTTCTATCCTGGTGCCTAGAAAGTAAATCTGATGACTGGAGCTTTAGCAGCCACTGTGAGCCACGAGGACACATGCCACATCCTAAGCAATGGCAAGGGTTCTTAACAATTTGGCTGCAGCCCTTGGCTGCACAGAATCACCTAGAAAGTTTTGTGGGGTTTTTTGTTTTGTTTTTGTTTTTTTTTAAATATCCATGTCTCACCCTCAAATACCTTGATTTAATTATCTGGGTTGACACCAACACATGGTGTTTGGGTAGGGGTATTTAGTCACTCCCCAGGTGACTAAATATGTGAAGCAAGGGTTAAAAAAACAGTGACTTAAACACATCATTATCATCTCATTATATTATGCAGTATCATAGTCCATCAAGACTTCTGCAAAAATGGCATAAGCAGATTAAGAGATACAAACCACTATGCATAAAATAAATAAGCTACGAGGATATATTGTACAGCACAGTCATTATTTTATTACAACTTTAAATGGAGTATAATCTATAAAAATACTGAATTACTATGTTGTACACCTGAAACTAATATTGTAAATCATCTACACGTAAATTTTTTAAAATGGCATAACTAATATACAACAATAATAACGGCTACCACTTTTTGAATACTCCATTATGCCATTATGTAGGCTCCTTGTAAATCATTTCACACTCATTTTCTAACTCAATCTCCATAACAACACTCTGATGTCAATATTATCATTTCATTTTTACTTCCTGGAAAACTGAGGTTTACTGAGTTTGAGTAATTGCCTTCAGAGTCCCATAGGTTAGTATACAAGCCCAGAACTAACTAAATCCAAGGGAGTTCTCCTAACCACCACAGGGTATGCCTCTCTCCAAATGAGTTTTACTAGCTTTGATTTCTTCTAGGGGTGCCAGTGAAGGTGCTAATGAGCAGTGACGTGGTGGGCAGCAGGGAGGAGGAAGAGGATAACTGGTAATATTTAAGATCCATCTCCTCTGAATAACCAGGAATTAACCTTACTTCTTGGGTCCTACGATTTGCTCAACAATGGGCCTAACGGAAAATCACTTTCCTTTATCCATCATGTAGATCTATTTAACACAGGTTTACATTTGTTTCCATGTAAACTTCTCTCTGATCTAGATCCAGAAATGTACCAAGTTCCGATTAGATTCCAAAACGTGAACAGAAGCACCGAATCCCCACCTCTTTTCAGCTTCCTGGTTTAGAAGTTTAAATAAATCATGTGAAATGCATAGAAAAACTCATCTCTTTCTCTCCTAATGTTTAATGATAATTTATAGCCCTAGAACTTTTGTAAATTTAACAGCCCATCAAAGTGTCTGAGAGCACACCAGTTCTAAGGACTCATTACATGGCATTAAACACAACTTTCCATAAAGGGCTACACAGCATGAATGGGTGGGCAGGCTCGTGAACAGCCACCACTACAATAATTTATCGTTTGTAATTTTGCCTTATTACTTGCAAAAACATTTGTTAAGGGGGGGGGAGGCAGTTGTGGCAGTCTTACAAAAAGAGTACTTCACTACTCTGTCAATGCCGTAAATTACGAAGGCAGAGAAATCCTTTATGATCCTAAGGATGTGCTAATTCTTTTTCCAGCCACTCAAAAATGACAGGGAAGAAGTTTTCGGTAAAGTCTTACAGGATGTTAAAAATTCATTTCTTTGAACAGGGTGGTATTGTTTCCAACTTACCTCCTTTCCAAATTCCAAAGAACATCAATAAAAGGAAACCAAAAATGTAGAAATTTTTTCCAATATCAAGTGAGAGAGTCCCCTACTTTATCCAAATCACATCTTTAAAATGGTGTTTCTTTTGCTCCAGAAACATCTACGGGATCAGGTCTGAAAGAGGCCTTTATCCAAATCACATCTTTAAAATGGTGTTTCTTTTGCTCCAGAAACATCTACGGGATCAGGTCTGAAACAGGCCTTTATCCTGTGTAACTGGATTTTACACTACCGCAAACAGCTACCCTAATTTTGTCAAGGCATTCATCCTAAATAGGCAAAATCAGGACAACAATTATTGCTATAATTAAAAGGGAATGCTAACTTCACAGTGACCACAGACTAAGTTACAACAATAACAGTCATGGTTGAAGTTTAGCATTGCCACCTGCATAAGAAACACCCTTCACATATTTTCCTTAAAACCACCCTACCAGATAACCAGGGACATTATGCAACTTTCATGATTTTCATTCTTTCACCATATACTATGACTGCAGATTTAATAAAATTCCAAAGTTTTAACTATCAGTGCGTTAAGTATAATACAATAATTTTGCTGATAGCATAATTTTTACTACTACAAAGTAGGTCACTTATTTAGTTTAAGCTTAGCTTTAAAAAATGCTTTCTTCGCCTCCTTCTAGACATGTGGCCCCAAAGTCCCAGCACAGGTATCTTTATTTCTTTGCCAAATTCCACATATCACTTTTACTAACTTTGTTGACTGTAAAGACTCTCTCCATAAACTTCAGCAACTGAAGTGGTGGTGAATTTCTGCAGCAGAAATCGTTTTCCCATGTGAAAATTAAGTCATGGGATTAACTTCACCCCAAAAGAGCAGTCATTTGAAAATGACCCTACCAAAGTCATAAGTAAGTTTAGCTAATTAACTTTATTCTTATGCATATGGAACAACATACATGAGAGTCTCGGCAAAATCAGTGGCTGCTTTATACAATGGATTCATTGTTTACCTTTAAAACTTCCTTCCATGAATAACATTATTTAAGGGAAAAAATATGGCTTTCACAAAGATTATATGTTACATATAAACAGTCACTTGCCAACTACTTAATACAGTCAAGACAAACGGTTCAAAAGTAATTTCAGTGATTTTTATCAGGTTAATTTTAATGTTTCCATAAACTTTCTGTGCTTCTATCTAACATGCACAAGATTGGCCCTAACACAACCCAAAATGCAAACATCTAAATATGGCTGGGAGATTTATCAATTGAGAGAAGAAAAACTCTCACCAAAATAACTTCTAAAGTTAGACTGCAGCAATTAATTTTTAAAATTCTACTCAGAATGGGACTTCCCTGGCGGCGCAGTGGTTAAGAATCCGCCTGCCAATGCAGGGGACACGGGTTCGATCCCTGGTCCGGGAAGATCCCACATGCTGGGAAGCAACTAAGCCTGCACAACTAATGAAGCCCGCGCACCTAGAGCCCGTGCATCGCGACAAAGAGCAGCCCCCGCTCGACGCAGCGAGACAAAGCCAGCGTGCAGCAAGGAAGACCCAATGCGGCCAAAAATAAATAAATAAATTTATAAAAAAATATAAAATTCTACTCAGAGCTAATAAACAAGGGAGCTCTTTTTTTCTCCCCTGAATAATCAGTGGTTTGACTCAATCTAGTGAATTTAGTTGGCTCTTTTGACTTCAGGTGGCTTAGCTGACATACACTCTAAACTTGACAGGTGAGGTGTTTTGAGACTGGCTCATGTACATTTCTGTATTTAGCAACCACCAATAAGTTAGCACGATTATTAAATTCACAACTAGCCAATTTCTTCCAACAAATATGTACAAAGCAAAACCAAGACAAGTGAAAAAAATCATCATCAGGCTGCATGCCTTGATTCTTTTCCTGTCACTAATGACAATTTATATAAGCTACATAACACGTGATAATTTGAAGCACTCTGTTTACATCCAAAATTATAATTCTAATTCTTTATTAACTGGCGTTAAGTAAGAATTACTAGATTATTCCAAAGCTAATATTCCATAATAGCAAGCAGACACAGGTTAAACAGTCATCTAAAATTAGCTTATTCACTGTAAAATAAAGATTGAATGTTAAGGTATAAAATTATTCTAAATCCCCAAACACAGCAGAACCAATTGTGAAATTAAATGTGACACTTTCCATAATTCAAACTACAGTACTTGATTTTCGTCTTTCTCCTCAGCTACCCCTAAATTAAATTAGTCTTATTGATTATAACTCAGAAATCCCTGTCTTGTTACCATGATTTTCAAATTTTAATGAAATGTGCAATTCAGTTGTACATAGTTAGCTTGGTTTTCTTAAATTACAGTATAGGAGATTAAGTATACATTCAATGAATATCTCAATACTATAGCTGACAGACATAGTGAAAGCCAATTTCTTTGCTAGCTTAAAACAACTGATAAATTCAAGCGTCACAAACCTGTTTTCGGTCTACCATGATGGATGATCACTCATTATTGAAGTAAGATCTTATGCATTGATTAGCAATGTTATTTAACTAATAAGCACTGGCTGCACATAGGTCCTGGAATGAAACAGAAGCCCTAGTCCAATTAAAATGTGTTACTGTGTATAAATGATGGTTAATGGCTTTAGTAAAAGCAGAACCACCAAGTTAAAATTCACAAGTCTTTATACTAGGAAACAGAAGAGTACACAGTATATTTTCTATAAATTTGCTAATGAGACGTCTATACTATGGACAGCAGCTCTGCTGGACCAAAAGCCCACATTATGTGCTTAGCCCTGAAAAATATCGTTCTGGTGTTACATACATTATAAGCAGCCTCAAAGAACACATTTATGAAACTCAGACTGTTTTAGCATTACTTTCAGTGTAATGGGATTTGGATTTGGTTTTGATTTTTTTAACTTAAGAGAAAAATATTTCTTAACAACATTTCCTTGACAATCACAGAGCCCTCCCTGGGCCTTGTTCTTTATTAAGAATAGAAAGGATTTGTAACCCCCAGCCTCATCTCCAGACCATTTCTCCTGCATCCCCAGCCGAAAGCTGCAGGACTCACTCTCAAGCTTGCCTTACTTGTAAACAGTTCTGAGATGCCTTTCTTCATGGCTGATATTCGATTTTACACAGTATCATCAAATATGCTATAATGATTCCTGTTACTTCATTAACTGTTGCTTTTTTCTAGTAAAGAAATGATGTGTACCCCCCTTTCAGTCTTCTTGTCATAATAATATTTAAGTGATTTATATCCATTTATTTCTGTTTGTTAATTTTGGTGAAATTAACATAAAAATATTACTAAAGAGGGATATTAGAGTCCCTGGATGAATTGATTTGAGCTCTCATCTCTTTATTTCCCAACAAACGGGGATGAAACATTCATTTTCTACACATAGATATAATAATAAATGTTATTAGCCACTTTATCACCTGAGGAATTGTCACCAAAGGAGTGTTTAGCATGCAAATGTCTGTACCAGAGCAACCTTCTTCGTCATCAGAATACAAGCCAAGTCTTTATTAAATACTGCCTGGTCATTTACAACACACCAAAAACAACTGAGCATGCTACTTAAGATAAGAATACATTAGCATTAAGAGCATTAAGCCACTGTTTCTGTGTCATAAGGCACCAATTCTCAGCTGTAAATACACATATATATTTAAGTGTAATGTTTCATTTATTGAATCATGTATTTTATATTATGATGAATTTCAATTTCAATTACCAAAATGATGTTTACACAAGCTGCAAACATGTTTTTTTTTCCTAGAGGAGATAAGTCCTATTCATTAGCACTGCTCACTGTCAATTATGAAATACATTAATTTTCACTATCAGACCTATACAATACTTAGTTTCAAAATACGTCATCACTCAATGAGAATAAATTAAAATAAAGCATCAAGATTAACTAGGTTAGATCCACAGTAGCCTATAACCTATAAATAATAAAACTTAATGCTTATTAATTTCTTACGATGTGCCATACACGGAACGAAGCACTTCACGTATACTAACTCAATGTCATGCGTAAAACAACACTGTGAAGTAGGTACTGTTTTCATCCCTATTTTACAGATAGGAAAAAATGATGAACCAAGAAGTTAAAGAATTTGCCTATGACTACATAGCTACTAAGTGCAGATAATTAGTTCTAGAGCTTATGCTCTAAAATCTAAAAGAAGCCAGTATGTCATGCTGCCTCTTAAGAAGTCTTACATGAATCAAATGCTGTGTATTGCCAGCACCAAGAGGACTTTAACTTTTAAAATAAAGTAATAGGTTTATTAAGTTATTTACATTGTAGCACTTTAGAAGGTTCATGTTAGACACAGTCTCAAAAATGTATTAGTATATAAACTGAAACTCAAAACACAAAGTAACTAAAATAAATACTTTGCATAAATTGAGTACCTCCTCCTCCACTTTCCCAAATCCATTCATTATGAAAATTTGTCACTAGGTATATATAATATTGAAAGTATTTCTTTTTGTTTCCTACTTAGACTACAAGTTATTCATGGTTTGGAAAAGCAGCTATTCTATACATTATTGAAAATGCCACACCATACTGTACCCTGAGAACCCTCGATAAATACTAAATATTATGTTGACAATGAGTAATGGCAACTGAAAACAAAATTACAATGTAACTCAAGGATGAAATATGGAGCTGAAATAAAATGGATGTGAGTCCCATTCAAGCTGTCCCTTGGTCTTTTGAGGTCTCTGAAAAGAGAAGTCCTTATTTAGGACAAAGGAAGGTAGTATTTTTGAGGTCTGGGAAAGATAATGACATCAATCCTGATTAATATTACAATATTAAAAAACCAATTGTGTGAGACAGACATGAGGAAGGAAGGATGAACAAGCCATTACACATAATTATTTTATTTTCTGCATATACAGAAAATAAATGCAAAAGGGCTAGCATATTACCTCAAAAATGTGGTTTTTAGGTATCTTAAATGATTTTCTTAAAGTCTCACATATTTGCCTCTAGTGAAAAGGAAAAGGGTAGGAAAGGAGACATTTTCATTCTGTACCTTTGAACTGCTTTTGTGCTGTTTGAAAATTACTATGTGCATGTATTACCGATTATTTTAATAGAAGTAAAATTTTAAGTGTCAGTCTACAATCAAAAATTGCAATACTCAGTAAATTCTGCTTAGTTATCTTAAACAATTAATAAATGATTAGTAAATAATTCTGAATATTCTGTATCTAAAACAATAGGCCAGGGAGAAAAATATAAGCCTATATTTAAAAATTTATATAAGCTCTATACTTTCCATATATATATGGAATATACATACAGACATACACGTGTATATACATATATACGTATATATATAAATTTTGCCCATCGTAAAACTAAAAGGGTATAACTGTAAGTATTCACAGAGCAAACACAGCTTTCCTAGACATCAAAAAAATTACTAGTTTATGTGAAAACACAAGAACAGTTCTTCCTATAGAACACTGATGGATATGAAAAAATTGCTATCAAATGTTTATTTTATACCTAGTTTTTAATGCAAATGAAGTATAATTTGGAGATGCAGAGATGTATACTTTTCTAATGAAAATGGAAGATAAATATTTATTACATCCTCTTACATTATCTCTAATTTATTAGAGGTATTTTAACCATCATACAAAATATTTTAGCCGTTATCAATTTAAAAAGATTCAACACAAAGTATTAATTTTCCCCTAGGGAAAAATACAAGAGGAAAACGAAAGTTATCAGAAAGGCTTTTTGAGTCTTTACGTGGGGTCAGATTTCATCAAGTAACACATGTATTTGAAGGTTTTGCATTTATTTGAAATTTCTTAGGCATCACTCTGATTTCCATCACCCATCACGGGATGGGGCCAGTTTCTATAGGAAGCAAGGAAGCAGCCACTTGAAAGGGGGCCCCTGCACTAGGTCCTCCAGGAGGCCTTGGAGAGGCGCTGGCCCCATGGCACAGCCTTCCAGCCACCAGCAACTCAGCACCTGAGTAAGAGAAGGAAGAGCAAACAGCGTGATGGGAGGTACCCGGCTGCTTCTCTAACTCATTCTCCTCTCTCCCTTTCTCTCTCCTTAATTCTCCTCTCCCCCTCTCCTTTTCTCTCTCTCTTCCCTTTTCTTTCTCTCTCCCTTGTCTTTTTTGCCATCTCTCTCCCACTCTCCTTGTTTGACTCCATTCTTCTCTCCTTGTCTTTTTCTCACTGGCTCTCCACTCCTCTCTTCTCCAGGTTATTTTTTTTTCTGTCTCTCCTCTAACATTTCATGTAGCTGTGAACTGTGCCCTTCAACAAAAGCCTTGGCACCTTACAAGACTACCCCAAATTCTACCACTTGGGGAAAATTCCAGCAGGGAAAAACACAGATACAGCAGGTAAGCAAAACTAGCAAATATTGGCTGTTTCCTCTTTCTCTTCACTACACCTGCAATTCCCCATCCTGCCAACTATCTACTTTTCTCCTCTTTTTAAGCATACTATTCTCTGCTTTCTTGTTCATCCCCCTCTCCTGTATCCTTTCCCCCCTCCTTTGTTCTTCTCTCCATCTCTGTAACACTTGTTGAGTTGTATAAATTACGATTTCATAATTAACCAAGACATACGAGTTATACATTTATAATTAGCCAGATGCTCCACAACCTTCCTCTTCAAATATACGTAAAATCTCACCAAATTTTATCCAGAGAACACCTCCTTCTCCCATCCTTTCCCCTCTTGTTAGCAAGCTTATAACAGAAAATTGGGAGGATGTGTCTCAAATAAACACTCTCCTAGGATGAAAATAATACTGTATCTATACAACTTTTTAATCCACCATAAGAGATCTCCAATATGGTTGTTGACAACATTCTTTGAAAATATTTTCCTAATCTATTCATGGGTCTCAAAATATTTATTTAAACTAAGTTTAAAAATTGTCCTTTCAAAATAATTTGGCCAAGATTACATTTTTTTTTAAGATTACATTTTAGAATTTACCTCGAAGTTCAGTATTTTATGTTTCTTTATATGCACTGAATCTGCACTAAACTCATTCTCCTCACAAGTGCACTTCTATGCACAGTGCAGAATATTTTCCATTTCTTGCCTTCCAATAAATGCACACAGAGGTATAACAAGAAGGGAAAAGTCCTTCAGTAGTCTAAATTGAATTTATTTTTTCATGTGCACTCTGCTTTTTACAAATTTCTTCCTGCTTTCATTATTTCTGAGTCATTTGTTAAACTTCATACCAATCAGGCCAAACTCGGGGTCCTTTTCTGAAGGCTGCCCGCCCCGCAGCTGAGCCCCCGCGGACGCCCTGCGCTGCTGCAGCACATTACTTCCGCTTTTCTAACTTTTCCACTTGTGAGCACCATCAATTATGCACTAGAATAACAGAGGCCTGGCAAGGCAGTGTAACATAAAGGCCGATTATGACGATAAATAATTTAAACACCTACGTGCCATGTTCCTTTTACCACTGATAGGAGGCCAGGGGAATGGGATAAACGTTGAAGATTCAAATGCACCACAACCACTAGTTTGGAGAAAGCCCACCGCACACTCACCAGTGAACCTTGCTGTTCACTGTCTGCCAGGAGCAAAGAGGCAAAAGAAATGAACTGCTCACAAAAGTATTCACACTTGAAAAAACTGAATAAGAATCGCAGAGTCCACAGACCCTAGCACCTGATGTTTATTTTTGGCCCTAGATGCAGCCCAGGAAGTTCAGGGGACACTATTTCAGAGGGCGTTGGCATCTTATACCTTCCAGAAAAAGGTAAACAACTACATATACAAAGGTTTTAAGAGAAAAGACACACTGTTTCCATGTAAAGTTACTTAAGCTTTAAGGAAATTCCAACGTGGAGTCTCTCACAAGAGTCTGTACCTTCATGTGATGATAAAGTATAATTGGGAGCTGGCAGGGGATCAACAAATGTAGAGACTGTTGGTCTAACTCTCTTTTCAACTACCCTATCTCTCAACTGCAATTCAGAAATCCTTTACTTTCTATGTTTTAAATAGTGATTTGAAAATTCACAGCTGAGAAGAAACGTTACGTCCAAAAACTGCAGAAAAAACAAGTATCCTCCTTGCAATGCCCTGGGAAGTTCAAAACTCAGCAACATTGACAGCATCTGAATGCCAGGAGGACGTTGTTCCTTGTCCACACAGGCAAACTAAATTTTAAACTGACTCTTTAACATTGTACACCCAAACTAAAAAAAAAAAAAAAAAGATTTCCAAACCGTGAAAGTTCAGATTAACTGTCTCGAGCCTATTCATCTCCTTTATGGAGATAACTCCTAAAGTATAATGCAACATTTCTAATGCTCAAAAAAGGAAGACTAATCCCAGCGTTCTATGCAAGAGTGAAAAAGGGAAAGAATAAAACTAGATACCAGTAGGCATGTTTATAAATCAAAAGCTGACCTTAAAATATATGAAATTCAGGAGAACAGCGGTTAATTCATGTCAAATGATACCCGGCTTCATTTTTGGAATAAGGCTCCCATTAACTAGAAATATTCCAAAATTAATCCTTAGTCTACATGAGAGCTAATATTACATTTCTAAATGCAAATTGACGAAAACTCTAGGGGGAAAAACCATTTTGAACTGTGGTTTCCAGAAGGCTTCAGGTTTAGTCATGTCAAATTAAAGGGGGAGCAAAGCTTCTTAAAATAACATTCTTGTTAAATCGCATCCATATGATTTAGCAAATTGATATGGCCAAAGTCAATAAATCATGATGCAGAGTTTTTATTTTAATGTGTGACTGCTTTGATTTTATTTTATTTTTTGCTTTAAGCCAACTCCTTATCATTTTTAGCCCAAAGCTGGATGTATATTGTTGTCTAGGCAAAACGAGCTACTTCTCACAAAACTGGGTTCCTGCTTTTTAATGCCAACCCACCACCAGGAAAAGAAATGTGCCCACCAGTTCTGTGGGGCACAGAGCTAGCCGCCTCTGTGGATGCACCAACATGCATCCCATCAACTGCCTTTCAGTCAGCAGTATTTGAATTTGTAGATTTTTCACCACTTTTCAGCATGTAAGTGCTTCTTTTTTCCTTAACCCCAGGGATTTCATTTTGTGCTGACACATACTCAAGAAGCAATCTCCACGAAACTATCCTTTTAAGGCAAGCATTTTGTGCACTCCTTAATGATGGGTGTTTAAGAGAAATGGTAATTAGGATAGATTTTGAGCCTTAGGTAACAGTCAGTCTCACAGTGAGAGGGTTCACTACATTTAAGACCAAACTCCTCATTAAGAAATGGAGATATAAGATATGGGGATATATTTATATGTATAGCTGATTCACTTTGTTATAAAGCAGAAACTAACACATCATTGTAAAGCAATTATACTCCAATAAAGATGTTTAAAAAAAAAAAGGAAATGGAGATATATCAATTCAGATCCTTGCAGACACACCGACAGTGAAGTCCAGGTTAGTAAAAGCACTCATCCTTATGATGGATGGTCTCCTGAATGAGCCAACACAAGGCAGTGCTAGTCTGCCCAGATTGTGAGCAGATGAAACTTCCTGGAGACAATTAAACCTAAGGGACATTGGTTGAAAATATTATTGAAAGTATCAGTGCTTTAACTATCGTTCCCCTCTTTCTTATTCTTTTTATGACTAAAACTTTTTTGTTTAAATATGTCATTTAAGCTACCACATGAGATACTCTGCATGCTACAACTCTGATTCTGAAATCTCAGTTTCAGACAAAAGCAGACTACACGCTAGTAATGAAACTACCATGAAAACATATTATATGTGTGGATGAGTATAGGTATGTTTTGTATATATATTTGTGACTCATATGAGTCTCTCAAAACACATTCCAGTTAAACATTACTGTTAAATGAGAAAAAAAAATAAAAAGTAAGAAAACAAATCCTTGAACCAAGATGCCATGACCTCAATCCCTTCCTCACCCACGTACATGCATAAGTTTTCCTGCCCAGCTTGCCTTCAAAGATGGCAAATAGAATTTAATATTTCATGGAGCCCAAAGCACAAATCATGTTCAAATTCAATACAAAGAAATGCTTTATCTCATCCTTTATAGATTAATAACCCAGAACTGTGAGAAACTTCAGAAAGCCATGACAAGATTTAGCCAAATGACGTGTAAGTTTCTTCAGGACACTCTCAAACCATTAATGAAATGGAAAATATAAAATAAAGGATTTATTTATCAGTTTACTTTAAGATACTTGTTTCCAGAAGAGTTGCTATATCAAGCTACATGATTTACTAGAGCTAAAATAACTTGGAATATCGTATCCAATTTTTTTCTCAAGAGATAAGATTATATTCTCAAATATGGATGGCATCAGCCATGTATCTTGCATAACAACACTTCAATTAGAAAATTTAAAAGCTAAACCCCATGAAGACTGTCTAAAAGGGAAAGAGTGAAACATGGGCAAACACAGTCCCATAATAACCAGCTGTGAAGGTTACAAGGTTCTGACAGAGGAGTGGGTGTGATGATACTGATACGGGGCAATAATCTGTAAACCATCAGAAAAGAGCATGAAAAGTATTTAGCATTTTATAAATATTTGAGAACCAAGCAAGCATTTCTGGTTTAAATCAACCATATTTTAAACTTTCTGGTTTTATAAGAACATCCTACTATAAATCTTTCTAAAATTTGCCTGCTTTTTGTTTATTTTATTTTACTCAGGCCAGTAATGACCACTACAAATATCTAAATGCTGAACTAAGCAAAGATTCTATCTCTAAATTTTAATGTGGGAAGGTTAAATTTCTTCTATAAAGCCAACAACAGTAAATAAGCTTAGTATTGGTCATTTTCTTTTTTTCAAACCATAACTGAAAAATAAAATCTTCATAGAATCTTAAGGGGAATCAAAAGTCTGGAAAAAAACAAAACTATTGCCATATCCTCTCCAATTCTTAATCCACCCCCAAAAAAAGATTTTTAGTTAAAATAAGTCTTTTCAATCTATAATATTTAGAATGACAAGAGAAGTCCTGTGACTCCATCCTGCTTCCAGCATCTGTCAAGAAAATCACAAACCTAACTCTCAATTCATGGGAGAATGCTAACAGGAGATGAATAATGCTTCAGAGGGAGAAAACATATTATTAGAAAGGTTCAAGACCAAATACTCACAGAGAGCTGCAAAGCCATTTTTTTTTTTTTTTTTTTGCTTTTCAAGCGTGAGTTATTGAATTAAAAAGATAAAGAACAAGTTATTTTTTAACGAAAATCCTCAAAATAGGAGAAAAATATAATGCTGTATATACGCCATTATATATATATATATATATATACACACATATATAAATGTAAAATCTTCTATAAGGAAAAATAATTAAGCTAATGGCTTACTTTTTTAGGTTATTTTTGCGTTTCAATCACTTTAAAAATTTTTTTTTAATTTTTATTTTATATTGGACTATAGCTGATTAACAATGTGTTAGCTTCAGTTGTACAGCAAAGTGATTCAGTTATACATATAGATGTATCTATTCTTTTTCAAATTATTTTCCTATTTAGGTTATTACAGAGTATTGAGCAGATTGCCCTGTGCGGTATGGTAGGTCCTTATTGGTTATCTATTTTAAATACAGCAGTGTATACATTTAATTATAAAACTGCCTTTAAGGGCACCTACTGTCCAATCCATACAACACATCGTATCAAAGATACTCACGTGAGCTAAATTGTTGAATACTGTAGAAGCATATAGTCTGTACTGTAGGTAGTAAAAATTCAGCCTTCAGTTATAAAGGTATTTCTTTTAAAACACAACATATTACTTTGGACATTTAACACTCTCCCACTTTTCTCTATCCTATATCCTCACATACAGAAGAATAACATGCATAAATTGGGATTTTAAAATATGGGATATAATCTACACTTTCTAGAGTATTACTACTTTGAAAATGGCAGGGGACTCGCAGGGCAGTGACACAGCAGCATTCATTTGGTAAGTTTAAGAATACAACATTTACTTGCATAATAATAGCGGTAGCCGAGGCAGCACAGCAGAGTTCAGAGAAGTCTCTGAAACAGACTGCCAGGTTTTGTAATCCCAGTTCTGCCACTTACTAACAGCGTCACCTACATCACCGTATTTAATCTATGTCTTAGTTTCCTCATCTGCAAGATGAGATGGCAATAAAAGAAGCTACCTCATAGGGTCATTATGCAAATTATATGACTTAAACATATGCACACTGCTTGAAAAGAGATGGGTACGTAGTAAGAGCTAGGTAAGTATTCTCTTATTTTAAGGCTGTGTAACAGACTATGAATGCAGTAAGCATTCAGCACAGCACCAGATCCAGCACAATGGTAGCCAGTAGCAGTATTTTTATTCCAAAGGCACAGGTTAATAAGAACAAGCTTTACCAATCATTAGTGCCTTTATAAACAGTGAACAAATAAATAAATGAGCAACTCATCTCACTTATTATCAAAGAAATATGTATTAAAACAACAGCTCTTTCTTGTTCATTAAATGAGATCCTTAAAAAAAAAAAAAGTACCCAGGTCTGGTAAGAGTATTATGAAACTATAAAGCAACCTGACAATATTACCAACAATTACACAATGTTAACACCGTTCGACCCAATAATCCTACTATTCTACCCTGGAGAAAAATCCAAAATATAAGGTAAGCTTTAAGCAAAAAAAAAAAAAAAAAAAATTAAGTTATCTATGTGTCATTTATATTTTGGAAAACTATATTATGAAAAGTTATATGTCTAACAATAAAGAATAGTAATTCAGTATTTCTAAATAGTCAAAAAGTTTTGGATATGCCACATACATGCTCCATCGTGGGCCTATGCTCCATCGTGGCCTGTCAGAGATTATTCATATGTTAAAGGCACTCAAAGGCTCAGATGTAATGTCATTTCTTTAATCCAGCTTTTCCCAGGCATATTGGTAACAAACTCTGGGGGAAAGCGTAGCTAATAAGATGGAAAAGTATTGGTTAAGTAAGTAATGGTTAATCGTCTTGATGAAAGTTTATCCAGTCATTGACAAGGATAATTTCAGTATTATACAGGCTGCTTCCAGAAATATTAGAAAATATTTACTATATAATATTAAGGGAGAAAAAGCTAGATGCAATGAATTAATTAATAGCCAAGCACATGAGAAAAGCTCAAATGGAAATATCCCAACATGAGTTGTAGAACTGTGGGAAAATGTTTCTCTAACGCGATGCTACTTCTCTAATGAAAACAAATCCGTAATAATAAAACCAGGTGAGTTAGTGATATCAAGTCCCATCTTCCCTCTTCCTGATTTGGAAGCATAGTTTGTTTATCTGGTTGTTACTTTAATAAGGCCTGAGGGGAGACTCCTTACTGAAAGTGACCTGTAACAAGAAAGTAGAAAACAGAGCAATCATTCAGCTTCACCAGAGGGATACGTGGAAGCAGCCAGCCCTGTCAATTTGAAAGAGGCTAATGAAACATTATCTGCAGGTGAGCGGATTGTCTCGCCGCATTACAACTCTAAGCTACAAATGATTTCCTAACCACAGAGGTAACCACTCTACAGATACTTTGAAAGACAAATGAGAATGCTGGCACACACAAGGTCAATCACAAACCTCCCAGACAACCTTGGTGTTTCTCCTTCCGCAGGAGAAGATGATCTGGGGGTCCTGCTGGGCATACCTAAGCAAGCCACACCACAGTCACTTCTCTTGTATTTCTGAGTTTGAATTTTAGCAGCCTGGTATACATTCCTATTTATGTCTAAATAAATAAAATGTATGTATACATAAACTAAAGCTCGCACATAATTTGAAAGCTGTGATTTTCCTTATGTTGGAGAAAATGAATAAACATCATTTTCCAATCCCGATAAATGTTTGATTATGATTAAAATGGTTTCACAAAATCATTATACAAGAGCATAGTAGGCTATAAACTATGGGGGGGGGAGAAAAAAAATCAATAATGGACAGTTCACTCTTATCTATGAACTTTTTTAATAAATCAACTCCCCAGGTTTACTGGGACCATGGTTTTATTTGATGCAATACATTCTAATCAGGGATTTTTATTTTAATTTTCTTTTTATGACCTAATGATGCATTTAATTTTTAATTAAATTTCATTTTGAAGTATAGAGTATGTATAAAAGCCAAAGCAAGTGTGCAGCATCTGTTCATTGCATCTGCACTCAACTACCACAAAAATTAACCTTAATCTAAAGAGGCACAAATGGGTTTTTATGCCATCAGGAGGCCCAAGTGCTTAAAAATCAATGACTGTCCACCCAGGCAAAGAACAGCTGTTTCCTAATATTCCAGTTCCACATTGAGGCCAGCCTCAACCCCCAAGGACTAGCCTAAAAGTGCCCACATTCTCGCTTCTCCCAGTTGAAAGTGTCAGAGAAGGACACTATCTAAAAGCCATGAAGTAGGTTAAGTGGAGACAAGACAGAGAGGACCTGGCCTAACCAGATGGTATTTGGAGAGGCAGCTTCTATCACTATCACTTGATGCTTTCGTAAAATCATAATCAATATTACTTTCTGTGTCCAGAAACCTACCTAAAGAAAAAACTTACCCATTTGCGTTAAAAGGCCAACGAATGTTGAGAGTAGACTGATTCCCAACCCTGTAAAGCAGAAGTTCTCTCTCTGGAACCCACGTGACTTCTAAAGAATATTGCATAGGACTTACCTGGTGGCGCAGTGGTTGGGAATCCGCCTCCCAATGCAGGGGACATGGGTTTGAGCCCTGATCCAGGAAGATCCCACATGCCATGGGGCAACTAAGTCCGTGCGCCACAACTACTGAGTCTGCGCTCTAGAGCCTGCGAGCCGCAACTACTGAGCCCGCGCACCACAACTACTGAAGCCCATGTGCCTAGAGCCCATGCTCCGCAACAAGAGAAGCCACTTCAATGAGAAGTCCGCACACCACAACGAACAGTGGTCCCCACTCACCACAACTAGAGAAAGCCTGCGCACAGCAATGAACACCCAATGCAGCCAAAAATAAATAAATAAATTTATTTTAAAAAAAAAAAGAACATTGTATAATCGGGCAGTCATAACAGCCTCAGAAACTGTGTGCTTTTACCTTCCAGAATGACATGACATCAAGATGTAACGGAGAGAAAATAAAAGTTGACGTGTGCAAAATAGGAGGAAAGAGAGGATACAGAGGTTGGCCATAGTTTTCCTTGGCACACTGAGATTTTCTAGAAGTTCTTTCAGGGATCACTTTAAACACAGAATTCCATAGGAGAGAGAAAAGGGGAGAAAAATCTCAGAAATCACAGATGAGAAGACAGACTCATGCTCTGTGTGACATTTAAAATGTCATTTTGCCTCCTATTTTTCCCACCTACAAAAACAAAATTAAACAACAAAATTAGATGAACTTGAAGAACCCACGTGGCACCATCTTTATAAAGCTTTCCTGATTCACTCTAAGAACTAAATTTTAAAAGCCACACATTGGGATAAATTACTAGGTAACATAAAAAAGCTACTAGGTGGCCTTCACAATTAAGCAGCCACAAGACATTTCTCTTCCAACATTGAGGCACTCTGTACCACCTGACCACCAATGACACCTCAGGAGATCTACCAAATGAGCTCAGCATCTTGCCATCTTAGTGTCCCCACTGTGGGCAGCTTCCCACCATGGGGGATGATAAGCCCTGAACCATGGGACTTGAGTGGTGGCAACTCTGGCTGATCAGAGATTTAAGTCCAGTAATTTAAGGGAGCATCAGTCAAGTGGGTTGAGAAATCATGCAAAGCACCCTCTACTGACTGCACAGAAAACCATCGCTCTATTGACTGCTTCCCAGTCTGTCCTTCGGGGCCCAGAGTCCTCGCTACAGTGATGTGCTGTGCTCCATGCACCCTGGAGTCCCGCCTGGACCCAACCATCTGGGCCCTGAAAGTTTCCATGGTCCCCAGCCTGAATGGTGATTGTCTCCAGAAGCGTCTTTACTATGTTTCAAGCATCAAGGCTTATTAAAACCCCGAAGGGAAGTAATCCCTGAATGCCACTAAAAGATCTCCAGCTGCTACCGTTTATGAAGTAGGCTTGACAAGACAGGGAGAGGAAAAGGGGTGGGGGGAGCAGGAAGGACGGGAAGAGAGAAGAATTTAGACAAGGGCAAGTTATCCAAACAGAGCCCCCATCAAAAAAGAGTCATGTTTTATCAGCTTAAGCTTTCCTGCCTCCTTTCCCAAAGGTATTCCCCCCCTCAACTCTCATTAACTCTTCTTTATAGCTGTCTATTTTCTTTAAAAAATAATAATAAAGGCAGCACATGGCTAGAGAAAGTCCCTAAGTGTGTGAAAATTAGAAAGATGAGCCAGATGAATTACCTGGGAACAGGACTGAATATGTCTTCCCTAAAAGTCTGGAAGGAAAATGGTTTTTTCATGGAAGAGAATTAGAGTAGCTCTCAGTATTTGTCTCTCCCTTCTTCATTCTTTTGAAAAGGTCTTTTCATCTCATTAAGTTAAGCTGATTAATAAAAATTCAGCAGTTTGCCCATGGATCCTTTAGAAGTGGCGTTACAAGCTGAAAGATGCAGGCGGAAGGTTTTTGTGCTAGAGACAATAAGGGGATGACTTCTTAAATCCGTCGTTGTCACCCTCCATTAGAAAGAAATAGTCACCTTGGCTCAGATTCGTCTGACAAACATTGTACGCTACTTGTTAGCTCCTAGTAGCCTTCGCAAAAAGTTTAGTGCTTACTTATAAACAAAAGGAGGGAAAAAGAAACATTTAGAAAGAAAGTATGAGAACACTTTGCTTCATTTCAAAGATTATTTATACAAATTAATGAAGAAAACATGGCCTGTAGAAGAAGGTTCATTAAAGGGAAAAAGCAATGTTATCTAAAGAAATTTCTCACGTAAACACAAACTTGCACGTTTTGCAGTAAAGCAAAACAAGCAGATAAATTCAGCTATTCATTTATGAATAACTGTTGATTTTGTTATCCAAAAATACTTTTGTTAATTACCTAGTCAGTACCTAACACAGTAAATGCTCAAGTTAAAAAATGAATTTCTTCAACGAATTTAAGACTGTCATTTACTTTTAAAGCTGAAAAAATTGTCAGGTTATGTAATGTCACGACTTGCAAATGTTTTCAACTGTTCCAGTATGAGTTAAATTCATCCAGAAAAAATGATTAAAATGAGCAAATCTGCTTTGTAGGAGTTGAAGCATTTTCTTAGCCACCTTTAACATGCGTAAACACTAAATTGCTCATTTGTACTTTATCCAGAGATGACTAAATTAAATTTATACTACCATTCCTGATACTTTATTTAAACGCCCCCCTAAAAGGCACTCACTATTCATGTTAACGTCATTACCAAATTTATTTCTATCAAATCTTTGTATACGTGACAGTGGTTTTAAGTGCCATCTTAAACAATTTGCCCACAATATATTGAATCAAGTTTTATAGTTAGTCTAGTTCTAACATTAAATTTGTCCCAAAATACCAGAGCAAATAAGTGTTTTTGTCTGAATCTTACTTCAAAAGGATTTGGGGGAAAATGTTATTTTTACTTTACTCATATCTTGTGGACACTGCATAGACTTAAAGTCATCAAGTCTGTACAGAATAGCCCCCAAATATTCAAAGTGTTTGGCATTTTTAAAGATGCAATTCTTGATTTGAAGATCGTTAAAATAAACAAACAAAAAAACACCATTAAAGGCCCATCCTAAGCCATGACCAAATCAGCCATTAAGCTACTACTGTTTTCTCCAGGTAAATATGGAGGATTCAGTTACATGAAGAAAGCCAAACTCACCTGACCACACATTCCCTGTGGCCTGAAGCCTGTCACCTGCTTTGCCATCATCAATCCATCTCTTCAAATACCTAAGAGGCTGAGACCAAACAATGTGGCTGAGAAAAACAATGAATAAGGATCTATTTACACTTCTACTGTGAAGAATAATCATAGGTTAGCTGTGGCTTATAATTATCAAGTACAAAACGTGTTAACTAAAGCGTAGCTCCTTTTTAATGAAATGAAAGATGAGCAGAATCTAAGCAGATGCTATATGCTTAACGGCATTATCATTCTCATATTTTAAAAATCCTACAAAGCGCCTACTGTGTGCCAAGCACTATGCCAACTACAGTAAAGATTAACAAGGCATGACCCTGACACCAAGGCGATTACAGTGTATCTGATATAATTAACGTCTTCAGGGAGGTGAGACAGTTGCTACCAAGGGATACGAAAGGTAATGGGGGGAAGGCACTAGTTAAACGTGTGGGTGCTAGTTCTTCCTTTCACAGATCCACTTGATTTCCTGGTCTCCCTGTAAACACGCAGACAGGAATAGTTACGTGTGCTCATGTTGAGTGTGTCATTAGTGAAAGACGTAGCTGTTAAAACCATGAGAACATTAAAACTACTGCTTCTGAAAAAATAAAGTATTTTCATGGAAGCGTGGAGGTAGGGCTGGGGATACTGTTACCTACTACTGGGGTACTGTCACTGAACGTAGTTCTTAAGACGGAAGAGTTCCTGACTCCGAAGAAATGTGAAAAAAATCTTACTGAAAAAGCTTCATCATGTAGGATTTTTTGTGTGTAAAGGATACACATTCGAGATCAGTTCTCCAAGTTCCTCCAGATACAGTCATTTTACTGTGGAATTGGGACTTCTGGATATTATTATCAGTGCACTGTAGATAGCTAATAAGCAGGTTTAACTAAAATATCATATAAATGATAGTTATGCATAATATAGGTCCTATAATACAAATTATTGACTTTTTTTTCAAAAATAGCATCTTTCTGATGATGTCACTCTGATAATATAAAACAAAAAGCAAATGACATAGTAGATGAAATAATTTGCAGATAAAATGCAGTTTATATATGTATTTAAATAAAATGATTTGTTTTCCATATTAACTGTTATCAATGTATTTCTATCTTATGCAATTCTGGAAACTTAAGAACCAGACACTCAAACTTTTCAGTCTAAGTATACAGCTATTATATATATATATATATATATATATATATATACACTTTCTTCAGCCTCTCACAATTTCATCATGGGTACAAATGTCTATAATGGATTAATAGTAACTCAATATTTGTAAAAAACATAGTTTAAAATCATAGTTTCATAATCAGCATTGTTATTATAATGAGCTCTTATTTTAAGTAGGTTTTTTAATCAACATACCTATATTGTTAGCTAGAAATAAACATCAGCAAAATAAACCTACTTTAATACTCATTCTGAAAACCAACAATGAAAGGTTACAAAATTACAAGCTAAGGGGAAAAAAAGAGTCTACAAAAGTTAAACTTGGATTCTTTAAATTTAGTCAGACTGCTTTTATTAGATAGCAGTGAAATGAAAAATGTTACATTCATGTCCAACAAATTACTAAATGCAGAAACACACTGCAAACACACACCCGCTGTCCGTAATCGCTACTGCTCACAAATCAATCTATTTGGATGAGAACAAGACCTGACCTCTAAGAGGACACATCTTCGTGCTCTGTGATTGTGATTAGTCCACTGAAAACCCACAGTGCCACAGGAAATGGGGTGAAGACAGTCCAATCTACCCATGAGACTGATTAGGAATAATTTGACTAGAAACTACTAAGAAAATAGACCCTGAGGTGGGCCAAGCATCTCCAAATAAATGAGACGATTTCTCCTCTGTAAACAGGTTTCTCTAATACAAGGAAGGCATAAAACAGGTAAGTTAGCTAATAATTACTCATTACTCTTTATGTCTACATTTATCATCATCGTGATACAAGTGCATAAATCACTTAAAATTTTAATTGATTTTCTGGCTGAATCATTCTTTCTTGTATAGTGAACTGGCATCTTGGAACTTATTTTAAAGATCCAGTGTGTCTTGCCCACTTCAGTTTTCACTGATTACTAAAGTAATGTTTGAAATGTTCATTTCATATTATAAAGCCTACCATGACATTATTTAAATTTTTTTAGTAGTAATGTAAAAATAAGTATGCAAAATTAGACAAGACACAGCAAAAAACAGGACAAAAGACTGAGTCGTAGTTATATAACTTATGATACAGATTTAAATTGTACAACTGTATTCTGCGTTCCAATACTTATACATTTACCCAATTTTCTAAAGTCTTTCCTATTCTACTTCATAACTCCTCCCAATGGAAAACAAATGAAAACCAAACAGTTCAGTAAATCAACTTGTGATTTAGATCTTACAGATGTGAACTAAAGAATATTTTTTTAATTCTAGGTCCTTCTTTTTCTTCTTTTGAAACACTTCTTAAAAACTCTTCTTAATTTTTAGAACCAAATTAAAATGGGTGTTTAATCAGATACAATTCCGCCAAAGTCTCCCTGTGTCAAATCTCAGGATTGGATTCATTAACTTGTTTGAGAGTGGATTGGCTAGTTTGTGTATAAAACATATACCCAAAGCTCTGAAATTGTACATTATTTTTCTTACTGATTAACCGTAACTTCAGGATGGTTTTCCAGATAAATCCTTAAATTCATGTTTAGAAGTAACACAGAAAAAAATTTTTTAATCTTTAAAGTTTGAAAGTAAAAAACAAAAAAATCATGTGTGTGTTTTCTTCAAAAGTTTAGACATGTAGATACATATGTATTAGTTCCTCTGCACTAATAAAGCAAAAATGAAGTTGACAATGACCTCCCAGAGGACAACAATCCTCTCATTTCACAGATGAGGAAACTCAACTTAACCAAGGTTAAGTGACTTGCCCAAGGTCAAACAGTTAAGTAGTGTCAAAGCAGTGACACATCTCAGATCTTCTGAGTCAGATGCTCTAGCATAAGAGATGAACTAATTCAGTCACCTTGTTGTCAAGATGAAAAACAAGAGTCCTGGAGCATTCAGTGATTTGCTTAAGGTCAAGCATCTAGTTGGTAGAAAAAAAAAAAAAACAAAAAAAACAGTGACATCCACATCACCTGACTCCAGGCCTTAGTATTTTTTTTTTGAAAAGATATTACTTTATCTTTCAAACTGAAAAAATCAGAAAGGAGAATTTCCACACAATTAACACATGAGTTCAGTTAGGTTACCACAACGTTTGGCAACAGGCAGGAAAATGAAGAGAGAAAATCTATGGGCAGACAATGTATCTCCTAGGTTAATACTCAAATGATTCTCTAAATAAATAATGACACCTAGATTTCACTGAGAGGATATTATGCAGCAGGTATTTTACATGCATTTACTTTCTCACTGGATCATCACAAATTATACATCCTCTCTATTTTACGCAAGCGAAACTCAGAGTTAAGGAAAAGAATCAGCATTTGAACCCAGATCACCCAGACTCCAAAGTTAGTCAATGCTGTCTCTTTAATATGTCTCTGAACCATTATAAGATTTTTTGTACATAAAAAGATAATGAAAATAAAGAAATTCATGCAAAAGTATTTATTAGTAGCTAACTAACATTTACTAATCACATACTCTGTGCCAGGAATTGTTCTAATGTAACATGTCATTTAATCACCACAATAACGCTATCAGATAAATACATTTAGTATTCGCATTTACAGATGAGGTAGGTGAAGCGGGGAAAGGTTAAGTAACCTGTCCAGGCCCACAGCACCTAGTTAGTGGAGGAGCTGAGAATTATACCCAGGACCTGCCTCAGATTCTTAACCATCATGGGCCAGACCTTGTATAGAGTGCTTCTGCATATAAACCACAATCCTGACCTCAAGAGTCTTATCATCTAGGGAACAGAACACACACAAAGATGCAGATAGTGCACACCGACTACAGTATTGTTCATATGCCAATATTATTCCTATTCACTAAAGAAGAAGAAAGGGTAACAACTTCCAGTGCAGAAGCACAAAGGACTGTGCATGGGCGATGAATCACCTCATGTTTCCAGGCACACGTTTCAACTAAAAGACCTGGTTTAGTCTGGCAAAGCAGATGTCCATAACGGATAAGGTGCCAAAACTCTTTCTTCCCCTCCATGTTGTCTCTCTGGAGATTAGCTGGGAACCTGATCTACCCACATCCTATCAGGAGACTTTTGTCTTTGAAACTAATCAGGAATAATTTACTGGCTGTTAAGCTACAGGGCAAAAACTCCTGTGATGAAAGGAAGTAACAGCAAGGGGAGGAAGATGGGGGGGTCGGGGGGGGCGGGATTTGGGACACAAAAGAAGATAGAGTCAATTCAGGCACTCATATGCTGTTCTCGATAGCTTAAGAAACCCGTGTTTCTTGCTCAGGATGTATTTACTGTGGAGTAGGCAAAAGCTGCATTTAAAATTTTTAAAGTAAATTCGTATTGTTATTATGTAAAATCAAAGCTGACTGAAAGTGCAGGAATTTAAATGAAATATAGGGGAAAATTTCCTGACGATATGATTGTTAAACTCAAGCTTTTATTCAAGGAATTCTAGAATTTCTCCTAAAATTCTTCAAAAAATTGCACTGTACTTTGGCAAGGCCTCAAGAATCAAGCTTACCCGAATGCAGAGGAAGAGGGCTAGCTGGCATGTGAATTCCCAACCAGTCCGATTATTCTTCATATACAATGCACGCTGTATATGTATACACACAGCCTCACAATTAGCTCCAAAGGAGTCAAGGAAACATTTAACCTCCAGTGGGTGGTACTAATTATCTGCTGTAGGTGTACCAGTTGCGGCTTGCAACCTCTCAATCCATTAAATGCTCAACAAGGGGGAACATAAGTGTGCGTTTTTAACCCTCCTTTCATATTAGCATATGGTCTCTATCGTTCTTCTCCACTGCGCCTCCTCAAAAATTCTGTTTCAAGGTCACCTTTCAACATTTCACTAATTGTGTTAGACAGTGTGTCACTCCACACAGCCCAGCTAAGCGGTTTAAGAGCCACTTACTGGCCAAGGTCAAAGTATATAAAGCTCAGTTTTCTCATCTGTAAAAGAGGACCATTACATTTCCTTCTTCATAAAAGGTGTTGTCAGGATTAAATACATGATAATGATTGTGAAGTCTGTAAAGCACTGTGCTTGGTACACAGTAAGTGTTCAATAAATGGGAGCTATTCAGAAATACCTCTGTCTCTAGAAGGGCATAGGAGCACTTCTGTGCCTGTAAAGGCAAAACTGAATCATCCTGCACTCCTCTGAGTAACCGCCAAGGCATTACTTGGCGGTTTTGAAAAGGGACTCAAAGAGCCTGAAGAGCTCCACACAGCCTCTCAGGAGCCTGGGGCCAGAGGTGGGTGGAGCCCCAGACCCCAATCTCTCCTAAATGCAGCCTGATGTTTGTTTGATGCTTTTTGTTTTTCTTTTTTTCTGTTTTATATATTAGTTTTCTGCTCAAGATTTTTACGAACAATGTTTCTTGGCTAAAAAAGAAGTTTGAAAACAACCGCTCAATCCATAAATCAGAGAAATAATTTAGATGTGATACAGCACTCTCAGGTTCCATCTGGAAATATTAAAACTCCCCTGATTTTTACCATCCCACCACCTAACCACTTATAAACCAAGCCTAATTTGAGACCTTCAGATTTTTCCGGTATTCAGTTATATTTGCAAAGCAATTAAACAGCGGCTAAGACACACAACAGTGCAGAATTATAATATACATGAGAACATGTATATTATAATTGCTATACATGGCCCTCCCCCTTGATATTAGAAGCCTCACAGTGAGACCCTGCAACATGGCTAACCCATTGTAGCCCAAGCTTCCGATCTTCCACCAGATCTCATTCGCTCGGAATTGACTGCTTTCTGTACGTCCCCCCAAATCCACCTACAAAGTTACAGCCAGCAAGTCTTTACTCCTGTTGTTATGAACACCTGGAATATTCTTCTACTATCTGTCTCCATCTCTATTAAAATCATAACCATCATTCAAGGCCTAATCTACACTATTCCTCTTCCAGCAAGTAGTTCCTGATACCCTGAACAGATGTGCTTTCTCTCTCTGTCCATAGCATTCCATGCTTTATTGTGACATTCTTTGTTTGTTGTTCATTATTAGCCTGAGTGAAGCAGAACGTTTTGATCACTGCCTTGACAATTAATGAATTTTCTAATTGTCTTGGTATTTGCCTGCATGTGGTCTTTAGCACTGACGGGTTCACATCAAATGTCACAGAAGACCAGGCATTAAGATGTAGGGACGTTTACAATATCAGTCATAATGAACAACAATCCAAATATGCTATTGGTGGTTTTACTGTGTCTTTATTAAAAATCACTTTGCAGTCAGGACACATGAGAATTTCATTTTAAGGATGTTTACTTTTCCAGTTAGTAAATGTACCGGGATGGTTTTTACTAAAACATAAGTCAGCCAGCTGTTTGTTTGGGTTCTTGAACTGAATGGTAAAAATACAGTCAGCTTTTACTCAAAGTACTCCACTTTAAACAAGGGAATCTGTTCCATATTTAAATGATTTAATTTTCCTTTTTTAAAATAAAGTTTCAATTTTTCATAAAATAAGAACATCTCCTCTTCAGAACTTCAGAAGTTGCATTTCAGATGACATATGGTTCTCCATCACCCATCTGATACCCCAGGGATGCCGAAGCACTTAGGAGACCCAAGAGAGTGTGTAATCCGACATGACAGCTGAAGTTGGAAAGGCTGACAGAAGCATCAGAACAGGTATCAGGGAGGGAGAAGGATTAGTCTGGAATCCAGGTTCACCCCTCATCTTTCTTTCAACTCCACCAGAATGCTACACTTCATGTGCCCTTGAGAACACAGCATCTAGCATGAAGGGCTGGACCCACCAAGACCAATAGCTCCATGTACCTTAAACTTCTGAAAGAGGGCAGAGAGTGTTTTGGCACTCCAGTCTCCCAAATTCTCTGTAACCCAGCATAAGCTCCTGCTGGCTTTGTAGTCAGCTTCTCTTTCCTCTATATGGTGCATTTACGAGTTCAGCTGTGGGCCCTGTTAATTTCCCTGTGCGGCCTTTCTTCTCCTCCTAACACATGCATACTTGAGCTGGCTCTGGAGTGCTGACTAAGCAAGAACAATAGGAGGCTTTGAGCAGGCCTCAGCCAGCCCCAGCCCCAGTCAATATTTACTTCAGTTTAGAGCCACTGTTTTAAAGCTCCTTCCAAGCAGAACTCAACAGTGGGGAGTCCCCAGAGGTTTCTAGATTTTATTTAACAAGAGGGAAGAGGGCTGTAGAGACAGAGTAAATAGATTACTGTCCAAACCACTTTCTCAGAGAAAAAAAGGGAGGCAGTTCAACAAAACAGGTTAGACTTTCGATACTAATTAGCAACTTACAACAAGAAAAACCAATCGTCTTCCAACACTGATTACTGCAGTCTTAAAACTCCGTATTAGGCCGCAGTGCAAATCCACTTAGTGTGACCCCTGTATACCTGTGAACAGGGCCCTGATGCGATCAACCACTCAAAGCTTGCCAGTGTTTGCCTGCTCTGCCCAGAAGGGCAATGCGAGGGCCCTAGGGGAAGTGAGTCCAAACTCCTTGGCTGACTCCCAAACCAGATCTCACGTATACTACCAATTCAAGTGTGTCCAAAAAAGAAGTTGTGATTACCAAACACCCAGAATCGAGAGCGTGCTATGGTAAATACCAGTACGCGTGTCTGCTAGCTTGGCGACATTGAGAAGGTAGATCTGCGGCTTTGAAGAGAGTAACCGAAAAAAACAAGGCACAAACACTCTCTTCCCACCAGCGACAGTAGCTTTCTATGGGACGGCAGGTGGGAGGTGGGATGCGGAGGGAGGTGGTTCTAATATTACATTAGAATCAATGGAGTTTTCCCATAAATTTACATAGTCTTTTGTTGATGTAAATATAGAGATACTCTCTTTATTGAAAATAAAACTATTTAACTGTAAAATTTTTATATTTGCCCAGTTGGTTTAATTTTATTTTTTTAAGGAGTCATTTGTCATAAAACTAACCTGAAATGACAGTTGGGTAGTTTTACTAAAATGATTAAGGCCATATAAAATTACTAGAGATTTCAGTTAGATACCTGAGGAAAGAAATTCATAGCTGTCTGCCATAACCAATTATAATGCTCATTATTCCATTCAAATCGATAAGTAGACTTCATTGTTTCTGCTTAAAGACCTAACTATACATTCCATTCGCATTTTACAATATTTCCATAAGGACAGTCAGATGATCCAAAAATTTTAATAGGAGAGAAATTAAAGAGGCTTTACAACTGTCTAGACTTAAAAATTCTAGTTTATGATGACCTAGTATTAAAGGGCAGTTCACCATTGTCTATATTTTAAACAAGCAAAATACATTGA
Source organism: Balaenoptera musculus (assembly GCF_009873245.2). Classification (NCBI taxonomy): domain Eukaryota; kingdom Metazoa; phylum Chordata; class Mammalia; order Artiodactyla; family Balaenopteridae; genus Balaenoptera; species Balaenoptera musculus. The sequence continues at coordinate 86,635,863 of NC_045787.1, forward strand.
CATAATTTGGCTTTCACAAAGAGTATGAAGAGAATTCAAACCACCCTTCCTCAAAATATATGAGATAAAAGGTTAGGTATATTAGGATAGGCTTGTTCTATCATGTTTGTTTAAATTCATCAAATGCATTGAAATATGTTCAGCTCTAATCTTTACTACAATATTTACCATATTAATAAAAGCTAAATAATTAAAATGCAACTCAATCCAATTACTGCCACATCTTAAGGAATTCCTGGATTGCTATACACTTAATTTGATCAATCAACATGCGCTCACGGAAAGAAAATACAAAGTCAGCCTAGCTGAAATGAAGCCTCTGGCTGATATTTTTAAACTGATATATAAGAGTTACAAAGAATTATTTTTTTAATAATACAGAGTGTCAGTGAGTAAGTCATCAAAATTTAAACTTCTTGACTACCCTTTTGCCAAGAAAGGAAGCCTGGAAACACAGGAGGGATTGTAACCATTAACCATTCATCATACTGAATCCAAGTAACATAAAATTACAAAGTTTAAAGCTTGAAATAAACTCATAGCAAGCTCATTCCCTTGACAAATCTTAACTTCCAATCTAGCAGGACAAAAGAAGCCTTCTTTTGTATGAAATGATACAAATGTAAAAAAGGTCAGTCTGATATTCTGGTGAGCATAGCAATTCCAAATATTAAAACACTGAACTTTTAAGGGAAATCAGTTATAGAGAGTTACCAGTTCTCTTTCAAATAATTTTGGTATTGCTAATACTAACTTCAATATTTTATTGCTACTGGCCAAGTGCTGCCCTCAGTTGTCACTAAATTTCTGGGTACAGCACATAAGGATCATTGACAATTTCCTTTATGAATTACATTTTTTTGCCTTAAGTGAGGTTTATATCTTCAGGAGTAAAATGTTATAAAATAATTATGTAAGTATACAATTGCAATTTTTAAACAAGTAACAGGCACACTTGCTATTCTCCTGAATAGCTATACACATTATGAAGTAAAACCTGCTTTGAGTAACCACCAGACAATTCTACAGGAAAGTGGCCCTTTGACAGTAATGTGTTAAAAGAAACTTAGGTTTCAGTGCATTAAAATATGTGTTCCTTGACAAATTCTCTTTTCTTAGCTAGACGCTGTTACGATCTATTTATGCTCCTAACATCAATGTGTGTATAATTAATATGTACTAAGTTTAAAAGCAGTCAATAACAGGAGTTTTTTAAGCACAAAGGCGTCAAGAGGCTAAACCCTGTTTTTCTGGCAGTAGGATTCAGAAGAATCCAAGGATCCCAGGGACAGCTGGGCTGCCTGTAAGGAACAGCCCCAGACAGGAATTGATTTGTTTCAACAAGCTCCTCATTGGAAATACAAGCATTCTCCAAAAGGGTGTCGGTATTCATTAATTTCTCCTTTGAGATGGAGATATCTCATTACACCTGTGAAGTCCAAAGCAGAATATCAGGGTTTTAGAAGTCAAAGAGGAAACAATATATTGGAGACAAACTGAGAGGGCAACAACTTCACGAGGAGATCCAAATTTCCTTTCTGGAAGAAGGTCCTAGCTGACTTGCCTCTCAAGTGTCACTCTTCACACATTATTACTCATGTAGAAATCACAAGATAAAGCCTGAAATGTGAATTCCTTTAAAAGAAAATCCTATATAAATGCATAAATCATATCTATCAGGGACAACATATATTACGAAATAAGACAACTTGATCTTTTTTAAAAAGTCAACTCTTCCATGATGTTTTGAAAATAAAATTTTATTTGTAAGACTGTATTTCTACGCAACTTACAAGAATATATAGAATTATACAGTAAGATGCATCAGTGCAAAGTGAGGTGACCCCCTCAATCTCTACTCTAATTTTTATAACCTTTTTAAAAATCCTGCTACAGACATACTTTCCTTCAAATTTTCACAGATCTGAAGAAGACATTTTGATTACACCCATTTATCTGATAGGGTGAAGAAACAGGTTCAAAATTAATCATTACAAATGTAATGGCACAGTTAGACTCAATTAGAGCTGAAATTTAACTAGATCTGAAATGTAACAAAAAAATGTTAACAAAGACAATTTAAAAATCAAATCTGACATAGGATTTTTAATATCTTACTCTCTGAGCCTTGCCTAGACGACACCCAAACCCATTCAAACTTTTATCCAAAACAGCTGCTATTATAAAAACTCAAAACAAAAAAAAAGTATATATATTCAATGCCTTTATTTTATGCAGTCAAAACAATCTGTAAATGTAGAAATATCAGTATATCAAAGAACTTGGTTACAACCTATTAATCTGAGGACAAATCACTGTTAATAGCCTTGAGCTAAATAAAAACTGTTCAATGAATGAGGACATATCACTATTAATAGCCTAGAGTTAAATAAAAAGTGTTCAATGTATTTATTTTCCCTTTTAAAAAATGGAGGGGCAAAACAATAATTAGAACTATTGAGTATCTTCTGCTTTATCTAAACATGGAAATGACCACAAATCTTAGGTATATTAACTCCATTTTGAACAAAGCCATTCCTTAGAGATATGCAAATGACTTCATTTTAATCAATAAAGATATCCTATTTATAAATTTAATAATCTTCTAAGCATACTTCTTTTTTAGGAACCACTTAAGTTCACACATAGTCACACAAGATTCTCGAATTTCTTTATCTATGAGAATCATAAAACTGGAAACTCCAAGTGGGTGTCACCTCAAAGTCACTGTCTCAGACGCTTATTTACACCATAATGAGAATAAACATAGGGGCTTCCCTAGTGGTGCAGTGGTTAAGAATCCGCCTGCCAATGCAGGGGACACGGGTTCGAGCCCTGGTCCAGGAAGATCCCACATGCCGCGGAGCAACTAAGCCCGTGCGCTACAACTACTGAGCCTGTGCTCTAGAGTCCATGAGCCACAACTACTGAGCCTGTGTGCCACAACTACTGAAGCCCGCGCACCAGAGCCTGTGTTCCGCAATGAGAAGCCACCGCAATGAGAAGCCTGCGCACCGCAACAAAGAGTAGCCCCCGCTCGTCGCAACTAGAGAAAGCCCACACGCAACAGCGAAGACCCAACGCAGCCAAAAATAAATAAATAAGATAAATAAATTTTAAAAAAAGGAAGGAGAATAAACATAAACCTACAAAAACCAAGCAAAACAGACATGTCTTGATTTACTATTCTTAATAATATTCATAGTTCTTATAAAAGTTAGACAATATTTTAATTAAATCCATTTTGCCAAGGATTTGAAAATGAAAAGATTTGCTTCTGTTTGATAATTAACTATAAAAAAGTATTGGTAAAATCGTTATTAAGAACAAAAGGATATTTGAATTAAGAGTGCTCACCATCCTTCCCTTCTCTGGGTTTATTTTCATACAAATATAGCTGGTCTACAGGCAAACAGTTTCATCTTCCTTTTAATAATTGCTCCATAGAGGTATATCGGTTAAGTAAGTCTACTTATGCTTTCAAAGACTTTCAAGTTCACTTAGGAGAGCGGGAATATTGCATTTATACACAGAGTGAGGAACAACAAGTAAGCAGGCAGAGTAATCTGAATTTAACTAGTTCCACCCTTTACTTGTGACTACAAGCATCACACAATTGTTTTGCAAAAGCAAATGATATATATGCTGTGAAAAAAACAGAAGCGTATTTATAGACTTTATATTACCGAGACTCTATAGAAACAAAGATTACTAAGGACATGAGAATCATGGAATTTTAGAGCAGACAGCTGTTTTCCTCCCAAGTCTCCAAGGAAGTGTAGGCTCCTAAAGTCATCCACAAGAAACCCTGCCAGTGGAAGCAGAAAAATTGTTAGTCATCTTCTGTGCTGAATGTAAGATGAACATTTGAGGTTCATTTAACCATATGGATTTCAACTGGAAAGTGTTAAAAATCTGTTTCTGAGGTGTAATTCTGGCATTGCCATAGAAAATATCTCTGGGGAGGGTTTGCAAATATATTGAGACATTTATGACAGGATCCTCCTTCAACTTTTTGGACCAAGGCAATATTTTCACTCCAGTAGATTTGTCTATAAAGAGCAAGACTTACATCAAAATCCCTGGCCTGTTACTTTTGTAGTGGTGTATTTTAATGATGCATAAACCTCAATGTAAAAATCTATTTTATTTGTCTGAGATTTGGGGTAAAGTCGCAAGAAATGAAGACTACCAGGTCTTAAGACAAATAACTTGCACTCACGCAAATACTAAGCCACTTGAGAAACTGTAGAACTATACAGAAAGTTCAGGGCAAATACAACCAAGAGCCCTTGATAAGAAACCAGAAGTAATCTCTCTCCCCACTGATCCATCTAGAACCTGGCTGCTCCAACTGTGGTTCATGGGCCGGCAGCATCAATACCACCTGGGAGCTCGCTAGAAATGCAGAATGTCAGAGCCCACCCCAGATCTACTGAATTAAAATCTGTATTTCAACAAGATCCTCAGAGGACTTGTGTGCACATTAGAGTGTGAAAAGCAATGATCTAGAAATCGCAAATTGACTGCTTCATGATGGCAGGGATGTTGTTTATATATTGTTTCCTGCAATATCTCCAGTACTAAGAACAATACCTGGCCCACAGTGGACACTCGATAAATATTTGCTGAATAAATCCATAGGTGAACATTTCTTAGAGTATCTTCTACTTTGCACTGTGATTATGTGTATACAGTTCTTAAACATACACAAAACTGCAAGTTCCTTAAGGGTACAGATGCTGTCTTATGCATCTCCGAATCCACTGTGTGCCTCTCAGGGTCTGCAGGTATCACTCAATATTTTATCAATTGTAACCTTTAGATATTCAATATAGGAATACATTACTACTGTTAGATATTTATCTATAACGTTGTTTTAATGTGAAAACTTTGGAAGACTAAGTTTAAATCAACATATAATTTCTGAATTCGCCCATTTGGCTCTGGTTTTAAATACAGTAAGGAGAATTCACCCAAGAAATCGAAGTAGTAATGGAAACCATTATATAGGGCCAAGTCCTGATTCTACATGGTACCAGAGAACAGGAATGGCATGGATGATTAAAATCCAAAACTGATTCCAAACCTCAAGTTATTCAATAGCCTCAAAGTCTTTTCTTACCAAATCTCATACGAAAGCTGCTATAAGTTTCAGAAACATCATTTTTTGTTTTATTTTCTTTCTCAAATCCACCTACTGAACGGTGAAATGGCCAAAGCCATCAAAAGAGAAATACAGTGACAGAGAGATATACATAATAAACAAACTAAGTAATCAGTCCTCAAATAACCAGATACCAACACAGAACTCTAAAGCAAAGCAAAGAAATAATTTGTGAAAGAGATAATTATACAGTAAATAATCAAATACATTAATAGCATAGATGTACTGGTAACAGGACCATTCCAAAATGATACTCAAAATAATGAGAGATTCAGAGTCATGATTATTGCTGACTCTCTTAGGCCATATTTTAAAGGACGGATACTAAATCAGGAATACTTTCCCCAATAAAGAATTGCTTTTTTTCTATTTAATTAACTGAATTCAATTGTCCTTTATACATTTGGTTTTTTTTGCTTCAGGGAACCCAGAGTTTTAAGTTAAGCCATCAGATATGTCTGACCCCATATGTATATAATCATATGGAATATCCTGTATACATATACACACCCCACCATACATACACACACACACACACACACACACACAGACACACACACACTCTGTCATGTTGTTGTTTTCCCAAGAGTATAGTCGACAATAGTGATAGCAGAGTGTGTAATAAGTTTTCATTGTTCCCCTGACAGCTATAGTTCCATACAAGACCCTTTTCTTTTTAGGTTGTAAATGCTATGGAAAAAATAAACTAATAACAGGCATTTAATTATGGGTTCTGCAACCATAGTGGGAACATTGCCAGAAAAGACTGGAACCTCTGGGAGAGCAAAAACATATATTTCCAGGGGAGGGGAGAATTTTGTTCTTCAATTATAGTAATGCTTAAAATATTGATGACAGGCATATGATAGAAAAAATTTTTAATTTTTTCCCAAGTCTCTATCAAGGATAAAGTATGTATACAATGCTACATCAATACTAAAACCAAGAATACTATTATATCTGTACTAAAATATTAATAAGAATAAAGGCATTGCTTATTAATAAGCAAAATACATAAAGAATAGCTTTATGTTTTGATACTATCAGTGAAGAATACAAAGATTCAGTTTCAATTTTGGTTTCTGCCTTGCTTTATACAGACTTAAAAAAATGAACACTTGTGATATCAAATATCTGGGTGCTATAGTCCCTGAGGCTTACTTCAATTTGTTTTATATCAGTATTTAAAATAAGGCATCCCCCAGGTTGCTGTCATGGCAGACACCAGATCTGTCACTGAGGTCCTTTCTCGCCTGATTAATTAGTAATTGGGAGACACATTTTGGCAGCTTTCATTTCCCTATTATTTTCTCTTGTTTGACACAAAACCCTGTCAGGAGCACCACTCTTTGAACTGTACCCTTCTTAGTGCTGGGTCACTAAATTTTAATAAATGGAGCCCCTGCCAGAAAACTACAGAAATAGGCATAAAAGTTTATTGCAGCAGTAACAGTAAACAAATATATGAAGAAAATACTGAATGCCACAGTATCTAAAACATTAATGGTCTGTCTGAACCCAGGGGTTATTGGCGAGATTGCAGAGCAGAGACTAAAAGAAAGGGCCTTCCACAAAACCACTGCTTTCATTTGTCTTTTAAAAAGTACATATTAGCTAAATAAAGCAGATAAATACTTGGTGCAGCAGAGCCATACATCTGAGTTTCCTCCATTATCCCAACCCGATGAATAAATCTATTGGGAGGAAAAGATTGATAGTGACTACAGGGATAGAGACCCCTTCTAGAAGTCACAAAAGCACTGTCTGAGCCAAAGAAAGAAACGTTTTTCATAAAAGGTAAGGTGAGGAACTTAAAATTGCAGCTAAAAAGACTGAGATTTCGGAGAGCTACAAATAGCTACAGAATCAGTTTCAGGTTCTCCATCTCAAGTGTCAGTCACTTCAAAAAGTGCTGCTACGATGGTGGCTCAGGACACTTGTGTGCCACAGCAGTGGCCATGCTGTGTGGGTCAGAGGTCACAGCTTCCACATTCCGACATCTGTCTGTATTTTCTTGCCCTGAAACAATAGAAGGGAACTAGGCTCATTTGCTCCCACTTTGTTTAACCTAATTGTTAAACACAAAAGATAATTTCCCCATATTTAGAATTATTTTTCCTTTTCTCCCTAATCCCATTTGACTCCATACGATTAAATACCATTAAAAATAACTTAACCGAAAGGTTAAGTCCCCTATATATTAATAAAGTTAGGCAAATGTGACAAAGCCGTATATCCTGCCGGCACCTAAGTACCAGACAACATCAAGTATCATGCCCACCACCATCAAAATCTAGATAGCAATTAGCACTACAATTATCCAACCAAAATAAGCCATGACTGCATCAAACCACAAAACTGCATTTTTAATAGGAGAAAATACTTTCATTTACTTTTATAATATGTATTTTCATAGTAAGAGGCAAGAGCTAATTGTGAATTATAGTTTCTACATACATAAATAAATCACTAATAAAACTAGAATGGATATTCTGACACCTTAGAAGCGGGAAGAAAAAACAAAAGTATTTGTTAGTTCATTTAAAACAAAAAGGTCATTTTGAACCCTTGGTTATTTTAGTCTTCTCCATCAGTCAAAGAAAAACAGATGATGGATAGCAGAGGAAAGCGTTTTGGTACAAAAACTGTCAACTCACTCATACTTGGACTTTAATGAGAAGTCCATGAGACGTATATCCGATCTTAAAACATGTATTTTATTTATCTCCTTTACATTGTACTTGCAACCATCAAAAATTCTACTTCTAATGAACTGAAGCAATCTGTGACATAAGTAGTATTCAATTTGTACCCAGTTTAATCAGACTGACTGAGTCAGGTTACTTTGAAATTAGTCTTAAGATGTTCTGTTTTTACTTCAGTACATGAGACTAATGTTCCCAGACATCATCAAACAGATGCAGTGGCAAGAAGTGTAGTATAAATTTTTGGTAAAGTTTACTAGACCACATGTTCCTCCAAATGTATCCAGAAATACAAAACATGGTGGAAAATATAACAGTCTCAATTAGTATACTCTCATAATTTTTAAAAACAAATATGAATTTACTTCCAAAATAATTTTCTATAAGAACCCACAAGAATGGTTTAGTAATGAGATTGTGAGAGCCTATATTCCAGGGACCAAAAAGGCTCTGGCTTCATATAACGCTTCTTAAAGCACCCCAAACGCTTCATTTTTGGAGGTAACTATATTTTTATCAGTACCACTTACTAGAGAAAGATTCCTGCTAACGCTGTGCAATTTGGAAAAAAAATATCAACCAACAAACAAAAAGGACTGCTTAGTACAGTAAGAAAAAGGAAGTCAGGGTTTGGGGGGGGTGATAATAGGGGCTACTAATATATCACTGAGAAATTAACAATAAATTATAAGCTTCAAGAGAAAACTACATTTGTAAACATGGTACAGCCCAATATTTAACATGAAAATATAATATGCCTAGGTTTAAAATATATCATTACTAAGTTAAAATACCCTTTTTTTTGTCAACTAAATACAAGAAGATAGCATTCTAGTGAGCTCACAATAACTTAAGATAGAGCTTTAAATATAGAGCCCTGCCAAAATGATCCCAAAGTGGTTTAGTCCTTTTCTATCGTCCATATTCATTTCCGGACCATTTTCATGAAAGAAGTAAAATCGGTCTTAAAACAAGATGGCTGCTTCTAGGGGAAAGAAAAGAAACGCTGATTTAACTGAAAGCCAAAAAACTAGCTTTTCTAAATCAAGAAACAAGAACTTTGGTATATTTTTTCTAATCTCCAAGTATATATTCATGCACTTCCACATGGAAATTTGCGGATTACTCTGTGCAGTTACTGAAAATTATTAATAGCAAAGCAATTTTTTTTAAAGGTTTGATCTTTGTGTGCTAATAAGGTGATTGTCCAATGCATATACATAGAGATATCACAAAACCAAAATTCCCAATTATCCTTCGTATCAGAATCATGATCATCAGTCCCAAAAATCAGGTCACTTGATAAGCAGTTAACAGGAATAATATTGATATCTTATAACTCTTACAGAACTCCATCATAAAATGCCCAGTGATAGAGATCCTGTTACAAACAAATCAACTGTATTTGGCTTTTCAAAGGTAATACCCTAGGAACTTAGCTGTTAGACAACCTCTCCTGGGATTGCACTTTGATGACCTTCCCTGAAGCAAATGGCAGATTAACTCTGTGACATATACATAAAAACTAAAAACATTTTCCTCCATTTTGAAATAAGTTTTAAATAGATTTTTTTTTTAAAAATCACTCAAAACTATTTTTATTTCTCACTTGAGGGGAAAATAAGACCTGACAGTAACATTTTCTTCAACCTGTCAACTGTCAATTGCATGAAGGATGTTTCTCAAGACGACAAAGGTTTATTTTTCCTTATTGAAAATGATAGAATTCTACCTGAATGAAAGCTGAGCTAACCATCACTGTAGTACACTACCGTCTCCCAGCAACTAGCTAACTCAAGGAGAAGTTTTCACGGTTTTAAAATAATGGTTTTATTGAAATCTATGGCTCACTGTTTGAATACTATATTCAAAAGCCTAAAAATAAAGAGTTTCCATCTACACAGATTTCAGATTAGAAAACAGTGTAGAGACTTCAGTAGTTCACAATAAACCCTTCAGAGTACAATAAGGAGTATAGATTATCAAGAATAGTAAAATAGAAGGAAAATTTTTTGTTTATGCTCAAAACTAGGCATAATAGTTGTAATACAGAAAAACCTGCATTATTACTTTTTACTTTTAAACTAAGTTCTTCTATGTCATTATGCTGCCTTGTTTATAACTGACAATTTTGAAAACATGAATGCGGGCAAATTCCAGAGGAAACAGATCTCCTGGTAGTGAGTAATATCCCATTCAGAAACACTGGAAGTTCAAATTAATCACAAGAAACTTTTCCACAAAACAGCTCAGGGTATAGGTTGAGAAGCAGACTAAAATATAAATCTAATAATATAAATCAGGCCCTTAAAAGAGACAATAATTTATTGATGTTTAGCTGTCTAAGACCACCATCATAAGACAAATTACTACAAGTGAATATTAATATCTCATTTCTTACACTCCTCTTTGAGGTTTTATACCTGAATATGAAGGTATTATCTGTCACAAATGATGAGAGGCAATTTTTTCTCGGTTTAGAAGACTAGTCCTGACTGAGCATCCTGGGTTAAGTGGCCAGACCTTCCTCACTGTGCTTAGAGACATACAAGCTTCCTTTTCAACACAGACATTCTAATCAGGGCTGCTGTTTTAACAGTTTGTATACTGTTTCTGAAAAGAAAATTGACTATATGGCATCAGTTAACATAGAGTGGTTCATTATCTAAGATAAAATATCATAGCTTTTTAAATTCTCATTACTGCTGGAAGTTATTCAAAACCAACACAAGAAATGAAGAGGGCTGAAGGGCATCTTTTTTAAAAAACTATTAATCAAATGATATATATTGGACAAAGAAAAAAAAACTAAACAATAAACCAAATGTTACCCTCACATAAAATTCTGTTCTTAACATATTCTTACGTTTTGTTCATTTTCTATTTCAATGTTTTCTCTTCCTCAAAGGTACATTCTTTTGGCATATACTTCTAAGTTTGCAAAGGCCAGGACTCCTGAAGGACTAATTGTATTCATTAATTTTCTTGGCCCAGCATGAAGCTGGTAGCTTGCTTGGCTCATAGCAACAGGGGGAGAAGAGGAGGCGCTCATCTTTATCTGTCCCATCCAACAGGAAATCAGGCCAGTGGACAGAATGCAATGAAACGCCTCCTCAGAGGCACCTTACAAGATTAAATGGCAAGAAATTCACAAGGTTAATTTGCCCCCAAATAACTAAATGCTCCCTCCAAATCTGATCCTCAGTCTTCAAAGGTGGAAGCCTCTAGAGCTATTGATTATCAGCCAGAACACATATGGCAACAAGATATTCATTCAGTGAGCCAATGGCTTAGTTAATACCACTAAAATCAACGAACAGGGAGTAATGAACTACTGAAGGCTCTCTCTGATTCTTTTAATCATGAAGAGTATATTGACCTTGGTCTCACACTGTACAGCCAAGCGTGCCTCAAATAGCACTGATGTTCCAGTCACCTAAGAAAAAGACAGTTGACTATTCTGATAGCTTATTACGAATACATAACATAATGTATAAAATCACTGGAACATAACATCTCAATGGCTTATTTTGCTTTCAAACTTCTATGGAAAACCGGCCAAAAATAAGAAGCACACTTTTCTTCTACAAATTTCTAGATTAAACAAAGGGTAAGAGGGGGAAAATTCACTTCAGGTCTCCTACAAATGGATAAGGGTAAAAACACTTCAGGTCTCCTACAGTGGATATAAATTTTCATCACACTGCTTTATTTTTAAAGCAGATATTTATAAAATTCTGATATAAATATCAAAATAACAAAATTATCCCATTACATCTAATAAAATGATACATTACACTGAGGTTCAGAGTTAATAAAGTTAAAAGATTCTAAGTAATGTCTTTTACTTGAAGAACTTTTGTTTCTAATATATGAAGTATTATTTACAACACTTAAAATTTCATAAATAAAGTTATCAGGGTTGGTGATACAACTCATTCAAAACCAAGATCAACTTTCCATCTTTCCTCAAAACAAATTCTTAGATTTAGACCAAACTTATTTCATTTGTCGGTGGAAAAGGCACAGTACTGGTATACTGGTATATATATATAACACTGGCAGCTCAGATTTTTTTTAATGAAACAAGTGAATTTTGAAAGAGAAAAATATGCAAGGGCTATATGATCAGGGAAAAATGTTACTACTTCTCTCTACTTAGTCACATACATATCACCTATACTGCCTGAAAGATTTGGGAGTGTTGACCTAGAATTCACATCACTTTCACAACTCAAGATTACATGTTTGCAAAACTAAATGGTGTCAATTACCTGCTACTCTAACATGAAATGTTTAATTTACAAGTCCAAAGAAAACATATGGTTAGGCTGAAATTTAAAAAATCCCAGATGAATTACAGGGATATCTTTTCCCATAAGAGAATAACATTTTAAATTGGTGATTCTCAAACCTTAACAGAAGCAAAGTACTAAATAAAGAAAATCGGTACTCTTAAAGTATGCTAGTTATATTTGCCACTGTTTTATTTTACTATTCCATCTATTAATGCCAACCAGTAGGAGACATGTTTAATTATCCCAGCATCATTTTGGCAAGTGGTCAAATGAATCCAAGAACTTTTCAACATACACAGCATTTGAAAGAATGTTCTCTTTGGAAGCACCAAACTGTTTATAGCATGTTTCAAATTAAGCGGCATACTCTTAATATTGAGTCACCTCTACCTTTATAAGCGTAGCTACTAAGGGAGAATGTAAAGGAAGTTTTATTATTGAAGTCCTTTTAAAAGTTACTTAAAAGCTTTTTCCATTATTAAAGAAATTAGACACAAATATTCTATCAATAGTTATATTCTCCTTGACTTGGATCTTCATTACTCAAACTTACTTAGTAACAGGCCGGTTCAGAATAGAGCATAAAATTAAAAGGATCTTTCTATTACTCTCACGATTTAGGTGAAACTCATACAACTTTTCAAATGTTTAAAATATGAAAGATGCATTTACAAAAATGTTATCATATATTTTTATTCAGACTCTTAGGTCTCAGTTGCTATTTTAGAGATTTGTAGCAAGTCAATACATAAAATCAGTGTGGTCCACTGCCCAATAAATACTGGCAATTAAAAAGTTATCAGCATTTAAAAATTAAACATCTATTTCCCAGAAGTGAATGCTTGGGAAGACAGATTCTAACAGCAAAACTATCTGACAGCAAATAAGTTTTACATTTTTTTCCTCTGTGAACTTAGATCTATGGACGCTTCTGTTACCAAAGCAGTCAGTAATGAAACTCAATGCAGCTGATAAACTCCTATGACTACACAAGTTACAAAATAAGATATTTAAATCCTGTGATCAAGATGTAATACTTAATTTTAATTTTATCTAAACATAATTTCAAATGAAGTACAGTAGTATAAGCTAAAATATATTTACTTCATTTTGCCACAATATCCATTTATTACCAGCTTAATGTGTCCGCTGAACTCTTCTTCTAAGAGTAAAATCTTTAAAGTCTATTTAAGTTGCAATTAAAGTTTTCTACTTTTTTCCACAAGATTGAAGTCTTCTGATAATATTATTAATTTAGCAAAATCTTAAAAGATAGGATTTATGTCAAACCAAAAGGCATGGTTAGCTTACTTTACAAAATGATAGCATAGATGAAAAGAAAATGTAAAACATTAAAAACTTAAAATTTAGTAGACCCCTGCAAATTTTCTAAAATATTTTTTCACTATCTTTTGTGATAAACTTATTTCTAAATTACTTATTTTGCATTTGGCTCCTTTTAAATACATCCAAGCTGACTTTTCTTCATTCATCAAAAAAGCACCGTCTTATTCCACATTTCTAAGATAAATCTGCCTACCAGTACCTAGTTTTAAAATTATATTATTTTTTAAAGTAAGTTTTACTGTGATAACATATGAAGATAAACACACCCACAAATCCCTAAAAATACTAAAGTTAGAGCTGAATCCTTTTTGGGGGGGGGGTTGCATGATTCTTTCTTTTGAACATTATCAAATTGATAATGATCAAATAGAGAGGTATTTCCACAAACTTCAAATTGAAATACTGACTTGAGAATACTCTTGGTATTTTAAAATTCTACAGATTAACTTTGGGCAGGTTCAAAGACACCATGCCATCCTGAGCAGAAGAGTTTTCCGCAGGCAGGGCAGATCTATTAAAAAACATGACCTGTGACAAAAATCAATGTGCTAAACTCAAAGCAAACAACAGTATCAAAAGCATAAAACAGAGATAACCTAAGATAAAATGTTCTCAAACTAACTCAGACTAGTTTGACAGATTAAGAAGGAGGGGTAAGAGTGGGGATGTTGCTGATTCTTTCTGTTTTAACCCAGGATGACTGGAACACCCAAGTACCCAAATAAATTAATACCAAGAGAAAAAGATTACACTGTGAAGTTTGCAGTGGGAAACAAAAGACAAGCAAGAGCAAAATGTCCCAAATTCAACTAACCAATTTCACTGTTGTTTTATTTGATAAGGCACTAAAGTTTAAAATATAAATTCCTCTGTTTCGAATATGCTGTCTAAAAAAGCCCAAAGGGGAATAAAACCAACCAACATAATGAGACTTGCTTTTAACGCCATCACAACTGGAAAGCCTGCTCTATTTGTCTTGTCAGCTTTAATAAAAGGCATCTCCTCTGGCAGGATGGCTTCTCTTTCTCTTTTCCTAATAGCGGTAAGTGGCATGTCAAAGAAGAAATAGCTTCCCATCCCACCACCCACCTCCAGGAGACTTTTTAAACCAAACTTTGAAGGATGTCTCCACTTGGCCCAAGCGATGCAATCAGGACTTGGGCTACCTGGGTGTGACTATCTTTCCTGGGGTAGCAGGGTGGGGGGACTCTATCCCCGTTCGGCAACCGGTGTACGGCTCGTAGGGAAATCTGCCCATCTTCAGCTGAGAGAACATTACTTCAAGCGGGGGAATCCCTCCTATGCCAGCATAACAAAGGAAGGCGGGAGGCCGGCGGAGAGGGCCACCGGGAGGTAGGAAAAACTAGAGGCGCCCACCAGCCCCCTCTCCCCAAGCGCGCTGGGCGCGCAGCAACCACAAACTCTTCCCTTGGCCTCCGCCTTTCTTCTCCCAACTTCCACGCCAGCCCAGGGAAAACCCTGGGATTTTAGGTATAATCGATGCTATTTCCCTTCTCCTCGGCGGGCACCGAGACCAGCCCACAGCTGGAAGCTGGAAGCTGGCCTCGGTCCCAGAAAGGCAGAGCAATATGGGCCCAGCGGGGCCGACTGCTGCCCGGGAGAAAGTAGGGCTTGGACCTGCTCTGGATCGGGAGGGGTCCTCCCGGCACTCTGGACAACCCCACCCGTACCCCTCTTCCAGGGTCCGTGAACAAGGAACCCAGGCAGGTAGCCAGGGTCCAGCAGGAGCGCTAGGGCGGCCCCGGGCGCCCATCTCTAGGTTTCCGCGTACTCGGCTGGCTTCGGAAGCGCCCGAAAAACGTTTCCAGGTAACCGCGCGTTTTCCTCCGGCTGCACACTGCCAGGCTTCGGACGAAGGGCTCCCACCTCCCGGTTCGGCCAACTCCAGCAGCTAGCTCCGCAAGCATGACGTAACCCGGCATTAGATCAAACTTTCTGGCACCTTGAGCCCACCGGGAGGTAGAGGAGGTGGGAGAAGCCTCTCTACTGCCAAGAGAGCCGGGACCAGACTGACTTAGGGGCCGGATGATTTCCTCGCAGTTAAAGAGGAAAATATAAACCTAAAGCTTCCGCTTCCCAGTCCCCCACACCTCCCCCAGCCAGTGCGCTTTCTGAGCGCACCGGGGAAAAGGGAAGGAAAAATTTTAAGAAACAACAAAAAAAACCCACTTTGGGGATGTTTAGCGGGTTCTCCCCGCAGTCCCTGCGCAGCCACGCTCCAAGAGGGAGCTCCTGACGGCTTGCACCCAGGGCTCCCCGTGCCCAAGCGCCGCGCCTGGATCGGGATGCTGGCCAGCCTGCCAGGGTGGGAAGCGAAGTCTCGACTCCCGGGCTCTCGCCTTTTCCGAGTCTCCCCGGGCTTCGCAGAAGCAGCGGGTCTGGGCAGCCCCGGGGACGCCCAGGGGCACTCAGGGTCCCTGCCGCACCTCAACAATGAGGAGCACGAAGTGAGCGTTTCCCGCGGGCGCCTCGAAAGCCATCCGCGCCCGGGCGACGCAGACTCTGAGGGTGCGCGCCGCTGTCGGCCGATGCGCGCGGGTCCACGGCGCCGCCGCTCCTTCCGCAGGGCCCCGAGGCCCGGGTAGCCCCGGCTCTCCGCCCCCCATTGCCTTACCTGGGGTTGCTGCTGTTCCAGTAGACGGCGTAGCGGTCGGCGACGGCCTTGGAGCCAGGGTCCTGGCTGAACACACACATCCAGAGCACAAGAAACAGCAGCGTCAACATCTCCACGTGCAACATCACGCCTGGCCAGCGGCGGAGCCGCCGACGCGCCACTCCGGGGAGAGATCAGGGATCCGGAGGGAGGGAGGGAGGGAGGGAGAAGGGGCGAGAGAGAGCGGGAGAGCGGGAGCCAAATAAATATGAATAAATAAAAATGAAGAGGGGCGAGAAAAGGAAGAGGCGCACACCAAGCTGAGGAGGGGGAGGAGAGAGAGAGAAAAAAAGGTGGAGGAGTGGGGGGAGTAAAGGCAAACTCGCACCCCCACTGGAGGGCTCAGGAGGAAAAAAAAGGAATCACAAGATGGAGAGAAGCGTGCGTGTGTGTGTGTGCTGGCGGCGGCGAGGGCGGGGGAAGGGGTGCCAAGCTGTGTCTCGGGCGGCGGCGGCAGGCCGGTCACCCCGGGAGAAGGAGGTGCGCGCCGGGCCGGGCGGCGGCAGCGCGGGTTGGGGCAGGCGGCGGCGCACGCTGCACAGTCACCGGGAGTTGCGCGCCACGGCCGCGGGGAGACATACACTGGCCCGCCGGGCCCGGCTCAGCGTCGGCGCCGCGGGCTGCGCACGGCTCCGCCGCCGCCCAGGGCCCTCGCACTGCGCCCCGCTTCGCTCCAAGTTACTTTGGCGGCCTGTAGGAAACTGCAGGAAGAGGGCTCCGTGTGGATGGGGGGGGGGCTTCCCGCCTGTGGTCCTGGAAGTCTGAGGACCCCCTTCCCCCGCCTCCTCTGTGCTTTAACCCGGTAACCCCTGGAAATCTCGGAGGAGTCTCGTAGGTGCTACGGGTTCGGGGCGGTGCGCCGAGAAGGGTGGAGATCTGGAGCCAGAAACCCAGCCCCGCCGGCGTCCTGGAACTGGTTAAGCGGCAGCTAAGCGGGCGAGGAGCGGTCTTGCCTCGCAAACCTCAAAGAAAAGTTTGGCTTTTCGCGTCTTCCGGCAGGTCCCCTGTCGGAGTCGGACTGCGACGGTGGCGGGAGGCGACACCCCGGCCGCTGCCTGAGTCTCGGGGATTTCTCGCGCGTGCTTTTCTTGGCCGGGAGTCGGTGCACCAGAGTGAATGGAGAGCAGAGGTCTGAACCAGCCAGCCAGGCGGAGCTGGGATGCCGAAACCTGCAGGACGATGCCAATCCAACTGTTCAGCAGGAGAGCGGGAGGGGAAACAATCACTTTCAAATGAATCCCTCCAACTCCTGGATGGGCTGATGTCAGTCTCCGATCGCCTTCCGGGAGCAAGAATGAGCCCCCAGACGCGGTGCCAAGAGCCCTGGGTGAGCTCTCAGAAGTGTCCCTGCGACTCCGACTGGTCCGACCCCAAGCCCGGCAACTTGTAGAGAGGCATCAATCAGTTTGAAATGCGAAAGGAGAAAAAAAAAGAGAGCGCGCACGAGAGCGTGTGGCACCTCCCCGATGACTACATCAGAAAACCTTCCCGACCCTCCCGCAGCTGCTCCTCTTTCCCTCCTTGGGCACAGCAGCAACAAGAGGTGAAAACCACCGACAGAATCCCAAAACCTTTACCAGGCGGGAAAATAAACTTGAGTGCAGCAGCAGCAGCAGCACGAGCAGCCCGGGAGGGATTGAAACGACTGGCGAGAAGTGGAAAGGGGTAAAAGTCAGTTTTGCAAAAGAGAAAAAAAAGAGAGAGAGAAAAAATGCTTTATGGGAAAAATTTCCTCGGGCACGCCCCCTCGTTAATGACCTGCGTGTAAAGCCGACAGCCTCGGCAACCCAGCAGCAGCCGCCGTACCGGAGCGCGAGGCCGCGCGCGTGAACGTGGACGTGGGCGGCGCGGGTGGTGGGGGTGGTGGGCGTGGAGCGCAGGGCGCGGGGTCGGCGGGCGGCGCGAGCGCCGGTGTGAGCTCGGGACCGAGAGGGGGAGGCGCCGCCAGCCCGAGCCTAGCCAGCGCTGCTGCAGCCGCGGCCCGGGTCATGTGGGCTGCTTTTTTTTTTTTTTTTTTTTCCCTCGCAGTTTACTTGGGAAGGGGTGGGGGGTGGCTGGAGCAGCCAGTCAGGGAAAGGCCTGCTGTTTGCTTACAGATCGGGTTTTTTTTCCTCTCTCTTTACTCCAACCGGATTGGTCTGCTCCACGAGAAAGAGGCGTTTTCCTAATCTCCTCCCTTCCCCACGCCTCCTAACCCCCCTCCCGGGCCCTACCTTCCAGAAACCTGACTAATTGAATTACTGGGAGTGCTGAGGCGCCCTCTCCTCCGCCCGAACCCGGCAGCCGCGCGTAACCCTTTGGATGCTGAATTCCGTCTGGCCTGAGGAATGATTTGACATCTTTTTAGCTGAGAGTAGGGTCTTTCAGTTACAAAGGAACCGGTTCCCACCCTGTAGCCGGAGAGCCGAAATCTGTCTCCGGGGCCCCTCAAGTGACACGCAGTTCCAGCAGCCGGCTGGCAGGCAACGACAGTGACTACGTGTTCTTGGAAATCTCTGCCCTGTTCTTCACAAGGCGCATTGCCCGGCGCCGGGCTATCTGGAAACCTGAGCATCTCTCATGTGCCTTTCAACTCCCCTCTTACTACCAGGGATTTAAAGGTTCATGAGCAGCAAGCAAGACTTTTCTTTAAAGTGATGCTTTGAAAACACATTTTTTTTTTAGATCGAGAAAATCACAGGGTAAAGTGATTACAATTCAGTGCGAATCTTCGGCAGGGAGGAAATGAATGCGGCAGGGTAGCCCACCCGAAATACCGTACACCTTTTCTATTTCAACTCCGAAGTTGGTTCACTGCCCACTCCCCAAAGGATAAATGCTTTGAACGAACCCGGTGGGGGAAGAAATGGAGGTCAGGGAAGGAATTCCTTTATTATTGGAAAAGGCCTTGCGTTCCCGGGTTTCTAGAGCAGGTTGCAGTGCCTCAGGCCCTCGGCCGCCACCGTCGCGCGATCACCTGACAGCGAGGCGGTCCTCGCGCCTCGGAACGTGTGCCGGTGTCCTCCAGCGCCCGGGAAGCTAGCCAGGCGCCCGGCACTGCGGGGCTACAAACTCTCGAGACTCGCCCTCGTGGGGCTCCGCGGGCTGGGGCCTGAGTGGTATTACTCTCTCTAACTCTCTAGGGAATTTGCTGCCTCGGCGAGAAGGGCTAATCCCAAGAAAGAAAACAGCGTACTTTTGCTCCCAAACCTGCCTGTTCTTCCCTTTACTTATTAGCCCAATAAAATCAAAGATCACGTTCTTCCTCCTGCGCTTTCCAGTCCTCGAGCTCTAGATTTCCAGGCGCTTCGGAGCTGTTTGGAAGCGTCCAGACGCCCTCCAGTGGTTGGCCTGCAGTCCGCACCCAGCGGGGCTATTGCCTATAGTTCAGCCGGCATTGAGTTTGATGGAGAATCTGGGGTCATGAACAATACCGATTTGAGAGGAAAGGAACAGTCCACATCGGCATGGGATTATCTGGATGTCACGGGCTCTTGCCTAGAAGTTGAGTAGTTTCTCAATTACAGAAATTTTCCCTATCTGCAGAGACCTGAAATTGTCCTAGAAAAGTAACTCTTCTGTTTTGTGAGTAGATATAAGTTGCAATCGGTGTAATTATAGATTGCACTACAGACCACCCTAACAAACCAACCACCTTCCTAAATTAAGAAACGTAAATTCAGAATATTAATACAAATTCTTCTCAACCATCTGTATATTTCACAAAATTCCAGCAGTGAGAAGTCGGAAAACTTCAGCTAGAGAACTGAAGGATAAGCTTTAATTTTTTAAATCAAATTTTCACTTAAAGCGTTATCTGATTCCCCCCGCCCAGTGCCCCCCCAGTTTTGCTGATGTTCAAGTTCTTGGTCTATTTTAGGGTGCACTTTTTTTTTCTGTTGTGGGAAGGATGCATTTCTTCCCTCAGTCTTTCTGATAGTAGCTCTAATAGGTGCTCGTATGACTGAGGCAGTTTTGCAGGAAATATTCTGGACCCTTTTAAGGGACATGTGTATCTTTAGGAAGATGAGAATTCACGACTCCTATCTTGGAGAAAATGCTGATTCTCATCGGAGAGACTTTTTAGTCAGGGAAATATCAGGTATCAGGGAGTTAGCAAGCTGGCTTCCTGTGGCATCAAAGCCAAAAGGAGTAAAGAGAAAGAAATTATATCCACTTATTTCCTATTTAAAACACATACTGTAAGCAAATGTGAAAAATCAATATATCAAAAGAATATGGATGTTCTGATATTTTAAATATTTCCAATTTGTTCTAAAGTCTGGATAGTCTCATTTTAAGCAGAAAAAAAAATTCATACATGATGGTTTTCCTTAAAATGATTCAGGGAGTTGGAATAAAACACATTGGAATTTCCAACTGTTCAGAACATAATTCAAATGTCTATGAGAAATAATTCATAAACTTAAATCAAATGCCTCCTTCTGGGATTATATACCTAAGTAATTATTGATATTGGAGTAACTAAGCAGCAATATGACAGATACATACTTAGATAAAGTTTGAAGAGAGGTATTAAATATACGTATCATTAGATAATGTGGCTTTGTCTCCTCAGGAAAATATTGAAGTGATTTGAATTTATACAAATCAGCATTACAGAAAATAATTATGATTAGCCCAGTGTCACAGAGGCAATGACTCTAAAGTTGGCCATTTAAAGGATAAGTAGCGTTTTGCCAAGTTCAGAAGGAGGTTCAAGTATGTCAGAGAGAAAACAGCAAGAAGCTAAATCATGGAGGAATAAAGGTGCAGGGAGTGTTCAATTACTTTGAGTTCAACAACATTGAAACAGGGTTGTAGGGAGCTGAGACCTGAAAAGTTGGTTGGAAATGGACTGTAAAAGGGCGTAGCTATATTCTAAATATATTTGGATTTAAAGCTACCGGTAACCGAGTGCACTGGTGGTTTTAAAACAAATGACACTGAAAAAATGACACTGAAGCAATGCTTCAAATTAAAATACAGATAGGGATTTATCTTTCTATTTATTTGTTTATTTATTATTTTTTGGCCTTGAACTATCTAGGTGGGTGTTCTAACCTTGGCTACGAGTTAGAATCACCTTGAGAGATTTTTAAAAAAGAACATGCCAAGGCCCCACTCCCTGTTTTAGGTTAGGGGCCGGGATTTTGGATCTGTAATTTTTAAAAGCTCTCCAGGGAATTCTAATTAGCATAGAGAATAGAGAATCACTGATCTAGGTAATTTCTTTTTACCTTAATGAGTTCAATATTTCAGGAAAAAAAAAAAAAGTAAGTTCTGTACTTAGAAATGTCCCAGCTAACCATCAAGGCAGGAAAGTTGATACTTCCAAGAACTGAATTTCATGATCCTCTCTATTAAAATGAAGTGATACTATAAAAATAACTTTCACATAGCACAAAACAGAATACCATCTCCAAGACGTGGTTGCAGGGCAAAGCTTACTTTTAAATATGGATTAGTCTTCCTTTTTTTTAGACTAGTCTGGACTTCCTTTTTGTATTAGCTGCCTCCAGATAGAAGTGGAGATCTATTGAGTCAAGTGTCCAGATAAATAAACGAAACAAGCTGGTGTATCAAACCCCAGAGTCCACAGACTAAGCAACTCTTGTTTAATATAGCAGTTATACCCAGAAGAAATAATAAAGGAAATAAACCCAAGAGCAAAGATTTAAAAAATAATAATTAGACAAAAAAACTTTCTAACAGGTGACTAACATAATGGTATTTAAGCTAACCCTGCTATCTATCTTCCTAGAACTTTAGAATTCATTCCAAAGGCCTAAGAACCCAGGTTCTATCACCAAACTGTCACCCAGCTATCCTGTGCACAGACTATTTGAAGTTACTTAATGAAGGCTTCTCCCTTCTTTACCCCCTTTTATAACAGCTTTCTCAGAATCTTTAGGAATAACTCTTCACTAGCTTTTCTTTCCTTACAGACCTTAGGAAATGCTCCTTTTCTATTTCTGATCTAGTTGCCTCTCCTGCGTGCAGCCTAAAAGAGGGAGGAAAAAAAACCTCTACTAAATAGAGTACTATGTCTTTACCTTCAGCTGTGACCTTCAAATTCCATCATGAATTTTCCACTTTTCCTCATTCTCTCTTTAATTTTCTGGCACTTCCTGGAGTTTGTTTCCCAGCATGCCTTCTCTTGAAGTCTGTGCATAAGTAGAAGCAGTTTTACAAGTTGCTGAAATATCCTTAAAGAGGCATTTTTAGAAGTTCTTACTTATGAATTGCCTATGTATTGTTTTGCTCATTTCAAAATATAGTTTAAATAAGACCTACATAGTAAACTTTTTAAACATACAGAATTTTGAGCAGTCATTTTGATAAACAGCTAAACCAAATAATTAGGTACATATGTAAATATGTGTTATGTTTCTTTGTATTACAAATGTGTATGTGCTTACATATAATTTCGAAAGAAGAAAACAAGAACTGGTTGATTCAATCAATTTCCACATCACTTTTCATTAGCTAGACTTCAGTATATATACCACAGAGCTATGTGGCCAATATTCAACCATAAAGCTGATATTGGTAGGTGATATTATTCCCATGAGAAATGTTTGTCTTGTCTTTTACTATTTGAACATGTATGTACTTTTACTGCTCTGTATTTTCCCTCTTCAAATTTTTAAATAAAAATCACCAAATAAAATCTATCTGCATTTTAAAAATCTAATCAATCAACTAAGTATACTATCCTAAAATGGTCTTTGTGAATTATTAAATAATATTACACTCCTTGCTTAAAGGAATACAGATTACCATGAATGCACATTACAAAATAAATAAATAAATAATAAATAAAAATTTGTATTTATGTTTTATTACAATGGCAACATAGATATCTACAGCATACCTTTATTTAAATAAAAAGAATATTTGTAGCCTTTTCAGAAATAAAGTTAACCTGTACTTTTTTTCTCAAATATATACAAACTAATAATTAGGATACTTTTCTCCCACCAGCTACATCTACCATCATCCAAAAAGCATGTAAGTTTGTGTGCTTTTGTATTTTTTACTTGTTTATAGACCCCCCCCAAGGCTAGAACATCTTTTTTAAAAATTTAATTGATGCCGTTATGTACATACACATATATACACATGTAGCATATTTATGAGCATATATACAGACAGAGAAAGAACTTATTTTTCAATCAATGTTCACCCAAGATTTTCATCAACTTCCGTGAGAATTCTATTTAAAGACGAGCAGAGGATATAACCCTTAGTCAGTGAGCATGATTTCATGAAATAGGAAATGCTGTTTCTAAGCCCCTTTTTAGCATTGGCTTTACTTTTTCTCCCCAGATCTAAACTGGCTAAGCAAAATAGAATTATGGCAAACTAAGAAACTCTTTCCTCAAATTATGTGCATATTTTTTACATAAAAGTCTCAGGGGATATTGTGGAGTGTGGATTTTTTTTTTTTTTTGTAGTCGTCTAAATAATTGTCTCAAATTTTTTCCCATTTTTCTTGGCCATGGTAGAGATGGTCTTTCAAAGTATATTATTTATTTTTTAGGAAAATTGTCCTCTTACCGCAGATTTATAACTCTAGTCTGAGACTTCCAAATACCTTATGCCAACATTGTAAATTTTATTGTGATGTCATAAAGTTACAGTTAGGGTATAATTTTTTAAAGGTATTTCATTTTGGAATAATAGTTATAAAGCTGGTCTCTATAGAAACCACTGTAACTTGTGATTTTAGAACATCAGATAATAATGGAGAGGATTATTGGCCAAAACTTTTTTTTTTTTTTGATTTTTAAAGAATTTATTCTGTTAAGAAGTATAACAGGGGATGGCCACAGACATATTACAATTGCAGGCCAGGGGCAAATAGTAGAGAAAAAGCCTCCTTTTTTTTTTAATCGCGAAATCAAAGACTCTACTCCCTGAATACAGTCCCTTTCAGGGTTGATGTTGAGTTTCCAGACCTTTAAGCACTATTAACATCCAGCTTTCATTATTTCTAGGTGAATTCAACAAAACTCCATTCTTGTTAGAAATTGTGAAAGATGTTTCTGTGAAAGCTGTTAAAACCACAGTCAAGAAATCTGGTAAATTCTACTAATTGGTCCGTTCCATTAATCTGTTTCTCATCTCAATCTAACTATCATTTGTTTGTAATATACACCTACAAACAAGAAACATCAAGACAGAAATACAGAGGCACTGTCCGCAAACTCTCTGAGGGCTAGCAGTCTTCATGAAACTTCATGTGGGAGTAGAAGGCTTCTTGATCCGGGAAGGATTTTCCACAGATGTAACAGGAATGGCCGCCATCCTCCTTGTGTAAGCGTCGGACATAGCTGTCGTGGGCAGCAAGGGACGCAAAAGATTTGGCACAGTACTTGCATTTGAAGGGCTTCTCCCCGGGGTGCTTCCTGATATGTGTTTGGAGTATACTAGAGGCAGTGAACTTCTTTGTACAATACACCCAGTGCTAAAGTCTGTCTCCAGAGTGGACTCTCATGTGTTTGTTTAGGTTGGAAGATTGAGAGGAACATTTCCCACACGTAGAACACTTGTGAGGCCGATGCTTCTCATGAACGTGAAGGATATGGATCCGGAGCCGTTCTCACTTCTCAAAGGATCGTTTGCATAAAGAACAAGGAAATTTCCTGTCACCCTTGTCCACACACGGGGTGTACTTGAGATGCTTGTCCCTGTAATATTTGTAGGTAAATACTTTTCCACATCTTTCACACCTGTACCCTTCTGCAGACTCTTCCGAGGGCCCTGATGCCTGGTTCCCCTGCTTTATGACCTGCAGGCTCACGGGAATGTCCAAAAACTTCTCATAGCAATCTCCATACCACACAAGGAGCTCTGGGTTCTGGTAGATCTCCTTGCAGCTTTCATAAAAGATCTGCCCTTGACATTGTACGGCAACTAGGTTCTGCTCCATGGGGAAACGAGCTCAGTTGACATAGGACATCCAATTCCCTGCACCTCCTTTTCCATCAATAAAGTGGCTCAAATGACCATCTTCAAAGATGTCTCACATCAGGGAATTACCCCCGTACATCCTGACTTAGCTGGTGTTGACCACTTTACCCTGAAAGGGCCCGAACCTGACTCCTTTGTTTGTGACAGGGCTACTGAAGAACACACCAAAATGTGCCACTTCACCGAATTTCGTCTGCCCGAGGCAGAGACCTTCTGGTAGCTGAAGGGAGTCGTTATCCAGAGTCTGAGGAAGAGAATCAGACCCAGAGCTGTCTGTGGGGACCAGGAGGCCTGAAATCGCGTGGTGCAGGCGGGCGGAGTTCTGAGGGCTGGGGATGACCCCATATAGAACTAAGTGCAGGTCTTCCTGGGTGAAGTGGTAATGGTGAGATGCCTTCCCCTCTTGGTTCACGAGTTTGGGGCCATCCTCAGAGCACTCTCTTTGAGAGCACAGCAGCTGAGCACTCCAAAACTTAAAATGAGAAATATTTTACTGAAATGACTCTTTCTAAACTCAAGTCTGGAAGGAAAATGTGCCGTTAAAATGATTACCTTTTAATCAGAGATTATCACTCTCATTTTCCATTAGTCTACCTTTTTGGGGGCATATGATGTATACTAAATTAAATAGAATTTATTGGTTCATCTAGATTCTGAATTACCCTCCGTTCCTATGGATTAGGAAAGTGCTTTTCTTAGCCCTTTTCCTTGAAATCCATCAGGATCTTTTATGTGGACTAGCTAGTATTCTGCACACTTCCAATGTTTAATAAATATTACATTACAATATTAGCATAATAATAAATCATCTTAAAGTACTACATGGGCTATTAAGTGAGATCCTATTCAGTTTGAGCCAAGACATCAAAAAGTTTTGTTTTCTCTATATGCATACAAAGTAATTTTAAAACTCCCTTTCCATGAAATGTCCTTGCATTCATAAGATGTCTACATATTACAGAGTGAAGTGGTGAAGTGTGTATCTTCCAGTTATGTATTTCATTGGTTCAATTTATTCTGGGGCCTGAATTTGCCATTTTAATAAGAGGAAATATAAAATTGGGCAGACAAAAATGGAAATAGCACCATTTGTCAAGTAAATGCCCTTTTCCCAGTGGCAATTCTGAACTCTTTATAAAGGATTTCCAGGCCAGCAGCTAGGTAGTGTTCCTTGCCACTAAGAAGTCCTGCTTTGTCTGTGATTGGTTATGTCACACACACCTAGACTAACAACCACTGAAAACATGAGGATTTTCTTTATAGTTACAGAAACAAGAATGAAGTAAAAAATATTCTGTTAATAAAATCTCATCCTAACTGGTTGCTGTGAGGGAGGTCCTAGTTTGAAACTGCCATCAAAGCTAAAAATAAAGACATTTCCCGTTCCAAAAGTATTGTTCAAATATTATACATTTTATCTACCAATATGTGACTCAAATAGGATAAAAATGACGCAGAATCTGTGATAGATAGCAAAATGGCCAAAAGGTTTTCTCCCGTACAGTTTAACTTTGCAGTTAGCCCCTCGCATCAGTAGAGAGTCTATTTTTTCACCCCTTGAATCTGAGCTGACCTTGGACATCCTTTGGCTGAAAGGCTGTTGAGCTAATTCTGAACCACACCTCAAGAGGCATTCAAGTTTCCACTCTTTCTCTAGGAACCCTGCCCAATGGCCATATGGACAAGCTGAAGCTAGCTTTCTGGTTGATGAGAGACACGTAGCTCATACACCCCCATTGTCCCAGGCAATCCCCAGATGCAGAGCTGACCAGCTGACTGGCAGCGACCAGCAGATACATGAGAAATTTCCAGCTGAGACTAGAAGAGCTTCACAGCTGAGCCCAGCCTAAACTGCCCACCCAAAGAATCCTGTCCTCAATAAATGGTCCTTGTTTTGAACAACTAAATTTTGGGGTGATTTGTTATACAGCAATAGACAACAGATTCATCCATTTCTTAAATTATCGGAAGTAAAATTTTGGATATTATTCACCTCAAATTCATGTTATTCTTTCATAACTTTGATTTCCATTACTGAGTTACTTGGTGCTAAATCTGTACTTGGGGAACTTCCCTGGTGGCCCAGGGGTTAAGAATCCGCCTGCCAATGCAGGGGACACGGGTTCAAGCCCTGGTCTGGGGAGATCCCACATGCCACGGAGCAACTAAGCCCGTGTGCCACAACTACTGAGCCTGTGCTCTAGAGCCCGCGAGCCACAACTACTGAAGTCTGTGTGCCTAGAGCCCATGCTCCACAACAAGAGAAGCCACGGCAGTGAGAAGCCCGCGCACCACAACGAAGAGTAGCCCCTGCTCGCCACAACTAGAGAATGCCTGCACGCAGCAACGAAGACCCAAAGCAGCCAAAAATAAATAAATAAATTTATTTACTCAAAAAAAAACTGAAACTTTAAAATAAATAAGTAACTAAATCTGTAATTGGTGACATCGTTTTCTGAATATTTCTCATAGGAGTGTTTGTTTCTGCTACTTCACAAATTTCATAGGGAGTCTTTTTTCTTCAGTAAAAACTTTACATGGAACCCTAAATGAACACAATTAACATTCAGGCCCTTCTGATCCTCTTAGCATAATGTCATTTGGTTAGAATAGCAAGCCTGAAGAGATGATTTATCCAGAGGTGATTCTTCTTCTAAAGTGGTGTCCAGCCAGAAAAAATGAAAAGGTAAAATCAAAGGAAGCTATGTTTAGCTTCATCTCAAATCTCCACATCACTCGCTACATTGATTTAACGTCATGACACCTCCATCTTTCAGCAGGAGGATCTGGCACAAGACAGAAACTGTAGTGACCCGGTAAGGGTCATCTTGCTGTCAGCCTCAAATTACAACATCTCTGCTCTTGGCTGACAGCCATGGCAGGACTGGGGATGTACAGCCCTCTTTCCATAGGTGGAATAGATGGGTTTCAAGGAAGTGAGATATAAAGTGAAATGTTATATATCAAGTCTTCTCTGCCTATAATTTAAAGTTCTAAAATGGGAGAAAGTTTTGTCAAGTTCCTTATATGTAATCCCCCTAAGTCTATTTACTAGCCTCAGTTTCTAATCTGTGCCACCTAGGGTGGAGTCTAATCCAGACTCAAAGTTGTCTTGTCAGCATTCATCTCACTTTCTTCCTCTGCAGCAACTGAACCACTGGCCACCCTTTCTTCTTGAGACCTTCTTCCTCTTTGATGTTTGTTACTCCACATGTTCAGAGTTCTCTTCTTTTGTCTCCAACTAGTTTCTTCTGCCTGCTTGACTATGACTCACAGCCCGGTGCCAGGCACATAGTGAACACAATACATATTTGTGGTATGAATGTCCAGCCCTTAAATATAGGTGTTTTTCTTTAGCCATCTTTTCTTTCTTTACTGACATGATCTTTAACAATCACATTCATATTCATAGCTCCAATTATATTTTCTTTGTGGATCAGGATAAAGACCCCCATCAGTTCCCAAATGAGAATTTCTCGGTAACAGACTTGATAAAGCAATGGACTCAGTATTCTGTCAAGGGATGTAATGCTTCGTTTCTCGATTTCTCATTTCTATATCAAGTTGCCTCCGAACCAATCTCAGCCACCCACTCTTACCTCCATCCGATATTTACTGCATTCTGCAGCTGGAGTGATCTGTTCCAGAGGGAACCGTCACACTCTACCAGTTAATGGCTTCCCATACCTGTCAAAATCAAGATAAAATTCTTAACATGGCTACCAACCCCTGCATGAGCTGATCCTTGCCTTCCTCTCTGACCTCATCTTACAGGACCCTCCCCACGCTCACTAACTCCAGCCACAATGACTTCCTCTCATGTCCTCAAAGAAGCCATGCATCTCCCTGTCTCCAGGTGCCCCCTCTGCCGGAAACATTTAGAGTCCCACCTGTTTGACTCATATTCATCCTTCAAGTCTCAGCTCAGATGCCATTTTCTAGGGGAAGTCTCTTCTGACTCCATAGAATAGAGCAGGACTCCTCTAGCCACATGGCACCGAGTTCCCTTCAAACTATCCACACTGGTCCCCTGATTGAAACTGTATACCTGTGTGGCATTTCCTCCATTTCCCCTTCTAGTTCAGTTGCTCCCCATCACCTCTCTAGAGCTTAGCACTGTACACAGCACACAGTAGACACTCTATTAATATATATTCAGTGAGGGAAGGAAAATAGTGTACTAGTACTTTACACTGTGTTTTCCCTTGTGTTTTCTGTGAGGAACCAGATCTCAGGGCTATACAAAAGGCAGTGGGGATGAGAGGGAGGGACAGTTAAGTGCCTCTCAAAGACTTGGAAATGAAAGATTTCCCTCAGAAAGTTTAACCAGAGAAGTTCCGCACAATGAACCCCAGCAGAGATGTACAAAAACAGCCTTGAGGAAGTACTTGCAACCTAGAGACAGACCTAAAGGAGGGTCTCTCCATTTCTAAAGAAGGAAGGCGGCAACCTCAAAGGGAGCCAGTCAACTATGGAGCAAAGAAAATGAAAGGAACTGAGGCAAATTCAGTTCTAATTCCTGAAGTAGTAGTCCCAGGAAAGGGTGCCTGGTCAGCGTGACAGGCAAATCCAAATTGTAAACATCTCCACCCAAGAGTCTCAGCATAATACCTGAAACATTTAACTCATCTAATGTCCTCCTTTGTTGTGAGGCCTCCAAACATTTGCCCACCCTCCGCTGCGAGTAGCTTGCCATTCATTTATTTTTTCATTCATTCATAAATTTATTGAGCATCTAATATGTGCTATGCCTTGAGGATATAGTAGTAAGTAAGACAGAGCTGGTCCCTGCCCTCACAGAGTATATATTACAGTCTATCAGGTGACAGACAAGAAAACAATTTACCATAAAAGTGTTGGGTCCTAAAGAGTAATAATGCTGCCTGCCTGCCTAAAATCCTTTCTTCAGAGAATCTCTCCTTCTCTCATCCGGTGACGCTATCCATTGCCATGACATAGCACACTACCATACCACCGCACCCTTATCACCACAGGGTCAATCAGGCTGGTCAGGGCCTCACTGAGATTTGTGAATGAAGCCAGGATTGAGAGGGCCTCTCTTCTTCTTTGGGGATTTTGAGTTATGTGGATATAGGTTTGGGGCTGCCAGCAACCATCTTGCCTATGCTGGGGAAGAGAGCCGCCAGATCTAACAAATTAAAATACAGTACACAATTATTTGTTCAATCAACAAACACTTATTGAGCACTTACTCTGTGTCCAGTACTGTTCTAAGAGCTGAGAATTCATCAGTGAACCAAACAGATTAAAATCCCTGCCCTATGGAGTTTCCTTCCTAGTGGAGAGAGAAATTAACAAATAAGACTAACAGATAAAATATATGGTACATTGAAGAGTGATACATGCCAAGTTAGAGAGGTAAGGGAGCAGCCACATGAATACAGGGAAAAGCAATCCAGGCAGAAGGAATAGCAAGCACAGGGGTCTGAGTGGGGAAAGTGTCCAGAGTATTGGGGGATGCCACCCTGGCTGGGGAGAGTTGAATGAAGGAACCAGCAGAAGGAGATAAAGTCCTAGGAGGCAGTAGGGGCCAGATCTTCCAGGCATCACAGGCCTTTGTAAAGATTGCGACTTTTACTTCCACTGTGACTCTTACTTTGAGTGAGATGGGAAGAGTTAAGGGTTTAGAGCTGAGGGTCAGACTGAAGTTTCAGAGGCTCAATCTGGATATTCTGAGAATCCAGGGCAGAGCAGAGAAGCTGGGAGACCAGTAGGAGGACTTATGTTAAGTACAAAGTCTGCTCTTGGTTAGTTGCTACTATCATTAATTACATTATATTTACATTAGGTAAGTTGTACATGTCAGGATTTCAGAACTACTATATACTTTTATGTTTTTTATTAATTTTTTTTCTTTCCTTGGTACCATTTGACATTGAAGCCCAACAACGTTCAGTTTGCGGTTGAAGAAATGGTAATGGAGATACTTATATATCAATAAATGATCCCTATCCCAGGATTTCAGTTTTAGAAGCATTATTATATGAGGGGAGATTTTAAACGTTATCACCCTTGTTCCTTGATACCACAAGTCAAAAAGCAACCCCTCTACAGCCAGAGGGCAAATTAGTTGCTGGTTCCTGTGTAGATGAATTATGGCTTAAGGAGTAACAAAAATTTTGAATTAATAAACAACTTGCATTGAAAGAAATAAGAAGAGAGGAAAGATTCATGAGCTTAGGGAAAGGATTTTATAATGTACCCCAGTCGACTCAATGATAAATGTACATAATTAATCATAGATGCCATTTTTGCAAATGATATTTTTAAATGATAGAGGCAATTATTTGTACAATTACATATGCACAGCAATGCATTATTTTCTGCTTTCAACAGGCAACCTACCCTACAGAACAGGTAAGGAAGAGACTTACCTAATTTAGCATCCTAATTTTAACCTCTATCTCAAGA
This sequence comes from Balaenoptera musculus, assembly GCF_009873245.2. Classification (NCBI taxonomy): domain Eukaryota; kingdom Metazoa; phylum Chordata; class Mammalia; order Artiodactyla; family Balaenopteridae; genus Balaenoptera; species Balaenoptera musculus. The sequence continues at coordinate 86,667,444 of NC_045787.1, forward strand.
GGACATTTTTTGGTAATTAGAGGAGATTCAGAAAAGGAATGTAAAATGGTGACTTCTTGGTTCGCCTACTATTCTGGTGAAGCTATTTAATCACTATGGTTTAAAGCTATAAAATACGTTACATTCTCTTTTTTTAAAGAAATATAAAATAATTTTCTAAATGCCTTTCCAATAAATGTTCTGGAAATAAATTATAAAACTTGTGAAAATGAAAGAATATTTGCTACTCTCTTTTTTTTGTTGTTGGGGAATGCTTTTTTATTTTTATTCTTTTTCGTTTTTTTTTTTTTTAAATTCACATCTTTATTGGAGTATAATTCCTTTACAATATTGTGTTAGTTTCTGCTCTATAACAAAGTGAATCAGCTATATGTATACATACATCCCCATATCCCCTCCCTCTTGCATCTCCTCCCATCCTCCCTATCCCACTCCTCTAGGTGGTCACAAAGCACCGAGCTGATCTCCCTGTGCTATACAGTTGCTTCCCACTAGCTATCTATTTTACATTTGGTAGTGTATATATGTCAATGCTACTCTCTCACTTCATCCCAGCTTACCCTTCCCCCCCCCAGCTCCCATGTCCTCAAATCCATTCTCTACATCTGTGTCTTTATTCCTGTCCTGACCCTAGGTTCATCAGAACCATTTTTTTTTAGATTCCATATATATGTGTTAGCATACAGTATTTGTTTTTCTCTTTCTGACTTACTTCACTCTGTATGACAGACTCCAGGTCCATCCACCTCACTACAAATTACTCAATTTCGTTTCTTTTTATGGCTGAGTAATATTCCATTGTATATATGTGCCACATCTTCTTTATCCATTCATCTGTCAATGGACACTTCGGTTGCTTCCATGTCTTGGCTATTGTAAATAGTGCTGCAATGAACATTGTGGTACATGTCTCTTTTTGAATTATGGTTTTCTCAGGGTATATGCCCAGTAGCGGGATTGCTGGGTCATATGGTATTTCTATTTTTAGTTTTTTAAGGAACCTCCATACTGTTCTCCATAGTGGCTGTATTAATTTACATTCTCACCAACAGTGTAAGAGGGTTCCCTTTTCTCCACACCCTCTCCAGCATTTATTGCTTGTAGATTTTTTGATGATGGCCATTCTGACTGGTGTGAGGTGATACCTCATTGTCATTTTGATTTGCATTTCTCTAATGATTAGTGATGTTGAGCATCCTTTCATGTGTTTGCTGGAAATCTGTATATCTTCTTTGGAGAAATGTCTATTTATGTTTTCTGCCCATCTTTGGATTGGGTTGTTTGTTTTTTGATATTGCGCTGCATGAGCTGCTTGTATATTTTGGAGATTAATCCTTTGTCAGTTGCTTCATTTGCAAATATTTTCTCCCATTCTGAGGGTTGTCTTTTCATCTTGTTTATGGTTTCCTTTGCTGTACAAAAGCTTTTAAGTTTCATTAGGTCCCATTTGTTTATTTTTGTTTTTATTTCCATTTCTCTAGGAGGTGGGTCAGAAAGGATCTTGCTGTGTTTTATGTCATAGAGTATTCTGCCTATGTTTTCCTCTAAGAGTTTTATAGTGTCTGGCCTTACATTTAGGTCTTTAATCCGTTTTGAGTTTATTTTTGTGTATGGTGTTAGAAAGTGTTCTAATTTCATTCTTTTACATATAGGTGTGCAGTTTTCCCAGCACCACTTATTGAAGAGGGTATCTTTTCTCCATTGTATATTCTTGCCTCCTTTATCAAAGATAAGGTGACCATATGTGTATGGGTTTACCTCTGGACTTCCTATCCTGTTCCATTGATCTATATTTCTGTTTTTGTGCCAGTACCATACTGTCTTGATTACTGTAGCTTTGTAGTATAGTCTGAAGTCCAGGAGCATGATTCCTCCAGCTCTGTTTTTCTTTCTCAAGATTGCTATGGTTATTCAGGGTCTTTTGTGTTTCCATACAAGTTGTGAAAATTTTTTTTCTAGTTCTGTGAAAAGTGCCATTGGTACTTTGATAGGGATTGCATTGAATCTGTAGATGCTTTGGGTAGCATAGTCATTTTCAGAATGTTGATTCTTCCAATCCAAGAACATGGTATATCTCTCCATCTGTTTGTATCATCTTTAATTTCTTTCATCGGTGTCTTATAGTTTTCTGCATACAGGTCTTTTGTCTCCTTAGGTAGGTTTATTCCTAGGTATTTTATTCTATTTGTTGCAATGGTAAATGGAAGTGTTTCCTTAATTTCTCTTTCAGATTTTTCATCATTAGTGCATAGGAATGCAAGAGATTTCTGCGCATTAATTTTGTATCCTGCTACTTTACCAAATTCATTGATTAGCTCTAGTAGTTTTCTGGTAGCATTTTTAGGATTCTCTATGTATAGTATCATGTCCTCTGCAAACAGTGACAGTTTTACTTCTTCTTTTCCAATTTGGATTCCTTCTAATTCTTTTTCTTCTCTGATTGCATGGCTAAAACTTCCAAAACTATGTTGAACAATAGTGGTGGCTACTCTCTACTAAATTATTCTTTCTATTAAAATGAGAAAGAAAATTTCAGCAACTATAGTAGGCAATGGTCTTTTTTTTTAACTTGATAGAATGAATACATCCTCTCTGTGCTTTCTTTACCCTGATGGTCTTACCTTACAAAGGCAGTAAGCTGTGGTGAAGGGTTCAGTCTGGAATCAGACCAAACATAGCTTCAAATCTGGTTCAGCAATTTACTATGATTCTAACCTTGAGCAACTTACTTAACATTGCTAAGCTTCAATTGCTTTGTAAAAGTGAGTCTAATCATATCAATCTCATAAAATATGCTGTGAGCAGTACAGGAGATAATGTTTATCAAGTATCTGGTCTAATGTCAGGGACTCAACCCATGTTCAATACTGTAGGTAGTATTAATGTTAAGTCCTCCCCCTCAAGTTCTTTAACATCTTATCTGTCTAAAATAAATCGTAATGTCAACTATCATTCACTCATTCTACCAATGTGTATTGAGTGCCATGCATACTTACAAGATATCAGTGTATAAATAAATGAGTCATTTTGGATGTAAGTAAATAAAGAAAGGATGGATTATTCAGGTTAGCAATTTTGATCTCTAACTCAGATTGTCTAAAACTGTGTTGTCCATACGACTGCCACACACATGGCTCTTGAGCACTTGAAATGTGACAATTTTAAATTGAGATACACTGAATATGTAAAATATACTCCAGATTTTGAAAACTCATTTTTAAAAAAAAGACTGCAAAGTATCTCTTTACGATTTTTTTTGATATTGATCACATGTTGAAATGATAATATTTTGTATATACTAGAATACATAAAATATATTATTAAAATGAATTTTGTCTGTTTCTTTTTACTTTTATAGATATATGGCTATGGGGAAATTTTAAATTTTGTTGCTCACATTTGTGGCTACAATTATGTTTCTACTGGGCAGCACTTATCTAAATATTTAAATACAGTAAGAAAGGAGGAAAGATTGGAAAGGAGGGAGGGAAAGGGGAAGGAAGGAAAATAAAAAGAATCTTCATGAACTAAAAGATATAAGCCTTAAAAGATCACATAGTGGAACAGTCATTTCTCCACATAACACCAATGACAAAAAAATCTGGGAGACTGAGATACTGTGCTTATAGCACAATGCCAGTTACTTGGCAAATGCCAGCTTGTAATACTTATTAGTTTCATGATCACCTCTCATATTTTAGGCACCATACTAGTTGCTACAGTTACAATGATGAACAAAACGATCCCGTCTATCCAGGAGTACTCAGTCTAATGAGAATTACAAACAAGAAAAAATTTTGCAAACTTTTTTGTTTTGTATTTTATATTGTTCTCATGGACCTAAAAGATACTATGTTCTAATTTTCTTTCAAAGAGTTTGTACATACCTCTCCACATCTGACCCTTATTAGCATAATTTCTGTTTTGTTCTTGTGAAAATTAACAGCAAGGGGATATCGAAAGGCATTTTTAGTTCCTTTGGTAAAAATTTCATTGACTAATATACTGCAAAGTTGTTCAGCAACAAAAGTCAATTTAGAAGCACTCAACTGCCATATATTTCTATATCATACATATCATTCTCACGCAAAATCATTCCTGAATCCTCCTACAATATTTCAGGCTGCCTATGTAGTCATGCTTGTATATATGTGTATGCAAACCATTTGCATACAAATATGCAGAGCAAACCCTTCATTTTGGAGCAATCACAGCCCTCGCCCGCCCCCTTCCACCACCACCTCCCCCCACTAAGCTCTAAGAGGAAGGAACCCGAAGCTCTGGCAGCTCCTGGCCTTTTGTCGTGCTGATTAGAATTGAGCTGAGCTGCAGGATTTACATCTTAAAGGAAACCAAGCCCTGGCCCCAGAAACCGATCGATCCCTGAAGGAGGAGGAGAGAAAAGGAAAAGCTTACAGGAGTCAGAGTTGGGAAGCCGAGTTTGGGGGAGTGGGGAGAGAGACAGAGAGAGAGAAAGGAAACAGAGAACAGTTACCATGGCGAGCTGTGCAAGATATTGAGATTTGAGATGAAACTGAAATACTGAGCTATTGATAAGGGATGAGATTCTGAAAGAGAAGAGAAATGAAGGCAGAATGAGCAGAGGCAAGAAGATCCCAAGACTTGCTGAGGGTTATATAATCCTTTGGTGATTTTCTGAGAGGCTGCAATGAGGATTTAAAATGCTTTTCATTAATTCTTGCCTATCCAACTGGTGTTTCTATCTGCTTTGTAACCATTGACGCTGGTGAGAGCAACTGGGTTAAATTAATTAAACAACGAGTCTGAGGCTGTTAGACTGATGGGGCTCTAATGCTGTGCCAGCCTGCAGGCAAACCTAAATCTAAGCTTGTAAATGCCTCCAGGTTAGGAATCAAAATGCTAAGGACAACCAATCACAAACAGCCTACTTGGCTTTAAACTACAGCCAGTCAAATAATTTCCTTTCTTTGCTTCCACACTTTCTCTATATTAAGTCTTTCCTGAGCTCCTGTGGTCCAGTGTTCCCACCACTTCTGGTCTGGTGCTGCCTGATGCAAATCAATTTTTGCTCAAACTTAAAATTTTTATTCCGCCTCGGTTTATCTTTTAACAGTTCAAAGCAGCCCAGCTCTCTCTGGGTTCCTGGTGCTACTTCAGTAACTCAGTCTGGAAAGTGAAGGCTGTCCCAAGCCCTGTGCAGCACAGCGGCAACTATGGCGGTCTCTAGCACCCTCACCCAGAAGATGCTCCAGAAATATGGGCTGAATGAAAAAATCTCTGGGGTCTGAAGGGAGATTCGATGTTGGTATCTCCAAACACAGACTAGGTATGTGGCAACCGACTGAATAAACGCATCTGTATGGCTGGAGAAAGTGACAAGTACCGCCCCAAGCACGACCCTTCAACTTTCATGTTTGTGACACCAAGAGCTCGAACAGACCTGGTTTACTGGTTTTGTTCAGCTGTTTTGTTTTGTTTTTTGATATCCAATTGTCCTCGACAAGAAATACACATTCTCAGTTTAAATACACAAGTCACTTTACTGCCTCTCCCACTTCCTCCTGCCCCAGGTTCCCTAGTTGCAGGGCCATCCCACTGTCTCTTCAGCACAGGGCAATCCTGGGGGAAGGGAAGACCAGGGTATGTTGCCTAGAAACCTGAGAGAAACGTAGAGTTCCAGGTGAGGTGCACAATAGAATCATCAAAACCTTGTTTAGGCCCAATCCAGAATCATTAAAATTGAATTCCCGGGCCTTTGTAATTTTTTAAAGTCCCTGGGTCATTCTGACACTTCATTAAGAGAAGAGAAGCACTCTCCCCTTCATCCTGACCAAGTTCAAGTCTGAGTCTTCACTTTCGACATCATAATACCATAGGTTACAGTGAAGGCCTCCAGGCCTCTACAATTTAGTCAATAGCCCGGACGTGAATCTGAAGGGAGATTCCTTACTTTATCCCTAACTATTGAGACCTGACGCCTTGGCTGGCTGGGCCGGTCCCGGGTCATGCTGGCATCTTGGAAAAATTACTAACAGCTTCTCTTTCTCTCTTAAAGGAGCTCAGGTTTGGATGGTAAATTACATGGTCCCTCTACACATATCCAACAGGGAAAACCCAGCCTAGCCTAGCGTAGTATTTACCTGGGATTCCTTCCAGCAACAATGTTAATGTTCTTTCACTCTCTTCCTTCCTCAGACGTCTTTCTTTCCAGTCCTTTCTTCTTCCTCTTTCATCAGATAAGACTTAAACACTCCAAACAGTTCATTCCCTCACTCTCCCCACACCCGACATCCCTGAGAGTTTTCCTCTTCATCTCCACATGTGGAGAGCTCAGGAGGAGGCTGCAGCTTAAAGATTTTATCTTGTTTGTCCTGTTTGAGAGCCAGGAGAGATGGAAGTAGCCTGAAGCTCTGTGGAGCCAGACCACCCCTGGCTTTTCTCCAGGAAAACCAGAGATATGGATAACTTGGATAACTAGAAATATGCTCTATCAAGCACAACATTCAAAAGGAAATCACTGCAGCTGATGAGGGAATCAGATATTGTCACCAAAGTGTGGACCTCAGACTACTACAGATAGAAAAAGGAAACCATGGGTTTTCCAGATTCACCCAAATCACAGACTTCCCAAAAAGGAATGCGAAGGTCAGAAACTGGCATCTGCATCTTTCCCATCTTACCTGTCTTCTGGCTTAGGCCCTAAACTTAGTATCCTAATTCCTGTATCTGATACTTCTTACGCTTTGGTACTGGGTTTGCTTTTTGCTCCACCTTTGCCTTGTACCCTGATTGCAGTGCACTGTAATTCCCTCCACCCCCTATCTTGGGCTGACTTTCACCTCATGGAGCTCTTCCTGGGTTCCGTTTCTAATTCTGGTGATTCCCCAGGAACACAGTCCAGGACTCGGAACTATCACTTGGGGCAAAGATGATATACAGGCCATGTCAATGGCGGAGAGTCTCTGACATTGTCATAAATGTCATTGATTGTTCTTCATGTTTACTACCTGGCCTGCTCTCTTCTCACCAAAATACAGAAGATTTCTCTGCAGAGCTAATACTAGAAAGCAGACTGGATCCCCTGAATCTGTTCTCACATTAAAGCATGATTCTTTTCATGACCCTCCCCTTCCATTCAGTCAGGCTCTCTCTTTTCATCATATTCCCTACCGCCCTCCTAAGCTGCCTCAGCTCTGCATCTGACTTCGATATGAGTTGTTAAATTAGTTTATGAACCAATTTTTGGATCATAAACTAACTACTGACATTTCCAGTTACAGAACTTAATTGTCCCATAAGGAGCAGGAGTTGCAAATTCAAATGACCACGGGGGGCAGAAGACAAGGTAACTGAATGAAGCAGGCTGGGTGGCAACTAGAGCAAGATGGCAGGCACCTGCTCTGGATAAAGGGTCTAGCTGCTGTCCTTTCTCAGTGAACTGTTGCCATGAAGGAATGCTGGCCCCAAATGCTAGATCTTCCCAATTTTCCAGAAAAAAAAAAGAGATATCTAGATTCTTATGAACAATCTATTATTTTTTAGAATATTGATGACTAATTTTAAAACATTTAAATTTCATCCTGGATAAACAAAACTCATCTGTGAGTAGGATCTGGTTTTCTGGTTGCCAGTGTGCAATGGCTCTTCTAGTGTATGCTCAGACAAATTTCTACGTAATTTTAAACATGATTTTAATAGGGAAAAATCATCTGAGGCAACCCAACATCAAGGGATGTGAAATGCTAAAGGATATCCTGGAAATCTACAGATGCTGGTGTTTATGCATAAAAATGACAGCAGCAACAACAGAAATTCCTATTAAGTGACAAATAGCCACTTAAGAAAAATCTTTGAACGAAAGGAGATTTTAAACATTCTATAAGAGGTCCACTGTGCATGTTTTGTGCCTGAACACTTCATTTTTCATAAACAAAAAGCGTCTCATTGTCTTCCATTTTAAAACATCTTTGTCAGCGAAGATATTGAGGAGGTAGTTAGAGGGGGAAATAAAAGCACTATAAAAGTTAGCAGTGAAATCAGTTAATCTCTTATCCCTTATGACAGTTTACATTTTGAGTGACAACTAAGGTTATCTACTTTGCAAATACTGTAGCTTTATTCTTGAGCAAGGTGATAGGAAAACACATTATTTTCCTCTATTAATGGACATTATCTTTTTAAAACAATCAGGATGTAATGCTTTAATACTTCAACACATGCAATACTTTGAAATGCAAAGTATTTCAACATGGGATGACAAAAATGGTCAACTGACAAAAATGCTAGAGTGGGGTTTCTCAACCTCAGTATATACAACTGACATTTTGAGTCTGATAATCTTTTGATTTGGGGGGTGTGTCCTGTGCACTGTGGACTGTTTAGCAGCACCTCTGACCTCTATCTACGAGATGCCAACAGTACCCTCCCCAGCTTGTAACAACCAAAAAGTATTTCCAGACATTGCCAAATGTCTGCTGGGGGCCACATTTGCCCCCAATTAAGAACCATTGCTCTAGAGGAAATGTTGTACATCGCAACTTGGATTTTGATTTTCCAGGAAAGTCTTAAAATGGCACTTCACACAAAGGGGAAGATATTGGAAAAAGCATCACCGCTGACTTCATTTAAGTCCTCAGGGGACTGTGGGGATTGGGGAAGGAGGTCTTTGAGGCAAGAGCAGTGAATGTATACTGACAAGAAAGTTGCTGTGGGGGGCAGGCGGGGTCAACCCTAGATGTGAAACCCACTCTTCTTGACAATAATGCCGTGACAAGCCGGAACCAATGGAGACCCATCAGGCCAGGCAGCAACATCTGGTAGATTCCAAGCAGGCAGGGTCAACCCTAGATGTGAAACCCACTCTTCTTGACAATAATGCCGTGACAAGCAGGAACCAATAGAGACCTATCAGGCCAGGCAGCAACATCTGGTAGATTCCAAACTACATATGGGGAACTCCAGCCTTCCTCTGGCCAAGTCTGAGGCGAATTTTCAACATCTTGAAGAATAGGATGATACCAACCAGTTACACATTTAATAGGAAATCCTTTTTTTTTTTTTTTCCATTTTGGAGAGAAAACATTTTTCCAGAAAAACATGAAAGGTTATAATAGTGGTTGGAAATCAGTAACTCTCAATTTTTTCTTTGTGGTTATGGAAGAAATCATCAATTGCATTTCTCAATAGAACCTCATAAACACAACAGGCCAGATGCCAGAACAGAAATTAAATGGCTTTGTGAGCCTCAAGGGAAGACATACTTTAACTATGAAGTATTCACACCAAACTTTGAGAACAGTACACGAAAGAGAATGGGCTAGAGTATGTGGTGTCCGCATTTGCTGTTTTTGACAGCACTGTTTATCAAAATAACTACAGCTTTCAAAGACAAGACTACTTAATTTTTTACTATACTGCTTTTCTGACTGGTAGGAACTATAAAGAATAAGTTCACTAAGTTTTTGGTTGAGTTTTAGTTCATTTAACTTGTTTCAACCACAGTTAGATGTTTCAAAATGGTATCTTCTAGTCTCCTTCCAGTTTCCTTGTATACTTAGTTAGTTTAAAATCTGTTTGGATGATACGGTAAAGGTGGATATGTGTCACTATGTATTTGTCAAAACCCCATGGAATGTACAAAGAATGAACAGTAATGTAATCTATGGTTTAGTTAACAATAATGTATCAATATTGACCCATCAGTGTATCATATATATCACATGAATGCAAGATGTTGATAATAAGGGAAGCTGGCGGGTGGAGTGGAGATGCGTGGGCAGAGAGGGCGTATAAGGGAACTCTGTACCTTTCTGCTCACTGTTCCTGTAAACTTTAAACTTCTCTAAAAAATAAGCTTTATTAAATTTAAAAAATCTGTTTTGTAAATTTTATAATAAAAAACCCAAGAGAGTTAAAATTCTTTAAGTGTCTTTTAAATAGGCCTTTTGATGATTGTTCTGCTACCTGCTTATATAGTGATGAAAGATGATTGTTCAGGATGAAGTGGGGAGAGGACAGGACTTCCTTCCTTGTCTGAGCCTGGTCCCTGACCACTCTCCTCTAAACTCCTGGAAAGCACTATTTGAGCACTGTGAATAGTGAACCTCGAATTGCATTACATTTATGCATTTTCTTCATATCAGCGATTTCACATGCTTTTATGTTTTTTCCCCACAAAATAACTTTTGAAGTAAAATTCACTCAAAACTGTTTACAATGCATTTTACATGACAGGCCAAATTTGTTTCTAATTAACAACATATACTCTTCGCTAGAGAAGCAGTAAGTTATGATGAATCAAAGAGCTTTTTGTTGGACTTTATGCAACAGCAAACAAGTTGTGTTGAAATATAGTAAATTTGCTTTCTCAGTGACATTCTATTCACCCTGTCATAAAAACTGTTGGTTCCAGTTTTAATCTCTGCCACAATGGGACATTTTTCAACATAGACGCTTCTTGGATGGTTGTCAGAGACTCTCCAGGCTAATTAGACCATCATCTGTCAAGGGAAGGCTCAGAGCAAAGCTTCACACTAGATGCTCTGAGGGGAAAGGGCAATCTAAAGAAAGTTTTAAATGATCCTGTGTTCAAAGGATACTCGTCTAGTTGAAAGGATAGAACTACATTTATGACAACATTAAGAACACACCCAAAGCAGATAAGAGTAAGCACAACTGAATTTAAGAGAAAGGTAGCACTGAAAATTGCCAAACACTTAGAGAGTTAGGAGGTAGAGAACAAAGTAGTAAACTCATGGCCTCTGGAGTCCTAGAGACTCAGGTTCTACTCCAGATTGTGGAATCCTGGGCAGGTTACTTCACCTCTCTGGGTTTCCAATCTTGCATCTGTGGAGTGAAGCAAGGTGAGGTCATGTCTTTAGAGAGCTAGATTCATGGTAAGAGTGCAATAAGTGATAGTTTTATCATTATTGTTAAGAGTAGTAATAGCAGTAGTAGTAGTAGCAGTAGTTATACATTCTGAAAAAGAGACATGTTTTCCAAGAAGGTGAGACATAGTCAGATGAAGTAAGGAGACTGGATTTCAAGGTGAAAGTTTGTATTTCCAAAGAAGTGGGAAAGAATGAGTCACATTTTGAGGTAAGACTAAGAAAGGGAAGTTCCTTTGGGAGATTTATATGAAGTAAAATCAATGCAGTTAATATCATTTAGGGAATAATATCTGAAGGTTTTGGGGGAGGAGAGCAAAAGGTAGAAAGAAAATTGGTTCAGGAGTCAGAACACCGGGGCTCTGAACTAGGTTTTACCTTCCGAATACTAATTCCTCTGCTGACTAGCTGTGTGACTCTGGGCAGGGCAAATCCTCTCTGGGACTTGAGTTGTTCACCGATGAAATTGGATGTGTGGTCTTGGAGAGTCACACAAGACCTGTGGCAAGTAAGAGTCTAAGTTCTTAGGTATACAAGAGGCATGATGAAAACAGGAAGACAGTTGCTCTACAAGCTCTTTGTAGAATTGATTGGAGAGGGAAATAGAGAAGGACCAGGACAGAAAAGACTTCCATTTACAAAGTACTGTCACAACAGGACAAGAAGGATTGAATCTGTTAGCTTGGTGCAGGAATGGATATTAAGAGGCCCATGAGTTGGGAGAATGGGAATAACATGAAAATTACTAAAACTGAGAGAAAGGAATTATTTGTAGAAGAAAGGGAACGTGATAAGCTAATTTTTCAAAGAAGTTAAGTGTCAAGACGTGGCAGGAGATCTTTAATATTGACTAATGAGCAATAAATTAGATTTGATATAAGTAGAATAGATTATATTACACATTTTAATTACCACTTTATCATATTAAAGATTTCCTAAAAACTGACTATAAAATTCATATAAGAGCATAAAATTCCAAGGATAACCGAGACAAATTTGAAGAAGGAAATATGAAGGAAAGATTTGCTTCATTAGAGATCATGAATTACTATAGTGTACTACTATATCAGCTAAAATAATGTGGTGTTAGGGGAAGGTCAACATATTAATGAATGGAAAAGAAACCAGACCTATCACTGAATGGAAATACCTAGTCTTACATAAGACCTGAGTGCAAGCAGAGGTGACCTTAAAAGCCAGCAGGCTTTATAAGTAGCTTCACTCTCCATATGGAAAACAGTACAGTTAGAACCGTACCTTACATATCATACTTTAAAAAAAAAAAAAATTCCAAATGAATTAAAGACATAAATGTGAACACAACACATTATATCTTTTCATAATGCAGAGAGGGAAGAAATTCTTAAACCATGCTCAGCAAGTAGAAAATCATAAGGAAAAGACTGATTAATTTGACTACCTTATTGTTGGTGAAAGTATAAATTTGGAGAGCAATCTGGTAGAAGATGCATGTATTCTAGACCCAGAAACCCCAGTTGTTGCCATAGACTTTACAGAAACTTGAACATTTACACAAAAGGAGACAGGCTGCATAGTCTATATAGTGAAATATTGGAAGCAAACTAAATCATTAGAAGTAAATAATTATGGTGACCTATTTAAATTTATTTAAACCTTGATCTACATGTATTCATATAGGTAGGACTTAAAAACAAAATATTGAGTGAAAAAACCGAGACTGAAGTATAATATCATTTATGAACTTTTTAAGAACTCACACAAATCCTATTTACCAATTATGGTAAAATTGGTAAAATATACATTTAGTAAAAATGTAGACAATAGATAGGCAGGGTATATGCCTACTTTAGGATAGAAGCTATTTTGGAGAGCAAGGAAGGGAAATAACACCAGGGAGGGGTTTAAACATTCTCAAGTACATGTACCTATGTTTATTTTTTAAACAATAAAGAAAACCTGTTAGTATTTTAAAATTCTGAGAAGTAGGTAATGAATCTTTATTATATCACTCTTTGTATTTGCCTGTATGTTTGAAATATTCCAAAATAAAAGACTGTTAGTAAAGCACAGTGGGAAAATTTTTATCACTCTAATAATTTAAATATTATCTATGTATAGCTATTTGAATTTTAAGGCATTGTAATTACTGTTTTGTAAGTGTTTGGAAATTTTATTTCAAATTTTCAGAATGATTTTGTTTGTTTGTTTTACTTCTCCATTTCCCAAATTGTTGAATACAAATACATGGGAAAGAAAACCTGCCATAAAACACTGATAGTTACATCACAAAAGCATTCTTAGCTTATAACGAGATTTATTTCATGGCTCCACTTCAATTTGATCAATTAAATGATCAGGGGCCATTACCAATTGAACGGATTAGTGGATTAATAAAATTCAATTCACTAAAATTTACTTTCCAATATGTTTCAAACATAGAAGTGCTGTGTAAAATGAGGTACACCTGTAATTCCAAAGTGTAACTCAGGCTCCTGGGACCATAGACCCCTTTGATCTTGTCACAAATTAGCTCCTGGAAAGCAGAAGTCCTCCTGGACTCAAGTGTCCAGGGATTTTACCTCTGAAGCATCTCAAAACAAATAAAATGACTGAGACAGATGCTGGATCCAGACAGAATGGCAACCATTTCACAAAATTAACCCCCAAATGATGAGAACAGACAATTCTCCACATGTAATTATGGCTTTTGTTATTTTTCTCCCATGAAAGCATTCTATTGCTTTGGCTTAAATGCAACAGATAGAGGTATTCAGCCTCGGCTGGCAATATTTCTGATCCATATTTCAATAGATTATCCTGAATTGGCCTCCTGGAAGCATTTATGCTGACCAGTTTTGAAAACCTCTTTGTCAGCCCTCACCCTTACCTGCTAACGCCCAGCTCTAATGGATGAAAGCAGGGGTTGATAATAATCACTGTCTGCCCAGCCCTGAGTGCAGTGCCTGAGTCTGCAAAACAGTCTGCCTGGCGGGGGGAAAGAAAAAAAAAAAAAAAGGTAATGAGGAGTGTAATTCAATGAATACTTGAGAACCAAGCTTGAGGGTTACTTTTTCTTTTTAAAGGAGTAGTGATATCAGAAGCAGGATTATGAAAAAGAAAGAGTGAGTAAAAATAGGATCTTTGTGAATTAGAATAGCAAGGCCATTTCAAATTGAATTACACAGGATCATGGCAATTAGAATTGGAAAAGATCTCTCAGTCTTTCTCTGTCAAAGCATGATTACTCCCAATGGTATATTCTCCCAAGCTTAGTTCAGTCCAATTTTAAATGATTCAAGTGATGAAGCCTCGTTGGCTTCTCTTGGGATATCACTTCACAGTCTAAAATAGCTAACTGCTAGGGAAACCCCCCCATATATATATATATATATATTTTGTTTTTTGCCTTATTTCTATTATTCGGTTTTGTATTTCCCCAATCCACCTTAAAACTATTTGAATTTAATTTTAAATGGGTACAACCTACATTTAAATGATTAAACCCAGCCGAGTCTGGGTCTTTTTGGATGGGTTAATGTCTCTCTCTCTTTCTCTGTCTCTCTCTCACACACACACACACACACACACATATCACACATGTACTCACGTATACAATTAGAAAATATTACACAGCTACAATGTATCTATGGGAAAAAATTAATAAGGACCCTTAAGTTTTAGGTCATTCATTGATAAAACAATATAAAAACATCAATAATCTACTGCCTTTAAACTGACAAAGAGGCAACAAACAATAATCCTAAATGTTATTCCACTTTGTGAATATTATATCTATTGTACATGAGTAAAGTAATATGATCTAATATAGTGTTTTCTATAGCTTATTCAGTATAAATAATATAGATATACAATATGGTGCTAATGCCATAAATATATTTATAGAAATTATTTTATTGAAACTTTTTTTGCATCCATTCAAACAATAGTGACTCATACTTTCTTTGTAGATAGACTCATTCTTACACTAAATTTGGTTTGAGCTTTGAGTAAGTTGTAGAGCCTGGGGGAGCAGCTTGGAGTGTTCAAGGTTAATGGAGGTTGCTTAAGGGTATTTAAATTTGATCAAGATTTTATATAGCTTTCCATGTCCTTTCCAAAGAGCTGCCCTAAAGTATTTTTCACACCTGTCAATCAACCAACCAATATCCAATCAGGTATGAAAATGAGTACCCTGGGAAAAGGAGAAAAAATGTAAAGAAATGATTTGAGCTTAATTTAAAGAAATGGAATTTACAATTTTTGTCAGCATGATTTTTTTATGTCATCAGTTCACAAAATTTTGAGCTGGAAGGAGTCTTAGAACTAGGAATCTTTGAGCTAGAATCATCTAGCTCAGTGATTATACAGTCATGGTGGAAAAATTATAAATAGAGCCTGTGCAGCAATTTAAACTTTTGAATTTGTCAGTTGGGTGAATTTTAGTTAAATATGTGGATTGAACATGTTTTTACACCAAATTCCTCCATAAATCTTGTGAAAATTACAACAAAGAAATTTAAAAGAACAAAAAGGAAGTGAGAGAAGACAGTAGCCAAGGAGACATGTCTATGCAGTTTTTTGAAGATGAAAGCAAATGGAGGGGTAACTGAATGACTTGAATGGAGGAAGTTAATAATATCTAATGATTTTTGAGCATTTATTATGTGCTAAGCATCATCATAAAAGTTTCACATAATTTAATTCAGTAAACCCTCACGACAACACTATAAGGTAAGTAACATTTTTATCTCCATTTAATAGGTGATGCTTTTGAGGCAGAGTAGGTTACTAAGAAAGCTGTCAAGTGACAGAAACTGGTATGTAATCCCAGAGGATCGAACTCCCACATCCGTGAGAGGGGAATATCAATGACAAGCAAGCCAAATTGCCCCACCCAACACCCCCAAAAGCTAAGTGAAAGAAGGAGTGAGCAGTAGGGCTGAATGACGGTTGAAAGACCATAGAGAAAAAACTTAGACCACTAGCTCCCCTTTACCACACCAAATGAAAGGAGATTTTGAACATCCAAGTGGATCAGAAGATTGAAGGAGTCTTTACGGCAGAAACTGATCTCCTTGAAAAAATATTTACAATACCTGACATTATGGGTTCCCATAAAAAAGCCAGATAGCCAACAAATCCCCACCCAATGGTGCCTGTTTACAAGCTCCACTCGTGTACGGAGAGTGCTAACAATCAGATTTTACCACATCTTTCTTGATGTCTGTTTATATTGACTGCTTTATCTTTCACAAATAGGTTGCTTTTCCTTGCTTCTTTGTGTCTCATTTTCCACTGAATGCCAGACAGTGTGTGCAGAAGACCAATGGAGACTGAGGAAAATTTCGTCTGAATATCCATATTAAAAAAAAGAACCTTGACTCCTACCTCGCCCCATATACAAAATTAATTAAATATGGATCATAAACCCAAATACAAGACAATTAAGCTTTTAGAAGAAATCACAGGAAAATATATCCAGGACCTAGCAGAGCTTTCTTAAAGGGCACAAAAGGCACGAATCATAAAAGAGCAAACCGATAAACTAGATTTCATTAAAATTAAGGAAATTGATTCACAAAAGACAACATTAAGAAAGGGAAATAAAGACACAAACAGGAATTATAAATCTGTAATACAGATGTATGACAAAATACTTATGAGATTATGCAAAGAACTCCTTCAAATAAATAAAAGACAAGTTATTTGTAAAAATTAAATGAAATACTTGAAAACAAACATCGTAAAAGAGTATATCCAAATGTCCAATGAGCATAGGAAAAAAATACTCAACATCACTAGTCATCAGGGGTATATAATTTAAAATGACAATGGGCTATCACTGTTAAACCACCAGAATGGCTAAAATTAAAAAGAGTGACTATATCAGATTTGGGTGAGGCTTAAGAGCAATTTGAACTCATATATTGCTAGTTGATGTGAGTATAAATTGATGCAGCCACTTGGGAGAACTGTTTGGCAGTATCTACTAAGTCTAAATAAATAACTATTGTACAAGTCAGCAACTCTAGTCCTAGGTATATACTCAAGAGAAATGAGTTTATATGTATACCAAAACATATGTAAAAGAATATTAACAGTAACTTCATATATAATAGCCTCAAACTGGAAATAATCAAAATATCCATCAGTGGGAAAATAGATAAGGAAAGTGTAGTATATTTATATGGTAGAATAGTAAACAGTTACTTTTTTTTTTTTAAGTTTTGAAAAAGAATGAACTACTACTATATACAACAACATGGATAAATCTGCCAGGCAATATTTTAGTGAAAGGCAGATGTAAAAACATATATACTACATAACTCAATTTATATGAAGTTTAAGTACAGGCCACACCATCTATGGTATTAGAAGTTAGAATAGTGATCACCTCTCCGGGGGTCTTATCTGAAATGCTGAAATGTTCTGTATCTTGACCATCTGTTGGTTACTTGAGTTCATACGTGTAAAAATTCATCATGTACGTTTAATATCAGTGCACACTACTGAATATACACTATTCTCAATGAAAAATTTTAAAAGGCTAAAACAAGTTCAGCTGGGATCATGATGTATTTGAAGAAACCTCTAAAAGAGAACAAAATGAAACAAAACAGACTATCCTTTTTCCCAGAAAGTCAAGAGGATATATATACATCCATGAAATAGAAAGCAGGAATTAAAAACATAAAACAAAGAACAGAGAAAAAGAAATAGGTTTTTTGGGGGAAAAAAAGATAAAATGTAAAAATTCCATAGAAAATAAAGTTGAGGAAATTATCTAGAAAGCAGAACAAAAAATTGGGAGATAGTCCATAAAAGTTACCAGGTTTTTAAACAACTTAGCCACTCCAGGCAAAAATGCTCATCTCAGGACATGGTAGTCCTTGCCCTCCATGATTTCAGCCTGACCTTGGGAGGGCCTGGGCATATTTTCCTGTAACAAGGCTGCTCATTGACTGCCAACAGTGTATTTTTGATTTTTTGAGAAATATCAATCCAGCTTGGTCACAACTATTTCCTCAAATATGATTAGCAAATATTTTTTGAAAACAGTTGAGAAAGCACATTAGTTAACCTTTACTTAATTTTGTTTGGTAGGTAGAGGAAACATTTCAAAATATGAGGTCTATATGAGAGGGAAAGAATAACAAATATAGTCTCTGGTGGTTATAAAAACAACAGCAACAAAACAATAAGAGAGGTGGGAATAGTTGAACATACTCCTTTTGGTATATCACAGAATTATTCAACCCTCTGTATTTATCGATTTTAGAATATTGTATGTTATCATTTCAAAATTGTTTCTGTTTTTCTATTTTCTTAAATAAATAATGTGTACATTCTAGAAAATCTGGATAATACAGTTAAGACACAAATGGAAAAATCAGTGATGTTTCTTCTGTACACAGATAATCACTATTGATATTTAGTTAAGAATTTTTAGAGTTTTTTCTCTTTCACCATATATATATATTTGGGGGGATAAAATCGAGATCATACTATATATATATCAATACAAGCTTGAACCATTTTTTTAGTTAATAATATATTGTGGACATCTTCCTATGTATATAACCATTTTTAACTAGTAATATTTCACAATATGGATGGTACATGGTTTATTTACCATTATCTTATTGTTGGACATTTAGCTTGTTTCAATTTTAAAATATTATAAATGATATAAAATATTTGTACATTTTTTGTACATCTGATTCTGATTCTGATTTGTACATCTGATTCTTATTGCCAAATTGCCCTGAGAAATGTTACCTAAATTTACATTTACACCAGACACTGCAAGAAGTGCCTGTTTCACTGAGCTGTAGCCAAATCTGGAAATTTTCATTTTTATAAAATCCTCAACAATCAAAAGGGAAAAAAAAGTAACATTGCTTTTTAAACTTGAATGTCTAAGTTTCTAATATTGTTGAACATTTCTTCATATGATTGCTGGCATTTTAATTTTTTTCTTTTATGACTTGCCCATTCATGATTTTTTCCCCAAGTTTCAATTTTTCTTATTAAAGTATAAGATCTTTAATAAATTAAGGCTAAGACCAATAATTTTCAAATGCTTTTTCTCTTTGGGTGTTTTTGTTTGGCAAATTATGCATGTCTACAAGAAGGAACACCTGTGATGGGAAGATAAGTGGAAAAACAAGGGTCAGAGGGGTTGACAGCTCACAACACCTTAAGTGTGGACATATTTGAAGATGGCATCAGTAAATCAAGAAGGAAAAGAAGGCTAGAAGAAAATGGTTCTTATGGATAAGATGTATTTGTGGGAGTTTTCCATATATTTGTATAACATAAGTAGGGTATTAGCAAGATAAAGTCTCTCTCAAAATCTGGAAGTCAATTCTTCGAATGATGACAGAAATCTTTCTTTTGCAGAATGAATAAGTCTTTTGGCTAAACATAGATAGAAGCTTTTGCTCAATATGGCATAATAATTCCAGTAGGCTCACAGCAGTAAAACTAAGTCTGTCTCAAAGTGTCTTATTACAATAAAATCAAATTTAACCTCCTAAACCCAAGACATACATCACTCACTTTTCTTTTCTTTCAAACAATTTGTTAGTATATTATCATAAATGCTACCTGTCACAAGACTGATAGCTGTCAGTAGCTCAAAACTATGAATAAAATTGAAAATGAATTTGAATATGGGAACCATAATAGCATTTCATAGAAAGGTGACAATAATAAGAGGTTGTGGCAGACAAGAAAAATTCTCAGGAATAAGGAAATCAAGAAAACTTCCTTCAAATCAAATAAGCTCCCAAATCAGTCTCACCAGAGTTATATTTCCACCAAACCTAACAGTCAATAAAATACTTATTGGCCCTTGGTAGTCTTTAGCAATGGCAAATTGAGTTTACCTTGTGAATTTTTATATTGCAAGTATGTATCAAGTTGCAGAGCATAATTTCAAAATAACACAATCTGAGTTTATGTTTCTTTCCAAATGTTACCTGAAACTTTCATTAATATTTCTCCAACAATGTAAAATTCTCACTTGAATTTTAAAATATAATTTTAATCACTAACTAGGATCAATAAACACAATGTCTTTTAAAAGATCCAAGTCAATATATTTCAGATAAAAGAAGTTTCATCCAAACTTTAGGACTCAATTTATATTTCTTTTGCATTTTCTGGTTTAAAAAACAGTATTACATGCAATTATTTCGATGGATCTCAAGGGAACTATGCTGAGTGAAAAAAGTCAGTCTCAAAATTTATATACTTTATGGTTCTATTTATGCAACATACTTGAAATGACAAACTATAGAGATGGAGAAGAGATTATGGGTTGTCAAGGGATGGGTGGAGGTGGGTGTGACTAATAAAGGGATAGCGTAAGAGAGTTCCTTTGTGTTGCTAGAACAGTTCTGTATCTTGATTGTGGTAGGAGTTACAGAAATCTATACACGGGACAAAATTGCAAGAACAATACACACACTCACAGATAAATAAGTACATGTAAAAACTGGTGAAAAGTGAACAAAATCTGCACTCTCTGAACTGACATACTAATGTCAGTTTCTTGCTTTTGATATTGTACTACAGCTATATAAGTTGCCACTATTGGAGGAAACTGGGTGAAGGGGTCATGGAACTCTAGGCATTAATTTTGCAACAGCCTGTGAGTTTAAGTATTTAAAAATAAAAAAGGGTTTTAAAAACATGTTTTCCACTTATCCACATGTTTAACTTTATGTAGACAATTGTCAGAAAGGAAGCAAATTAGAACTCTTAGCAGCCAATACTGATCACAAAAATTCATGCACTGGCAATAATTCATTTTACTTATTGGAGAATTCCTCAGGTTCTCATGCAGTACCTACTTGCTCTGACTTCAAACACATTTCTAGTATACTTGGTAATCTGTTTTTCTCAACTATAGCAGATACATTCATGCAGTCAGTCAGCAGTCATTTATTCATTTATTTATGTTTATTCATTCACAGTTTTGCTGATTGTGCCAAGTAATGTGATAAGCATGACATCCTGATGAATGACACAGTTTCTGTCTCCAAGAAACTTATGACTTAGAGTGGTGATTTCTACACAGAGGTTCGGAGAGAAATGAGGAAATATGTATCTGAAAGTTACAAGCTTTTCAAAATACATACTACCCCATCCCCAAAACTCTTATATATCCCTGAGGAAGACATCCTCCCTCTTCCTAGAATAGAGGGAAGATGATAAATGGGAAGGGAGAGGTGAAGATAGATGGGACCAGATCAGGAAGAGCCTTGTATGTAGGAGCTTTGGACTTTATCCTTAAGGCAATGGGGCACTACTGAAGGGTTCAGGCAAGGGGGTGGGGTAAATAATCAAATTTACAGTGTTTTTCAAGATTACACCAGCTTCAGCGTGCAAGTCTGGAGGATGGATGACTAGTTAAAAAGCTGTTGCAATGATTTTGAGATGGAATAATAATGGCTGTGGGGATGAAGATAAGTAGACACGTTTTTGAATTCATTAGGCAGAATAACTGACAGGACTTGGTGAGCAGTTATTCCTCATCTCCACAGAAATGGAGGTAGCCAAAGTTTACCCATTGCAAGGTGGAGAGGGTAATGACTGGGTGGGACATAGGAGGCCTCCCAGGTTTCCAGTAATGTTTTGTTTCTTGACTTGGGAGCTAGTTAAACTGATCTATTTACTCTGTGAAAATTCATTCAGCTTGTACACTTATGATCTGTGCACTTTTGTTTCTGTGTATGTTAAACTATGATTAAAGTTTTACATAAATTATGTACATAGTAGCAAAAATACACTGAAATGCTGTATGACTTGCATGGTAATGAAGTGTATTCAACTGCACATCACATGGGAAGAAAAAAGATAAATTTTAAAGATTCCCCTGTCATAGTGATAAGTCCTTAAAAGCCAATATATATATGCAAATGAAAGAAAGAATTAGGCCTTTGGGCTATCAACCATCACATTCAACAGGCTGAAAAAAATATGTGCAAAATTTGGCAGTTTTGAAAGTACATGTTTTGTATTAGACCTACAGAGACTGAAAAACGTTTTCTTACTGACCTTTGATAAAGATGAACACGACTTTCTTTACTTAAACATTTTCTAGAGACAAGTCTAGCTTTACCCATAAAAGTATGTTCAGGGACTTTGTGTTTCTCATTGGTGTAAGGAGCTTAGAAGATGCCATTTCATCCTAACATCAAGTATAAAAGTGAACAAACTGAAAAGTCAACAACTCTTCCTAGATCTGTCAGAGAAGTGAGGTCATAAGCAAACCCTTGCCCCCCAGATTGGAGAGAGAGACAGGCAAGTTCAGAGAATGCCAACCTACTAGATCAGGAAACTCAGCAGAACCAGTGCTGGGGTAAGAAAACCTAAACTGTAATTGATGAATTGCTAGAGGCTCAGTGTGGACAAGTCTGAGAGTTAAAAACTCCAGGTGGACCCAGTCATAGAGGGTACAATACTTTCATTAGTTGTACCTACCAGTTCCTCATATTGAATATCAGAGAAAAATCTCTCCTTGTGCTCTGGCAGGGTGAGAGGAAAGGAAACCATTTTGAAATACACCAGAACATTCTGTTTTTCTTAATATAGCCTGCCTGAGGACAAACTATTTCACTAGAGCCTAACCTGCTAGGGTGTTATCAGAGCATAGTTTACCTGGGGGAAGTGAGATACCTAACTCCAGCCTCCTGTAGCCATCCAGATTCACCAAAGGAGGGAAAAGAGAGAGAGAGAGAGGTGCATTGGTGAAGTTCACAGTCCAGAGACACGGGCTTACCAAAGGCTGAGACCTAATCATAGAACTGTAATATGCTTTTCCTCCACACTTGCCTTGCCACTTCATTATTAAAGTCTTAATTACTGCAGTTCCTTTTCCAAGTACATCATGTACACCATTCAACAAAAAATTACAAGGCATACTAAAAGACAAAAATTCAGTTGGAAGAGACTGAACAAGCATCAGAACCAGAGTCAGATATGGTGAGAATGTTAGAATTATCAAACAGGAGTTTTTAAAAACTATGGTTAATATGCTAAGGGACTTAATGGAAAAAGTAGACAACATGCAAGAACAGATCGATAACATAAGCAAAGAGATAAAAATTCTAAGGAAGAATTTTTTAAATGCTAGAGATTAAAAACACTGCAACAGAAAAGAAGAATGCTTTTGATGGGCTCATTACTAGACTGGACATGGCTGAGGAAAGACTCTCTGAGCTTGAGTATACAGCAACAGAAACTTCTAAAAGTAAAAATCAAAGAGAAAAAAACCTGAAAAATTAAAACAGAATATCCAAGGATTCTAGGAAAATTTAAAAAGGTATAACATATGCATAATGGGATTATCAGAGGGAGAAGAAAGAGAAAAAGGAAAAGAAGCAATGACTAAGAATTTCCCCATATTAATGCCAGACACCAAACCACAGATCCAAGAAACTCAAGAGAATACTAAGAAGGATAAATACCAAAAAACCCTACACCTAGGCATATCATATTCAAACTTAAGAAAATTAAAGATAAAGAAAAAAATCTCAAAAGAAGTCAGAGGGGGAAAAAATGCTAAGAATTACGTCCAACTTCTCCTCCAAAACCATGCAGGCAAGAAGAGAGTGGAGTAGAATATTTAAGGTGTTGTGAGAAAAAATATCCAACTCCCTAAAATTCTGTACCCTGCTAAATTATCTTTCAAACTGAAGGGGAAATAAAGACTTTCTCAGACAAACAAAAATTAAAGAATTTTTTTTTGCAAGTAGACCTGCCTTATAAGAAATGTTAAAAGAAGCTCTTTGGAGAGAAGAA
This sequence comes from Balaenoptera musculus, assembly GCF_009873245.2. Classification (NCBI taxonomy): domain Eukaryota; kingdom Metazoa; phylum Chordata; class Mammalia; order Artiodactyla; family Balaenopteridae; genus Balaenoptera; species Balaenoptera musculus. The sequence goes on from NC_045787.1 coordinate 86,691,107, forward strand.
AAATTATATAGATCAGAAACTTGGATCTAGATAAAGAAATAACATTTGAAGAAAGAATAAGTGAAAGTAAAATAAAAACTTTTATTTTTCTCATTCTTAATTGATCTAATAGATAACAGTTTACTCAAAATAATAATAGCAACAATGTATTTATATATAAATATACATAATTATATATAACCATATGTGACACATAATTATATCTATGTACATATATGATTCTGTATGCTTATGTATAAGTGAAATGAATGACAGCAATGAAACAAGGGACAGGAGGGAGATATTAGGAATATTTTGTCATTATAAGTTACTCACACTACCCATGAAGAAGTGTAGTGTTATTTGAAAGTGTATTTGGATTAGTTGTAAATATATATTGTGAATTCTAGGGTAACCACTGAAAAAAGCTTTTAAAATGTATGATTGATATATTAAGAAAGGAGAGAAAATGGAATCAGGTAAAGGGCTCAATTAAAATCACAAAAGGCAGAAAAAGTGTGGAAAACAAAAATAGGAACAAGGAAAAAAGACAACAAATAGAAAACAGTAACAAAAATAGTACATATTAATCTACCATATCAATATTAACTTTGAACATCAATGGTCTAAATACACCAACTAAAACATAGAGATTGTCAAAATGGATCAAAAAACATGACTTATCTATACATTGTCTCAGAAAACCTGCTTTAAAGATAATGGCCCATACATATCAAAACTAAAGGAATGGAGAAAGATATACACTAATCAAAAGAAAGTGGGAGTATGTTTTAAATTTCAGATGGAGCAGATTTTGAACAAGGAAAGTTATTGGGGATAAACAGGAGTACTACATAATAATACCCCAAAGAAGACATAGGAATTCTAATGTGTATGCACCTGGTAACAAAGCTTTAAAGTACATGAGGTAAAAAACAGAAAAATCTACGAGGAGAAATAGATGAATCCACTATAACATTTGGAGATTTTAACACACTTTCATCAGAAATAGACAGATCCAACAGTCATATAGTAAATCAGTAAGCATATAGTTGAATTCAACAGCATCATTGATCAACGGGATATAATTGACATCTATAGACTAATTCACCCAACAACAGATGACTACGCACTCTTCTCAAGCTCACATGAAACACTTACCAAATAATCCACATTCTGGGCCATAAAACACACCTTAACAAATTTAAAAGAATAGAAATCATATAATGTCTTCTTTTAACCACAGTGGAATTAAACTAGAAACCATTAACAGAGAGATAACTGGAAAAATCCCAAAGTATTTGGAAATTAAACAACATACATCTAAATAACACATAAGTCAAAGAAGAAGCCTCAAGATTAAATTAAAAAATATTTTGAACTAAATGAAAATGAAAATACAGCTTATCAGTATTTGTGGATGCAGCAAAAGCAGTGCTAAGAGGGAAATTTATAGCATTGAATGCAGGTATTAGAAAATAAGAAAGATTTAAAACCTAAAATCTAAGCTTCAATCTTAGGGAACGAAGAGCAAAATAATCCAAAGTAAGTAGATGAAAATTAATAATAAAAATTAGAGCAGTAGTCAATGAAATTGAAAACAGGAAATCAATAGAGAAAATCAATAAAAACCAAAAGCTAGTTCTTCAAAAAAGATAAGTAAAATCAATAAGCGTCTAGCCATGCAAGCTAAAAAAAAAAAGAGAGAGAGAGAGAGAAGACACAATTGATATCAGAAATGAAAGTGGGAACATCACTATGGATCCCATGGACATTAAAAGGATAATAAAGAAATATTATGAACAACTCTATGCCCACAAATTTGATAACCTACATGAAATGGTCCCATTCTGTGAAAGACACAATCTACCAAAACCCACACAAGGATAAATAGACAACCTGAATAGGCCTATATCTATTAAAGAAATTGAATCAATAATTAAAAATAGAAATAGATTTAATAAATCTATTAATAGATTTCCAAAATAGAAATCACCAGGACTGGATGAATTTACTGGTAAATTGTACCAGAGATTAAGGAAGAACTTACACTAATTCTCTACAATTTCTTCCAGAAGATAAAAGCAGAAAGAATATTTCCTAACTCTTCTATGAGGCCAGCATTAACCTGATAACAAAATCAGACAAAGGCATTACAAGAAAACTACAGATCAATATCTTTCATGAACATAGATGCAAAAATCCTCAACAAAACACTAGCAAATCAAATCCAACAATGTATAAAAGAATTATACACGATGACCAAGTGAGGTTTATACCAGCTATGCAAGGTTGGTTCAACATTTGAAATCAATTGATACAATCCATCAAATTAACAGGCTAAAGAAGAAAAAACTCACATGATCATATCAATAGATGCAGGAAAAACATTTGACAAAATCCAACACCTATTCATGATAAAACTCTTGACAAATGAGGACTAGAAGGGGAACTTCCTCAACTTGATAAAGAATATCTGCCAAAAACCTAACAGCTAACATCATACTTAATGGTGAGAAACTCAAAGCTTTTCCACTAAGATCAGGAACAATTCAAATTAAAACAATGAGACAGTACTACCCGCCTATCAGAATGGCCAAAATCTGGAACACTGACAACACCAAGGACGTGGAGCAATAGGGACTCTCATTCGTTGCTGCTGGGAATGCAAAATGTTACAGGTACTTTGGAAGACAATTTGGTAGTTTCTTAAAAAACTGAACATATTTTACCTACAATCCAGCAACTATTCTCCTTAGTATTTAACCAAATGAATTCAAAGCTTAAATTCACACGGATATTTGCACATGGATATTTGTAGCAGCTTTATTCAGAACTGTCAAAACCTGGAAGCATCATGATGTCCTTCAGTAGGTGAATGGATAAATAAATTGTGGTACATCCAGACAATCAAATATTATTCAGCACTAAAAACAAATGAGCTATCACATCATGAAAGATATGGAGGAAACTTAAAAGTCTATTACTATGTGAAGGAAGCCAATCTGAAAAGGCTACATACTGTATGATTCCAACTATATGACTGACTTTCTGGTAAAGGCAAAACTATGCAGACGGTAAAAGATCAGTTGTTACAGGGGTTAGGGAGGAGGGAGGAATGGATAGGGCAAGCTCAGAGGCATTTTTAGGGCAGTGAAACTACTCTGCATGATACTATAATGAGTACTTGTCATTATACATTTGTCCAAACCCATAACATGTACAACACCAAGAGTGAACAAGAGTGATAATGATGTGTCAATGTAGCTTCATCAATTGTAACAAATGTTCCACTCTGGGGGAGGATGTATGTCGATAGTAGGGGATGTTGTGCATATGTAGGGGCAAGGGCTATGTTAAAACTCTCTTTACTTGGTGCTCAATTTTGCTGTGAACCTAAAGCTGCTCTAAAAAGTAAACTTTATTAATTAAAAAAAGGTAGGTTCAGAAAAACTTACACCAATTTTCACACTCACATTTAGAATTTCCCTACACACTGAACTGTGAGAACTAGAGAGAGATGATTTTATTCAATTGCTTTTAGAATCACTGACACCACTTAGGTCTCTTATTTATTTTATTATTATTTTTTTTTAGGTCTCTTATTTTTTTGAGCCCTGAGGCTTCTTTTCATGGCAGAAATATAAAGAAATTCTCTTCTTCTCATGCTACTTTCCATTTCATATTTTTATATAAGATTTCCATTTCATATTTTTATACAATCCTCTATGATTTTATATTTTTATAGAGAAAAATATTTCATTAAATCTCTTAAAAATAGCTTTTTGGTGTTTCTGCTGAGGCTTTAAAAATATGCTAATTATTTTATTAATCTCTTTTACTTAGGCTAGCATGAATATGAACATATACATAATTTCACTTTAATGCTAATACATAATACATTGTGTTTAGATTGGTTAGATATTGAAAAAAATTTTTTCAATGTGATTTTTTTATTACCGAAGAAGTAATTTATGTACTTGAAGAAAAATGGAGCAAAGTATATGTTATCAGGTACATTTTGTGATTATCTGCAGGTGGTAATGTTTATGAAGAACTAGGCAATTTTTTTAAAAAAGTGTTCATCCCTGAGCAGATCTTTTTCTGTCATCTAGTCTGTGCCCCCTTCTAACTGCACCTGTTATATTTGGAGATCATGTTGCATATAATGATATAATTATCTACTTTGGGAGATTATTGATATGTTATGAATGAAAGATAATGGATCAGTCACTATGTGAGATTATAATTTTTAAAAAATGTTACCAATAATATTTGGACAATGAATTCCATGAAGAATGAGTAGAAATCGATTCTCAAGACTTGGGGAGTCCCAAGAACCAGTGGAAAAAATATTTTAAAAGACTTCTCAAGGTCTCAAAAGCAGAAAGTTTCTACAGATTCACTGAAAATTTTTTAATGTATGTTTTTTTAAAAAGTAACTCCCAATATATTTATAGAAATGGCCATCTGATGTTTCAAGTCTTCATTCTCTACTAGAGAGTATTTCCTTCATACCAAATTTACTGACCTTACTTCTAATTATTTTCAACCTCATTTTTCTCTGATTTTACTTAATTGCCTATCCTCCAAAGAATTCCTATAAATGGTCCTAAATAACTATCTTTTAGTTTTCTTCCATGATTTCTGACTACTCTTCTATGCATTATTCTCTCTTCTGACTCCGTAGGGATAATGAGCTCCATGCTTTGACTCACCTGCTCAGGCCTCTTGAGAGATATCTGAATGTCACCATGGTGACGGGGTACCACTCAAGGCCCTGTTGGGAATGGGATAGGGCTCAAGGGCTGAGGCATATGTATGACAGAATGAGTTTAAGTACTCTTAGTTGGGAGAGAATAAGAGGTAGACAGAGGTACATAAAAAAAACTATGTTCTGATGCCGACAGGCCTTGGAAGCCAAATTTAATTCACTATTTCAAGAAACTAAATCTTGGTTTTGCAGCTTCTCTCTCTATTCAAGTTAGAGGGTAGTCAAAATTCAGGCCCCAGAAATGTTGCTGTGTCATCTCTGTGTTAATGAACCTGGAAGAGTATGTGCGTGTGCGTGTGTGTGTACGTATGTGATACTATAACACCCTCAAACTAGGCTGAACATTACGTTCCCAGTCTTCTATTTGTAGAGGTAGTTTGGGAGTAATTAGTGTTAGGGGAAATAATTATTAGCAACCTTGTTTTATCAAAGTGCCCTAACAGAGGACAAATAATCCAGCCATTTCTTCACTGACTGATTTTAGATCACTATTGTTAGGAGATGTCCCCACAAATGCTGAACATCTAGGGAAACCTGCTTCCTTAAGAGTCCATAATTAATGATGCAGTAGCCACTTCACAACTGTGGGCTGGCATATAGAAAAATATATATATATCTCAAGATCTTCAATACAGATTTAAATCTAGGTTTTTCATTACAAACTTTTAGAAAGCAAAATTCTAAACCACATCTTTTCTAAAATGTCAAAGCTATTCCAATAACGTTCTCAAATGGCTGCAGAAGGGGGAAATAAGAATCACTTATTGATCAAAGTCAAGAAAAAAGAGAATCACTGGCTCAAAGGCTAAAGTTAAAGAAAGATTTGAGGTTACAAAATGTGTTTTGAGTTTCAAAATGCAGGAAGTAAAGAAATAACAGAACACTTAGGTAGTATTTTGTAATTCTAATTTCAAAGGTTTGGTGTGAGAACTAAAATGAACATCTTTGTATATAGGAGAAACATTATAACCCAGCATCCTACAGTTTCCTCCTCATTATTTGGTTCCATGTGCGTCACTATCCAGTTGGACCCTAAGTTGTTCTTGTCCTGCATGGTGCTAGGAATGAAAAAGTTTTCTGCCTCTGGAACACTCCCTCCACAAATACTTAGGGATTAGGGAAATTTAAGGATAATGACTGGATTGGAATGCAGTTTCCTTGAGTGCTAGAGCAATGGTTCTCAAAGTGGAGCCTGCATCATCTGGAGGACTTGTTAAATCAGAGTTTGCTCGACGCCCATCCAGTTTCTGATTCAGTAGGTCTAGGATGGGATGAAGAACCTGCATTTCTAACAAGTTCCCTGGTGCTCATCTGGGGACAACAGGTTGAGGGCCATTGTTCTAGACCAGTGGTCTCCACCGTGGCTGCACGTGACAATAAGCTGGGGAGTTTTGTGACTCCTCATGCCCAGATTATTACCCAGACAAATAACATCAGAATCTATGGTGGTCGTGACTAGGCTTCAGTATTTTTTAAAGCTTCCTAGTAGATTCCAATGTGCAGCCCAGACTGGGAAACACTGTTCAGTCTCATAGTGGTTCTCAGCCCAGGCTGTATATTAGAGTAACTTGAGAAATAATTTTTTCTTTTCTTAATTGAGCTATAATTGACATAGTATAAAAATCACCCCTTCAAAGTGTACAAGTCAGTGGTTCTTATTTATTCACAAAGTTGTACAACCATCACCACTATCTAGTTCCAGAACCTTTTCATCAACTTCTAGGGAGATTTTTAAACAAAGTTCTGATACGTCGGTTCTACTCTTAGAGATTCTGATTTAACTGGTTTACAAGGTAAAGGCATCAGTGTTTTTGTAAGTTCCTCAGGCGATTCTAATGTCCAGCTAGGGCTGAGAACCACAGCTCCTGAGTTTTATTACTGACCTTCCAAGACTGTTTTAGGATATTTCTTAATATCTTTTAGGTCAAGCTCCTTATTTGTTCTTCCTTTTCAAAACTGTCTTAGCTGTTTATGGGCTTGTATTGTTCCATGTTAATCTTAGAAGCACTTTATCCTGTTCTCCCAAAGTATTCTGCTGGAATTTTTATTGAAATTGCATTGAATTTATAGATCAATTTGCAGAAATCTATATCTTTGAATTGTAAAGATATCAATCTATTCACATGATGTGACTTTACATTTATTCAAATCTTTGTTCCTCTTTTATTATAATTTTAAAACTTCTCTGTAAAGATCTTTATTAGATCAGTTTGTAGATAGTTTTTAGCTTTTGTGTTATTGTAAATGATGTTTTATTTTCTACTGTATTTTCTAATTGGTTATTGCTGGTATAAAAGAATGCTACTTATCTTTGTTTGATATTTTATTTCTCGAACTTGCTAACCTCGAACTCCTTTATTTATTACTTTTCATAGTTTATTAGTTCTCTTGTATTTTTATGTAAATTATATAATCTACAGACAATGGCAATTCTGTCTTCTCCCTTCCAAATTTTATCACTCTTATTTCAATTGATTGTCTGATTGCAGTGGCCAAAACCTCCAGTACTATGTTGATCAACAGCATTCAAAGAAATTAGCCTTGTCTACTTCCAGACCCAATCATGTCGTGGTTATGAAACTCACTGTCATATCTTCTTGGTTAGAAATGTGGTAGGTTTTTCCATAAGGCTCTTATCTTCCTGTGGTGGGGAAGGGGAATGGGGCAGAACCTGGCTAAAAAAGGAAATATATGAAAAGTCTTAGATAACACTTATAAAGCCAGGGACTCATTATACCAAAAGCTGGGTAATTCTAGTAAAGATACATTTTGGGTTTATACTTGAGTGATTACTATAATCCAAAATAAATCCCCTTCCTTTATTTTCTCTCTATTCTCTCGTGCCTTAAAAGTGCTCTGAAGCCCCTCTGTCTTTAAACACCCCCAAACTCTTTCTTGATATGAGCCCACTGGCTTTTCTGTCTCTTCCTCTACAGGTCCTCCTTTCCCGCTTTATTATGTAGCTTACTTTTTCTCCTGGAGAAAACATAACCCTTCCTTTTTGGAAATAGAGTATCCAAATAGCAAGTGGGTGCAGAAAGAGGGCTGTGAACATTCTCATTATTAATTTTTATACTTTCTGCTTACATGACTTGGCACATTGAGGCAGATAATTAGATATCCAGGTAGAAATATTTGAAAACTCTAGTTCCTTTGGCTCTATATCCCTCTGCCCTATCAGTCTAACCACAATTTGTTCAATATGACATCTGCCTCCATCACCATTGTGTCCTATTTATGCAATGACATGTAGCTTTATCTGTTTATTTATGTAGGCAGCTGTATCACATCTCTGATCCATTTTGAAATTACACTTAACTAAGCTTCTAGTGTTACCCAGTTATTTGTATAATTAGTTTTTGGATTTAATTCAAAGATTTTACATTTGTTCTTAAAATTCCATTCTGACGCTCTAACATATGAAGAGTTTTATAAACTGATTTCTGTTATCCAACATACTATCTATTGCTCCAATCATCTTGTCATCCATGGAATTTGATAGGAAGGCCATCAGTGTGCTCATCCAAACCTTTGATAAATATGTCAAAAAGGACAGGACCAGGGAAGAACCCTAAGGCACACCACTATAAAATTTCCTTCAGCTTGACATGGAATTAGCATTCTTGGACATGACTCTTCAATTATTGATGAAGTCACCTGACTGTACTTGCATTCACTCCACATTTCTGCACATTATCCACAAGGTTTTCATGAGAAACACTGTCAGATTCCTTGCTGAAATACTAACACACCGTGTGTGCAGCATTTCCTTGACCTACCCAATTAGTAAATCCATGTATTATGCAGTTCTATTTTGGCTTCAAGTAACAAAATTTCAACTTAAACTAGAATAAGCAAAAGAGATAATTCATAATTTACCTAACTGTACATTCTATACCATCAGAGCACTGGCTCTTTCCACCTCTTGGCTCTACCATCCACCGTGTTGGCTCCATTCTTACATTGTCTCTCTACTCTTGGCTTCAAGATGACTACCTGCAACCAGGGAGTTTTAACCCTACAATTACTCTGACATCCTAGAATTGAGTCTCATTGTCTCAGACAGGATCATAAGCCCATCTCTAAATCAAACCCAAGGAGATGGAAGGATCTGAGCAGCCAGCCTGGGTCACATGCCCACCCTTGAAGCTGGAGCTGGAGTCTGCTTCACCCAAATTACATAACCTGAGAAAACCTCAAAGATAACAATGATATCAAAGGAAGAAGAATGAATGGATATTTTCTACACCCAATAAAAATGTCTCAGCCCTCAGTGTATGCTCCAAAGTATTTTCTCAGGAGCCTCACAACTCAAGGATTATTCACATTATGTCTACATTTGTACAATCAGTTACTTTATACTAATATATATATACACACATACACACACATATATGGAATACATATATTCAATTATGTATATATATATGTCCAGTTGTTACACAGTTGGAAGCAAAGCTCTGTTTGGATAAACAATGTATCATCAGAAGTTTATTTCTACAGGGATGACTAATGAGTGTTCGCCACTCTGCAGCTGGCCTGATGACTTCAAACCCACCCACCACAGAAATCTGGGCAAGAGAGTGGTCTACAGATGAGGGGTGAGGGTATCATGTATGTATTTGTGGTGAGCTGTCCTGAAATGAAGAGATAATTTCTTGGTCCTGATTTATTTGGACGGCAACAGTAATATATGGTCCAAAATATAGTGGCCTTAAAGCAACAGGAAATGCCAGGGGTGAAAGCTATAAGAACGAGAACTGTATTTAGCTTTAATATATCTATTACAATTCGGGGCTGAATTGCTTTTTCAGAGATGGATTCTCTAAAGGCACTTAATGATCTGATTGGTTTTTCACCAAGGTACTTTCCTATGTACTTAATTTTATTTGTTCCAACCACATTCAAGTCCATGGAGAAGTCTTACTCACTTGTGCAAATCTGCTAATGAGAGAGTCCAGCAATGAGCACTGGAGAAGATGCTCTTAGGGAACACTTTAAGGGGATGCTCTTGCAGGGGATAATCTTGGGAACTTTTATTTCATGGAGCTTTTCTAGAATCATTTATAACCAGACTCAAGGACAAAATGAGGACATTTCAGATCTGACTGCCTGATAAAAGCAGCTTTCTCATGTCTATGCTGTCAGGCATCCCAGAAGGAAAACCAATAGCAACAAAGGCAGGACCCCACTCCCGCTGCTTGACCACCCAAACAATACAATAAGGCCCTGGCCTGAACTATATACCTCTATACATTTTGGGTAGTGTCTGCTACCTTTCCTGTTCTTATTTAACAAATGTCCTGTCTTTTGTGTTAGACAAACTTGATGTTATCAGAGTCAATATCTAGGCAGCAGCAGAATCACCATATCTTACTTACACTGAGAGACAGATGGGCTGGCAGCAGAGAAATAACAAGAGGATTGTCAATTGTCGGCAATATATTAAGCTTTTCCTCAATGTAGTAGATATAAGAATGAAAGCAAAAATCTGTTGGGAATTTTGCTACTATGCTATGAATATTAGTACATTAGGGGACCACCTTCAGAGAATGTAGGGAACCAGTGGATATCTTAGGAATCCAATAGAGAAGACAAATAAGCCTCATGTTTTGACAAGGTAGAGCCAACCATATAACCATAGAAGTATTGGGGCATCGTAGCACTTTTCAGGCTGATCAATAACATTAAACACTGCAGTTAAGTCTGACAAAATGAAACTAGCAAGAACATATCAATGAACACAAAGAACCTGATCATTATCACTCCTAGGGTGTAAAGAGCAACAAAACTGTAATTTATCTGAGGGTCCCACCATTAGAAAATAGGACAGAGTCTGAATTTCCTTTCTCATTTTCACAATGAGAAAGTCAATCCAGTGCTCCAGGCACTATTACATTAAATACTGATATGGAGTCACTGTATAGTAGGTTTTCCTTCTAAGAAATTGATTAATCCTTAATGAAGAATAGGGAGACAGAGCCCAACCTAAATGGGTAATTCGTTCAAATACAGTTGACTTTTGTCTTTAGAGTCATTCTTTTCCCATATTATATAACGAATGATTTTCTTTGGAATTTAATTTTTCTGACAGTAACACATACATACCTAATAAATCTTTCTAGATTCTACATGGACATTCTTGGAAAGCTTTCATTTGGCACAAATGGAAATGAGCTAAAGCTAGCAGGGAACTGCCTTAAAACCTACGTTTCATATCAGGCCCAACAATCAATAGTGCCCACTAAGGATAAAAATATAGATATATATGTGGTTGGCTGCAAGGCTTCTGCTTCTGCTGCTTTCTGAACCCTTTGAGGCTATCAACATTCTCTGTGCTTCTAGGGAGAAGTGGAGGGTACAGACTTCTGGAACTAAGAGGGCCCTGAGATGTCCATCTGCATCAGAGCTACACAGAGCCATGGAGGTGCGTCACTGTCAATTCAAGAGTTCAGTTCCTTTCACTTCAGCTCAAAAGTTTTCTGCTGAGCACTTAAGTACAGAGGTGTAATGAGAGCTAGAGATAGGAAAGGTGCAAAAGACACAATTCCAGTCCTCAAGATGCATATCATCTAGGACTTATTCAAAGCACCCACACATGAGCTAAATAGTCAGGATCAATGTGTGATGATAATATTTACCAAGCTACATGCAGAGATACTAAGTGGGTGGAGTTAATTTTTGGATTGAAGTGTAAAGAAAATGACAGGGTCATCTTTTGGCCTTAGGATGCACTCACCTATGGTATCACTGGAAGAGTGTCCCAACTGAGATGTGCCTTAGGAGCTTTGGATGAAGAAACCCAATGGGGAATGTTCTTGGTAAGTTAAAAAGGTGTATTTTCTGGAACTGAGTGTGTATTTTTCTGGAGATCCCAGCAGAGCACTGCTCAGAGGATGGCCAATGAGATGTTCCATACAACTTGCAGATGACCTCTAACCAAATAACCAGAAACTGGAGGGGGTCGCCCAGTCATTTCAGTCATTATTCTGCTGTTCCCCATTCCAGGACCACACAGAATCGGGGAGCTTACCTGGATCCCAGAAAAAAAGGGATCAGACTGTTAACTGTCTATTCCAGTCTGAAGATGCTGACCATTCTTATTTACTGAACCCATAATGGCCCCTTAAAGTCTTGTGACTCTGCTGTTTTGAGACACAGTGGCATATAGGAATCTTTGCTAAGGCTCTGAACATGGTCTCAGCCCCTGGGTAGAACCTAAAGCCAATGCTTGTGAAGTTGTGCCTTTTGCGGGGGACGTTGCCGCAAAGGACACACTCAGTTCTCTATCTCAGCAAACTCTACGCCCTTTTCTGAATCTTAAGTAATCACTCTCTCTCTCTCCTGTGGCTACCTTCAAAGTCTTCAGGGAACTCAGGTTTTAAGAATGTGCCTTGCAAGGTATCAGTTAATACAAATTTCCCTCCAAGGAAGAAGACAGCCAAAAAGCTGGGCTGCCTTTGTGGAATGGGGTAGGGAAAAATAGATGGGGAGATCTCCTATTAATTAATATTTCAAGGTGTTTTCCTGCCACACCTGGATATTTGGAATTTTTCTTAAGGACAATATGCTTTAAGTGGTAAAATGATTTTTCTGAGAGCAGGGGGGCAGGATGGGTTGGAGAGGGGAAGGCATTATTGGGAAACCAGTTAGAAGTATATTGTCAAAATCTAGACATGATGTGAAAGATCCTGGACCTTAGTAATGGCAGTGGCCATGGGAAACAGGACAGACATTAGAGGCATATAGAGAAGACTTTAATCACTGACTAGATATAGAAATTGTATGAGAAGGAGGACTCAAAGACAAATGTGAGCTTTCAAGTCTCAGGGAGTGGAAGATATTGACTTGGAGGGATAGGAAGGGGAAACAGGGGACATGGAGATGTGAAGGTGTTAGCAAGATAGTCAGTTACGTGAGATATTCAACCAGATGAGCAAGTTGTGAGGTTGAAATTCTGGAAAAGAATTAAGGGCTAGGGAAGAAAATTTGGGACTCACTTGAAAAAGGAAATAGTTGAAAATGTGAAGATGAATGAGAACTCTGACAGAAAAGTAAAAAGGAAACCAAGACAAGGCTGGGCCCTGGAGTTTGCTGGTGTCTGGCACAGGCAGCTAAAATCCAGAAAACTGTCTCATGAAAAGGAAGAGAATCTCTTCAGAGCTCTGTCCCTGAAGCCTCAGGGTCAAGTCAGGGTCAATGAAACTCGACGTTTTAGAAAGAACAGGAAGAATGGGAATAGCCAACTCAATATCAAGTTGGGAAACTAATATTAAAAAGTTATTGGAGTAGGTTTCTAGCATCTTTGTGAGAAAAGATTTAGTCATTTAGTGGGAAGACAAACAAGGAGTTCAGGCAAAACTAGGTGGTGAAGAAAAGGAGACAGGGCTTATAGATCCATCTTTAAGAAATCTGGCTGTGACAGTATGGTGAGAAATGGAACAATAGCTAGAGGGTATCGTAGAATAAAAGGAAGAGTTGTTTCCTCTTTCCACATTCGTCAAGAAAATATCTTTTCTGAGGGGCAGAAGTATCAGCCAGATACTGTTGAAGGAAATAACCAGGTTTTATAAGAGTTTGCCATTGGTAATAGTCATAGTGGAAGCTGTTTGCCTAGATTATTTGGCTTAGGCTCTACCATGACTCAATAAATGATTAAATGTCCATTTTTGTGGCTTTCTGAAAGAGACATTCACCACCATGGCACGGTCAGCAAATGACGGTGGGTTCTTTAACAGTCACTAAAGTTGACCACTCCTGCCCAGTGGCTGTCAGTTCACTGCAGAAGATACAGGAAAGAGAGCAAGAAGTTGGAAAGGAAATGTATACTTCAGTCCCACACAGAGATCTAAAGGGCTGGATCTAGACTTGTTCTCTTTTCAGAATTTGGATTAGAAATAGGCAGAGATGGAGTCTTGGAGAACAGTGCCTCTGGCATTATGACTCACTATTTAAGGATTTCATTAGGAGGGGAAGTACATGCCCTTCAGCCAGTCATCAGGAAATCACGACTGTCCACTTATTCTACCAAATCCTGCAGAATTTAGCTGGAGAGGGTAAGAATCTGGAGGTGGAAACTTCGACATCGTAATGATTTCCTTGCCTAAATCCAATCTTTTCTATTTCAAGTCATGAAAACACATATTTTTAGATGGATTGATAGACATACACACATACAGAGTGCATATATATTATCTTTTCATAAACATTTACCTGTCAATGTCTGTAACTTAGGGTGCCTTTAAATAAAATCTCAACTGAATTAACCGAAAATACGATGTTCTCTATACCAGTTCCCAAAAGAAGATGAATCCTAAGAAGGACCACTTAAATTCATTCCAGAGAAAATGGGGAATAAATGAGAATACCAGGTAGAGTTAGAGGGTCATTATGATGAACTGATTTCTATATAACATGACGGAAGATTAGAGCTCATAGGGTTCTGCATTTTAAAGTAAATCACTGCATGGAGGCAGAGGAAACATTACTAAGAATTGTGTTCTGACGTCCGGTTAACACTTTCCTCTCTTTAGAGATTTCAAAATTTCAGAGGGAAAGCACAATTTAAGCAGTCCTTTCACTCATTCAACAAAAAAGGCATTGAGGGCCTCCCGTGAGCTAGGCACAATGTTAGGCTCCAGGACAAGAAGGTGAACAAAAAAGACCTTTCTCATTCCTGGAGCTGAGAGGATAGTGGGGAGAGGGGGAGAGCAGTAAACAATACTGGCACTGATGAATGTGTAATTACAAACTGAGATAAGTGCTTTAAAGGAAAAGAATGGAGCCCTCTAAAAAGCAAAGAACAAAGGACTCAAGGTGGAAGGGGGGTGTGCAGGGACACGGAAAGGCTTCCCTGAGAAAGGGCTATTTGAGCTGAGAACCAGGTTGAGTTAAAGCTACCCAAGGAAGGGGTCGGGGGAAGCAGCCGATACCCAGAGAAGAGCATGCGCAAAGGTCGATCCCGCCCCCAACCTCAACCCGCAAAGGGGCCTGGCTGTGCAGCTCCTAGTTAAGGGTTTAGTCTTTATTCCGAGAACAGTGGGACGCCATTCAAGGGCTTTAAGCAGGTTGGTGACATGATCAGATTTGTGTGTTGAAAGAGCACTCTGGCTGCAACGTTGAAAACAAATTGGAAAGACATTGTCTAAAAGCCATTGTTTCACAAAGTAAATGCTAAGGCCTGCAGCTGTCACAATCACTTTCTTGTGGTCACCTGACCCCACTAATATTTTTCTGCCCCCCCGTGGACATTTGGAAGCTATCTGAGGCTGAGGATTAAGAATTTATCGATCCCAGATTATTATACGATTATGTCAACATTTGGGCTAGAGACACAACACCTTTCTGTCTGCTCAAAATTTTGATTAGCATGACTAATAACCATTCTTGTCCGTGATCGAACAAACAAGGCCTAACAAACAAACTTCCGCATTTTACAGTCAGGCACAGTATCATATTACCCTTCTCCTCCTTCCACCTCCATCGCTGTAAATGCTCATCATCTTTCTAGTGGCCCTGTCTGTGTTTTGACTCTCCATGTATCTCACCCTGTCTCTGACTTCCCTGGTTTCTCATCATGAGCCCCTGGTCAGTCGTTTCAACAGTGCTCTTGCTGTGGTGCATGACTGAGGACAGCAGAGAAGGCACCGTCAAGAGCAAGGCAGAGTCTTGGGTACCAGGCAGGTTCCAGTCATCCTGAGTCGTTTGTAACGTTATTGTAGAAAGGCCTGATTGCATAGGCCAATTTACCAAATTTCAACTCACCAGGGCTAAAACCGTGAGTGTGCAATTGCCCTCACCAGAACCCTGCATTGCCCTCAGGTGGCCTCAGCAGTAGTCCTGGAGCCCAAGGAGGGCTGAGCTGCAGTACAGGCTGGTGGTCTCGGCTGACATACACAGAGGAAAGCAGGGACGGCGAGCCAGGCCGGTCCTGATGACCCCAGCCCGGAGAACCCACCAGTAGCCATACCGGCTGTGAAATGTTGCTGTAGAGCTGATGTGCTTAGGGGAGCATCCAAAACCTCCCCTCCACCATGTGAAAAACTCTCTTCAACATTCCGGGCAAGTGGCCATCCCTTGGTGTCAATAACATGGCTTTAGTTGTTATATCTTCCTTATATGGAGCCTAAGCCAACTCCTCCCTTAACTTCCACTAACTTAAACTAACTGTGGCCCCTGCCACCACATAGAAGGCGAATCCTTCCTTGACAAGGTGGCCCTTTAGTGCTTTAAGTGTGTCATTATGTCTCCTCAATCTTCTCCATGCTGAAGCTCCCTATTTTCTTGCATGGGTGCTTCTCTGGTGAGGTTTCTAGGGCCCTGTTGTCCTGGCTGTACTTCTCTGGACTTGCTAAGAGTTTGAAAAATACCATTCTTGAGAAATGTGTAATTGGCTGATTAAACAAGCTGGGCTCAATCAACTTTATTCTTGTATCCATTCTTTTCAAACCAGTTCTTTTTCCATCTGTGTACAAAATTTGAAACAGACCCCATAGATTTTCCACTATGGGAAATATTATTAGTCCCTTTGTTTGGGCACTAAAAATCGAATAACTCTGTCCCAGTCCAATCCACACCAGTTTAGTCAAAATTCCAAATACATGTCCAGTTTAGGGCTTACCCCCCACTCCTGCTTAGATCTGACCCAGTCTTTGAAGCCTGGAGTTGGGAACAGTGTGGTTGCCTGCTTTACTGTTCCATAGCTCTTCCTCTTCTTCTCACCAGCTGCAGTTCCTAACCACGCCAGGGCTGGGCTGGGGTAGAGGAGACTAGGGGAAACTGGCTGGTACAGTTAGGTCTGTTGATGTCCTCTAGGCATAAGAGATACGCAAAGCTGATTCTTTCTCTTATGTGGCACTTCTGCCTGTTCCTCAGAGATGCTCTGCTGGTGACATCTAAGCCACTGCTTCTCAAAGTGTGGTCCACAAATGAAAAAATTATTATCACCTAGGAGTTTGTTAGAAATACACATTATGGAGCCCTTCCATCCTAAGGAATCAGAAACCCTAGGAGTATGGCCCAGGAATCTGTGTTTTAACAAGCCCTCTGGGTGATTCTAATGCAGGCTGAAGTTTGAGAAACATCGATCTAAACAATGGTTCCTCCCCTCTCGCTGGTCACTTACAACTTTGTTCATACCCTGGGTTCCTGGGCATATTGCACCTCCAGGCCTGTGTTCTCCTGCTGAGCTGAGCCCACAAACCAACCCCAGGAAACTACCCTTTCCCTGTAGCTAAAGGCGGCACATTTCCCTTCCAACAATATCTTCTCATTGCTGTACTCCTCAGGGGTCCCTGCACCTAGATTATCCATCTTAGACTTATGGGGACATGTAGATGCGAATGTCTCTGTGCCCCAAACTTCAGGAGGTAAGTGCCAAGCTCTCAAGATGTTCTCTTGAAGCCTCCCTCTCTTGGCTTAAGGAGAAGACTATGCTCCTCTCCTTTACCTCCTACTGAAGTGGGTGATGAGCTCTTGCTGACCAAACTGGACTTATGATCTGTTAACATGTCCCATGAAATTGATCTAGCACACCCCTTTGGGACATGGGAGGACTTTGATCACTCTTGTACTATTCATGTCCTTTGGGGCCTACTGCAAAAATTCAAGACAACAGTAGAGTTAATATTTAACATCTTTTTGGACACGGCAACCAAATCTCAGTCCAATTGGGTGGTTGTACTTTGTTCTGCATGCTACTTTTAGTAATGCAGTCCAAGCTCACATTGGTCACATCCCAGCATTGACATATAAGGAATAGATTGTCAATTTCTTTAAATAATTTTCACTCATGTTCCTCTTGTCATGTCTCCCAAAATGTATTCTTAGTTAGGTCTTTGTGTTTTAAAATTGATTTATGCTTCTCTTTATATTTAGCATGGTCATGTGCCACTCACGCCTTCTTGTATTCATACATTGCTGAGCTCATGGGACTTTTCAGACATTAACTTGCCTAATATCTAGACTATCTGTCCAACTATGCTACCTACTTTTAAGTGAAATAATCACCGTTCCCATTATTCCTATCATTTTTCCTTCTTGCTGATCAGAATTAAGAACAGATTGCTAATTTCCTGATCAATTCCTCTACATCTGAGAGATGAAATCATCAACAAGGCAAATGAAGAACTTATCAGATGTCCTGTTGTCATTGCATTAAATATCCTACAGATGCTCATTCTGTATATGAGCTATTCACCTTTCCTAGTTGGGCGCTCACTGCTGCTTGGCAACTGATTTCTTAACTGCTCTTTATTGCTTCTCCATGGAGCTTACACTAACTCTTCTTTACCCCTTAAAATCCAGGCACCATTCCTTCCCATCACTACTCATAGATGACCCCTCATCCATTTAACTAAAGAACTAATGTCAGACAATATGAGCTCCCTCAGCTTCCCGCTTCTTGATCTCAAAATCTCCCATAATTTGATTCTTTTACTTTCTCCCTGTTATTATCTCAGAAAACATACCTCTTATGCTTGCCAAGACCATGCCTCCATCTTTGTTATCTTTTCTCATCCTCTTTGGGACTTTCATTTCTTTTGCCTCCTTAACGTGTCTCTCTCCACTAGCTCCCTGACATTGGCCAAAAAAACAAAAGTTTTAGTCCCATATCCTACAAACCAACCAACAAGAAAACACCCCTAGACACTCAAGTTGCCATCATGTCGTTTTCCTTTGCTTCACTCCTGTTGACCAATCTCAGCTCACTTTTCTCCATTCTCCTGATAACTTTCCATTCAGAGTTAGTCAATGATCTCCTAACCATCAAATTCAAAAGCTTTTTCTTATTTTTCTTCTTCTTGGAACCACAGACTTTTCATTTTACACTTTATAGTCTTGACTCTCCACTGGGCACATGATAAGTCCTCAATACAGATCAGTCTCGATTGTTGTAATCGCATCAGCTTCAAAACTGATATCTCTACTGAAAATCTCATTGTATATTCCATTGTCAGAATTACTTTTGTAAAGGAAATTCAGCTTTGCTTAAATCTCTTAAATAATCTATCCCCAATATCCATCTCCAGCCTTATTGCCTAATGTTTCTTGACACACCAACCAAAGTGGATGACACAGAATGGAACCATTTCCCTCTTCTCCAAACAAAATGTTTTTTATTTCTTCAAGCTTTTGATTATGATGTTTTTCCACTTTGAACTTCTCCTCCTTCCCAGTTCTTTGTCATAGTACTTATCCTTTAAAATCTATCACAAATGCTACCTCTTCTGTGAAGACTTGCCTGATTCTGTTAGATGAGTGACTTCTTTCCCTCTAAATTTCTATAGTCTATTAGCATCCCTCATGTTATACATTCAAATACACGAATATGAATAATCACTAAATTTAGAGAGCATCACTTCTTTCTAAAATGACTACATCTTTCTTACACAAGGAAAACAATATAAACCAATCCACCTTTCTTGTCTTGCATTAGTTTAGACAAAACACCATCTGAGAACTGGGAAAACCATAATTTTCTTTAATGTTTTGCCTGTAATTTGTAAAACAACAGAAAATGTTCTTGTGGACATGTTTAAAATTTTTCCCAGATGCCATAATCTCAGTACTGTATGGCAATGTCTTCATGACACCCACTGAACATCCAGATGCTGAAAGAGTCTGAAGGACAGGATCTAAAATGATTAGCAATTTTGGAAATAGGCCCTATGTGGAAGTAATTTATATATGAAGAAGAAGGAGGAGGAGGACAAAGAGGAGGAAGAGGGTGAATTATTTGACTCAGAAAAGAAAAGGCAGGGGCAGGAAATGTTAGTTATTAGTCTCTGAGTGTCTAAAAAAACTATTATATGAGAGACAGTGAGCAGCTTTTTCGTGTTCCTACTCAGAGGGGGACAAATGCTTTGGGCTGTTGCATGAGAGATTACAAAGAGACAGTGGGATAAGTCTCCAGACTCTAAAGTTGATAAAATTGTGGGGTATGATAACATGTTGTCAAAGAAAGGGAGGAGAGACATCTTTCTACACTGGGGTCAGGGTGGTACCTTGGCTGAAAGAAAAGATACTGGAGATAGGGTTTTTATTCCCATGGGATCATACATGTAGAGAAAGAAATGATTCTATCACACAGTGTATGAGAAAGCTCTTTCAGAAAACCTAAGTTAGGAATCTAATCTATACCCAAGGAAGGAAGAAAGGTTCTGAGAATATGGCACAGTGGGTAGATGCAGTCTTTCAAATGACATTCTATTTACTTCTCATGGATCACCCACTCCCTAGCATTGTGACTCTGGAAAAGTTATTCGACTGCTCTAAGAATTAGTTTTCTCATCTGCAAAGTGGGGATAATAGCTGTGCCTCCTTCACAGAGATGTGAGTACTCTCTGAGATGATGCTCAATAAATGTTAATTTTTAACATTGTATTAGATATGTAGCACCTTCTAGGTACTATGTTAGGCATATTCCCAATCATTATCTCCTTTACAGAGCAATCATCCAAGCCCTATATAAAACAGATGATGTGACGACTTTTCACCAGAGTTATGTTCTTTAATTAAAAATGAAAGCCCTAGGTATCAAAGACCAGCCTGCTGAGTTTCGTTACCTTTCCCAACCACGAGACATTTCCCTGATGTCTGCAGCACGTCTTTGACGTCTGGGACAGAAGACCAATTTGCCTTTACCCCCACATGGCTCCACCTGTCACCATTATTATGTGATCTTTATAAAATTAAACTGAGAATGTACCAACCTTTTTTTTTTTTTTTGCTGTGCTTTCTACCAAAGCCATTGAGCTTACAAATATGGTGTCCGTTTAATAAGATGAATGGATACAAGAAAGAAAATTCCTGTATTTAATTTTATATCTTCAAAACAGTATTTATACCCACTAAAGTACTCATGATCAATTTGAGCTATAATGTATTTCTCATCATCTGATGAACTTGTGATAGAGGGTCTATTTGTAGCCAGTGGTTATTATAGAAAGCATATTTTCCTCTGGGTCATTGCTTCTTTCTTCCTCTGCCACTTACCTTCACAAAAAGCTATTTTCTCAAGGATTCCAGGGTGTGAATCCTTTAACTCTTCTCTGTTTCTATCAAGGGAAGAGATCACCATTCTGATCTGGGCAGTAGTTACTGTGTATCAGTATAGACAACTGGTAAGCTTTCAATTCCCCATTTGAGAGTCAGTTAAGAAGCACAGAATGCTAAAGTTACCTATGTAGTTGTATTAGAGTGTGTGTGCGTGTGCGTGTGCGTGTGTGTGCATGTGTGTATACATATGTATTCCCTTTTTTTAAGGAAAGTTTGGATACTCAGGAGCAAGGATAATGAGACATATGCTCCATTCTTTGCAAAATAAAGAGTTCAGTACAAAGCATTATATATAGCTTAATGCAAAAATATATTAATGACTATCTCTACACTAATAGTGAAATTTAAAAATCCAAACTGCACGGTTGAATTTACATGGCTGAGTCAGAAAGAGTCATCATAATTGGAATTCGGCAACATGTTTGGATGATAGAAATCAGTGGGGCATGACAATCTTTACTTTGAGTTATACATAAAGATAGCTTAGGACTGGAATGAGACATGCATGATGTATAAAGGAGTCCTTAGACACTATGAAAATAGTTCGCCACTGTGAAGAGGAAAGGGGAAGGTTAAATTACTTTGGCTATAAAACCCCATGTAATGCAAAAACCAACTGAACCAACTTTGTTTTCCAGATGTCTTAAGAACTGCATAATTGCAGAAGTTGGAGGAGTGTACGAAGATAATTTCAGGATATGCCTGATACTTTATCACAGAAACAGCAACAATAATGATAAAAGTTTTAAATGATCCTAAGATGAACAAAGGAAATACTACTGCACAGGTTTAATAAGACATCCTTTTATAGAAGATGCCTAAAGTGTCAGCCTTTAGAGTACGAACCACTTGAGTTTGAGCCCCAGTGTCACCATTTACTCTCTGTTGGACCTTGAAAAAGTCCTTTACCTCACTGAGCTTTAGTTTGCTCATCTGTAAAGGCTGACCAAACAGGTCAATGTGAGGTTTAAGTGAGATATGAATAAATTTCTTAGCATAGGGTCAGGGACAAGGATTAAGGGCTCAATAAATGTCAGCTGTGGTGTTGATAATGATGAAGAAGAGAAGAAGGGAGAGAATGAAGAGGAAAATCAGCTAGATTGTCTATCTATAAATCCTTGTTAAAAGAGACTCCCAAGAAGAAACAATTGTCTGATTATGAAATGAGAGAATCCTCTCCTTCTAGGGGAAAGTTATATTATAGTACATCATTTAGGTGCATTCCTATCTGTCCTTGTAGAAGAATATTCACTGTAAAATTGAAATGAGGTCATATGACTTCTGTCAGATGGAAAGAGGAATTTTTTTACCTAGAATTAAGAACAAACCTTAAATATGCTATTAAAAAAAATCTGTCCTTTGGCTAAATCCCTATATAGCTAAGAGTTTATGAAAGAGAGCAGTTTCTTCACTGTCCCTGAGTCTGCAGGGACAGTGGGGGTAGAACGTGGCACATCAAAAGTTAAGGCGCGATGAGCAGCAGTTCTTGAAATTGACAAGCCAATCTTAATATTTATATGAAAATGTAAAAGACTTCAAATATTTGGAGCAATCTTGAAAAAGAATAACAAAGTTGGAGAACTTACACTACCTGATTTCAGTATTCTGGGAAGCTACAGTAATCAAAGCAGTGTGATTGTGGATTCACAGAGCAATGCAACAGAATACAGAGCACGAGACTCCCACTCAAGTGGTCATTTGATTTTTGGCAAAGGTGCCAAAGTAATCCAATAGGAAAAAGAAATTTTTATCAGTAAGTCGTACAATAAATAAAAGGAAATAAGTATCAATACATTGGATATCCATATGGAAAAAAGTGAACCTTGGCCTCTACCTCACATATACACATACATTAATTCAAGATGGATAATAGACCTAAACATGAAAGTTAACACCATAAAATTTTAGTAGAAAACATAAAAGAATGTCTTCATGATTTGGGGGTAGGCTAAGGTTTTTTTTGTGTGTGTAATGGGACAAAGAAACACTAACCATCAAAAATGTTTTGATAAATTAGTCTTCATTAAATGAAAAGCTTCTTTTATCAAAAGACACTACTAAGAAAATGAATAGGCAAACTGAAGACTGGGAGAAAATATTTGTAAAATAGATATCCGACAAAAGACTGGTGTCCAGGATCTAAAGAACTTTTACAACTCAGGGACTTCCCTGGTGGCACAGTGGTTAAGAATCCACCTGCTAACGCAGGGGACACGGGTTCGATCCCTCATCTGGGAAGAGCCCTCATGCTGGGGAGCAACTAAGCCCGTGTGCCACAGCTACTGAGCCTGCACTCTAGAGCCCATGCGCCAAAACGACTGAGCCCGCATGCCACAACTGCTGAAGCCTGTGTGTCTAGAGCCCGTGCGCCGCAACAAGAGAACCTACCACAATGAGAAACCCACACACTGCAACAAAGAGCAGCCTCCACTCGACACAACTAAAGAAAGCCTGCGCACAGCAACGAAGACCCAACGCAACCAAAAATAAATAAATAAGTAAATAAGAGAAATCATTTAAAAAAAAATAAAGAACTTTTACAACTCAGTAATATAAAGTCAAATAACTCAAAAATAAAGGGGGCAAAAGATTTGAAGATGTTTTCCAAAAGAACATGTATGAATGGACAATAAGTACACAAGAAGATGTTTAACAACATTTGTCGTCAGGGAAATGTAAGTTAAAACTACAATGAGTACCAGTATGTATCCACAAGGAAGGCTAAAATAAAAAAATCTGACAACATCGAAATTTGATGAGGATGTAGAGTGATTAAAACTTGAAAATATTATTGGTAGGAGTGAAGAATAGTACAATCTAAAGTTAGTACAATCTACTTTATGACGCAGAAACTCTACTCCTAGGTATTTACCCAGGATAAATTAAACAAAGGCTTGTACAATAATGTTCATAGCAGATTTATTCATTATAGCTAAAAACTAAAGACAGTCCATCAACAGGATAATGTAGAAACAAATTCTGCTCTATTTATGCAGTGGAATACTGCAATAAAAAGGGGAAAAGCCATATTGATTACAGACAACAATATGAACAAATCTCAAAAACAATACTGAGGAGGAAAAAGAAATTTTAGAACAGGCAAAAGTAATTTATGGCAGAAAAAGTCAGAACAGTGAGTGCCTGAAGCGGGGGAATAATTGACTGGAAAGGAGCATGTGGGAGCTTTCTGGAGTATTGGTGATGTTCTATATAGGGGTTTGGGTTATACAAGTGTCAAAACTCATGGAATGTTTCTTTAAGATTTGTGCATTTCATTACATATAAATTTTACCTCAAATAAAAACAAGACCATAAACAAATATTGAACCGTAATTAATAATATGCATACTGAAATGTTTGGGGGAAAGTGTACTGACATTTGAACTGGCTTTGAAATGCCTCAAAAAATAAGATGGATTGATAGATGCATTGAGGGATGGATAGATGGATTGTTACGTGATATGTGATAAATCATGTGATTGATATGTGATAAAGTAAGTATAGTAAAATGTTAATGGCACAGTCTAGGTGGAGGGTATGTGGGTGTTCACTGTAAAAATTCTCTCAACTTTTCTGGATGTTTGAACAGTTTTGTAATAAAATGTTAGAAAAAGAATTTAAGGTTGAATGGGTAGTTGATGGGTTGATCTGGGTCTGACCAAGACCCAGATGAGTGAGTCTGGTCCTCTCCTGTGGAGTATAGAATAGAAGAGCCAGGAAGGTTATAAGCAGGGCAGTGCTATCATCAGATTTACATTTTAGAACGACCTCTCTGCCTGAAGTGTACAGAGTGAATTGTAGGCAGAGGGAGAGGAACTAACTGCAGTCTAGGAGACCAGTTAGGAAACTATTCTAGTTGCACATGTGAGATATTTAACAGGGTAAGGTCTATAGAATTACAGTAGGCGATGGTTAGGTAATGGGGGAGAGCGTCAGGAAGGAGTCCAAAAGGGCACCCGGGTTTCTGGCATTGTTCACAGAAAGAATGGCCTGACAATCTCTGGAGGAAATGGAGATGAAGCAAATGAGGGGTTGAGGGTGGTGGGTGAGAAAAGATGTTTCATTCCATATCAGACATGCTGACTTTGTGGTTCTCTGTGGTTCTCTGAGATGAAGATGTCCAGGTGGCATTAGTAATAAGGGTCTAGAGCTCAGAGAAGAAGTCTAGGTTGGAGATATGGATTTTGAAATCATCAGCTAAATGATGGCAGTTGAAGCCATGCCAATGGATGAGATGGTCCAGGGGGAGAACATAAATGAAAGAGCCCTGGGGTTACTCACTCTTTAGGGTTTGGCTGAGGAAGAGGAGAAGGCAAAGAAGGCCAAGGAGGAACTATGTAGAGCAATGTTTGTAGATCTCAAAAGTAGTAAGGGCAAAATTCATACAGAGGAGGGTACAAGTAACTCTGTTCGGGCTTTTGGAGTGGGAAGAAGAGGATGCAGGAAAGTTTTCACAAAGGAAATACCAGTGGAACAAGACTTTAAAGGGTGAATAGGAGTTTTCCTTGTGAACGAGGGAGGTAAAAGAAAGGCAAAAGGAACAAAATGATAGGCCAGAAGTTTCAAGGAGTATTTAGGGAATTTCAGGCCATTTTTTGGGGGTTTTTTTTTTTTTTTTTGACCCTAGGTTGGGGATTACAGTTTAGCTTTTTCACTAGGTATCAGCCCGTTGGAATATAATGTTGGGTTAGGGAAGGACGATTTCTGTACTTCTCCCTGATATAAACTACTAGTTTTCAACTGTAGTGCACACCGGAATCCCCTGGACAGCTTGTTAAAACAGATTGCTGGGCTCCACCCCCAGAGTTTCTGATACAGTAGGTATGGGTGGGGCTGATAATTTGAATTTCTAATAAGATCCCAGGTGATGCCAATACTGCTGCTCCGGGGACCAGACTTTGAGAACCACTGAGAATGCAGAGAAGAAGAGGTGCCACACTACCCCCCAGAATCAGCTTCTAAGGGCAGGCTTTCCCTGTCAGAGGGGACTAGTTATACTGTGAATAAGGGACTGTTCACATCACACAGTCTTCACATCTTTCTCACTTTCTTGGTAGACAGCTCCTTCCTGTTTAATCTTCAACTTATAAAAATTTTGGAAAATTTCAAGGCTGGGTTCTCTTCAACAAAGCAGACTCATGCTCGTGTGAGTCCCAGGGCCTCCTCTGTCCACTCACCCTGGTGACACACAAAAAAGAAAATGACTGCCGTGCCTTTCTCCCCAGTCTTGGCTGCCTTGTGGAACTGATTTACATCAGTTTATCATTTTCCCCTCCTGATAAGCCAGCCCAGTTATTACTGGAAGATAAAATAAGCAAGCATAAACGATGATAATGTACCAAATTCCCCACAATAGCTCCTGGTGTGGTGGTGACCCTAGTGACACCACAGCCTCTCCTAGAAACTGGTGACACTTTTTCATTTAAAATTTATCTCTTCTACAGTTCTGCGACATTTCAACAACACAATCTAATGCAACATCCCCAAACTAATCAGGAATTTTAGTCCCTCCACACCCTCCCCTCCCAGATTGTAGGGTTTTATGGCAGTTGAATTTAGGATGCCTATTACTTTGTGAGAATGAGCTGCTTTTAACTCTCCTCCTTCCCCCCAAACCTTGAGATTACGGGGGTCTTGCGTATATCTCTGTGCCACCATGGTGTGGGAATAGCATAGTTGATATGGCTGCAAGGTGAGTGCCAATTTACTACCCCAAGCCTCCCTGAGATTGGTGGAGAAGAGCTGGGCTGCTCCTGTGCCCACAAGAGGGACACAAAAGGGATGAGCAGGGATCAGAGGATCAAATTAATCTGCAGCAAGGAGGACATAGCGTGACCTGTGGGGCCCATGACAAAGGCCATGGTGAGAGGGAAACTGAGCTTGTTAGATGACATCATAATCCAGAGAGGTGTTTACACCAGGTAAGAAAGTTTAAATAGGGAGAATTATACACAATGGTAGAGATAGGGCCAAACAAGGATACACTTGGGAGATACTTCAGAGTTTTAGAAGGCATTCAAATCAAACTTAGCCAAAGAAGAGATAGAGTGACGCAATTCCAGGAGATTCTAAGGGAGACATTATCGCCAAAATGCGAGGCTCCTATAGTCTAAGCCATTCCTCTACCAAACTAGGTTCAGTTTATGATAAAGATATCAAAATGGGGGGAGGGTGTAGGATTCAGAGCATCAAAGAGCCCTTACACAGTGTGTGATCTAATAGAAAAAAAACAATGCAGCTGAGCCTCAAAAAGAGACAATTCAGGGGGAAGTGACATTGAATATTTAAAAGTCTGTCATGTGAAAGGGGATGAAACTTGTATGGATGGGTAGATGTTACAGGGAAAAGATTTTAGAGCAAGAAATATAATAAGGAATTTTCTAGAAGGTCGAACAGCTTGAGGAGGTAGGAGCATGGAGTTTGGAGCAAAGCTGCTTAGGTTTGAAGGTCCTGTAGTAACCTTCTGATTGATTTACCCTCTTGGTACCTCAGTTCTCTAATCAGCACGATGGCCTTAAGAATAGTATCTTCTGGGCTTCCCTGGTGGCGCAGTGGTTGAGAATCTGCCTGCTAATGCAGGGGACACGGGTTCGAGCCCTGGTCTGGGAAGATCCCACATGCCGCGGAGCAACTAGGCCCATGAGCCACAATTACTGAGCCTGCGCGTCTGGAGCCTGTGCTCCGCAACAAGAGAGGCCGCGATAGTGAGAGGCCCGCGCACCGCGATGAAGAGTGGTCCCCGCTTGCCACAAGTAGAGAAAGCCCTCGCACAGAAACGAAGACCCAACACAGCCATAAATAAATAAATTAAAAAAAAAAAAAAGAATAGTATCTTCTAAGAGTGTTGCTGGGAGATTAAAGAGTTAATAGTTCTAAAATGCTTACACAGTGTCTGGCACATGCCAAGGGTTATAATTGTTGTTATTCTTGTTACTGATAGAGCTACTGATGGAAGAATGGCTTTGAGGGATGGTGTGTACCCTCCGAGGAGTTGTCTGAGCAGAGATGTTCAGGTAGGCAGGAAATGAGAGAGGAGGCAGTGGTAGGAGGGCAACGACACCAGAATGATGGTTTCAGCGATAGGTAGACACGGGACTTCAGAACAACTACAAAGGATTAATTCTCCACCATCTCTATTTCCACTCACAACAGCATCGTGACTACTTCTAAAGGTTGTTTTTGCTTTAGTAAAAGCATGAGAACTCACTCCCACAAATACTTCCACAATTATAATATCTTTAAAACTGTCTATAGATGATATTTACATTTTCAAAAACTAATAAAAGTCAGTCTTGAGAAAAAGTGAGCATTTTGAATCAGGTAAGATGCAGGGACACTCATTCATCCTTTCATTCAATATTTATCAAGTAATTCATATGTCGGGCACTGTGCTAGCATTGAAGATACATATATATTAGTAGTGATAAGCTACATTCCCTTGCCTTCAAGGAGTTTACGATTTAGTCACATTGGTCAGAAATAAGATACAAGAGGTTAAGAACCACTATGTGAAATAAACCTAAGAGAAGCCTTTCACTGTAGAGTGAGAGTCTACAAATCTACAATTCTTGCCCCGGTAAGTAGCAGCAGCAACAGTCCCACGGACAAATTAAGTACAGAGAACAGATAAAAACCAAAGCCAAAACCCAAAATCCCAAAACACACCCCCCACCCCCACCCCCCCACGCCAACCCACACACAGCAGACTAGAATCAGCCTTGAGGTTGTATAAGCATGTTGAGTTAAAGGCACTGAGGTGAGGGTCACTCTGCTTTTGAAAAGTAAAGCGTAAGGGCAAGAAAGAGCAAACCCTGTGTGATGAAGCAGAGAAATGACTTTTCAGAAAGAAAACAGAAATTCTTTAAAGTAAAATATAATCTAAAAAATAAAAATCTACCTGGCTATAGCCATTGAGGTGTTAAATACGTACATTAAATTCCAATGGGATGGGGTAGATAAACATACGGTACAAAAGAGAGATTGTTGAGAACCTTTATGAAAACTACATATTGTAGTTGAGAAGCTGGATGAAAAAATCTGTTGCTAAAGATAAATTTAATAAAGAATAGAGAATTTAAGACATACAGTTTCAACAAAAGAAGTTCAAGGTAAAACAAAAATTTCTCCTGCAATCATTTTTAGCAAAATGTTGATGGAGACTAAAGTCTCTTCCAGGAAGTCATTACGTAGCACTTAAGACATGTAAGTGTTTCAACTCTCCAAAGCCAGGTGGTATTCATTGTGGGGTCCCAGGAGGACTCACATGTGAATGGCCACAGTATTGGTCAGGACGTAAAATACAGCCTCGATGTTACGTACTTACCTAAACATCAGGCTCCACTGGGATTTTTTTCTTGAATAAAGGTTTGAGAATTGGGTTCCATCATCTATTAGTGCAGAGGAATTATTTCTGGAAATTAGAAAGGTGTTTTGTCCTCCAGAGATACAAGAAATTTAAAAACTCTGAGCCTCTTGAATTCTAAAACACTTTGTTCAAAGATTAATTGAATCACTATGCCGTTATAATCGTGATATATTCTGAAGTAAAAAATAAAATCAATATTCAATTTAAATTATTTCTGGGGAAGGACAACAAAATGGGGAGAAAAATAATCCAACATTACTTTCTAAAAGTGATTTATATTTTTCTGTTTTTTTCCCCAAATTTTGTCTCTTGAATATGTATCATTTCCATAATCAGGAAAGATGGTTGAAACAAAGAACTATAATATACCAATATTAAGACATTTCTTAAAATATTTATCTTAAAGAGTACAATTAATTCTGGTAGCTCCACTCAAAAAGATTTAGGATAGCCAAGCATAATAAGAGTTAAGGTGACCACTCTGGATTAAGACTCCAAATAGAGAGTTCAAGATGGATGGTCCAATACATGGTACGAAATTGAACAGTCTAACATTATTTTATTCTAGAATAGAGAAAAATTATTAGAGACTTTGTTGAGCTATTTAAGCCCTCAGTGTAATCTGAGCAACTCCACATTTTAACCTATGTGCTAAGGGGAAAAGAGGGATGCTGTATGAAATTAATAACCAGGAGAATTAGTAAAAATATGAATTAATTTTTCACTCTATATAGAGCTAAAGTATAGAATATTGTGTCAAAGATTATAGTGGGAAAATCATGGAGGTATATATTTTACGATCATTAATTATATTTGTCTCCACAAGTATAAAAATATTATTCTATCAAGTAGGTAATACAAAGCTATCAAAAGCAATAGGACAGCAGTTGATTACCTACAAAAGAGATTACATTTATTTCCCTTGCTCAGTAATATCACACATACTCATTGGTTATTGTACTATGGGGTCAATGGCCAGCTTATTTTAGTATTAGCAGATGTTAGCTACTAATGAAACAGGACACCTGGTGAGGGGGACCAAATATTTGATCATTTATGGGAGATCTTTATTTCTCTTGCAAGATTTTTCTTTAAGAGAAGCTCTTGGTCCTTAGTCAGGAAGACTAGTATATTTCCCAGGGAACTGAAAGCTCTGTGTAAAATAACCTCTATTATGCATGAGATACCATCTGTCTCTGGGTCAAAGAGATGATACACTGTGTTGCAGGACACTGGTTCCTTTTTGCTCCCATTAGATTAAGTCAGACACTTGGCTTCAAGGGACCATCTGCACCAGTCCCATACCCCAATGTTTACCCATGGCCTAATGTCAATCAACAGTCTGGAGGGCAGAAGCTCTTCCTATGTAGCAACAATACTTCATTTTAACTGACAGCTGATATCCTCCTTAATAGCAATTAGCACATTGAAAACTCCCAACAATTAACCTTGGCAGGAAAACAAATAATTACGATTAATTTCTTTACCAGGGTCAAAGACTATCATTTCATTATGCTCATACCCTTGTTAGTACATAGATTTTCTATTAATTTGCTGATCATGTATGGACTTCAGTCTCAGTGTACATATTTAAAATTTGTAGAAGTTGATCCTATAAAAAACACTATCCTGTGACCGCTTTAATAGAATTAAAATGCCTAAGCAGCCCTGCCTATACAATTCTTCCTTTGCATATCTGACTTCTAAAAAACACACATTCCCTTTGTAGTGTTCAAGCAAGTAGCCTTGAGCTGGAAGCAAGAGTGAAGGTCAAATAAGAGAGGAAATCTTAACTAAATCAGATACATTTCATTTTGCACAAGAATTTTCTATCACAGTTACCTCTATCAAAAATCAGCCTATCTTTCCAGTTTACTTTTTACCAGGAGTAAAAATTAGTTTGCAGATTGTAAATGTAGGGGGGAAAGATAATTTAGCACACTGTTTTATCACTGTCAACCCAGTGGTTTTCATAACTGAATCCCACATATTCTGAGAACGTCATTACTGCCTTGCAGTGTTTATAAAGCGGAGTGGAACAAGCCCATCTCCACCAAAGGTCAGAGAGAGAAACCGAGTGACCCAGGGAAGGACAGAGTGTGACCTGTTTGTGATTAAACTCTGAACAAGATCAATTGAGTTAGTATAGTAGGCAGAATGAGAGCGAAGGAAGATACACACTGGGAGCTCAGCCATATTGCCTGAGGTTTTTCAGCCCCCCTGCCCCTGCACACCCTGATGACGCCAAGGCTGATAACTGCTCTTTTTAGATCAGGGCATAAATGCTCTTTCCTCTGTGTAGTCATTAAAGCCAGGAGAAGGCGAGGATCTTATTTAGTGATGCCAGGATGCACTTCTGTTTATTCCTCTCTACTTAAGGACAGAAAGAGGCAAGGGGAGTTTACCCTGGGTTTCAACATCTGTCCACATCCCTACAGAAATTTTCAGCAGCTGAAGTCAATCAGTTTCCGCAAAGTGCTAAGCAACCGTACCAAGTGCTCCCAACTAACATTACCTCCGAATGTGCATGACCAGGCATATTTCAACGTGCTCTGCCAGGCGGTGTTAGTAATGTGAGCAATATGCAGCTCACTTTACTTGCTGACTGGCTTAAAAAGAGAAAATTAAATACATTTCTCATAAGGATATTTTGTGGAATTTTTCCACATCATTAAATAAAATGTAGCCCTGGTTTAAAGGCATTTCCTGAGAGAAAACATTTCTTAACCTAAACTAACTGAACGATGTGAAACAATCTGCCTGTATACACCATAATATTTTTTTCCTGATTGCATGTAATGGCTCTCCTATCATCCTGCAAGCTTACCCATATCATCGAATGTTTCATGGCCAACCGAAAAAATTGACTGCAAACTTTTTAAAGCTGTTCTAGGGAAATGGGTGGTTATTCAATTTTCTCCTCGTAGTTACAAAAGACTGGATGGTATCAGAGATGACGTTTCGGAAATAATTAAGAAAAATAACGACTTGCTTTCTTCAGCTAGGTCCACGCTTCCTTCACAGCTTCGACATAACAAGCTATAACATTGCTTTCTTATTGCTAGAATAAGGAAGATAAGCTCAAATGTGACAGGCAGCAAGAAGCAGATGTTATAAAGAAATACAGAATCAAATGGAAAGCTTTCTTGTTTGCCATCAGAATGCATATTTTTCACTTTTTTCCCAAGGAAGGACTGCACATCCCTAGTGATGACTTAAATCCATTCAGAGTTTGGGTTTGAGACACCGTTTAATTACTTTAGATCCCCAGTGAGGTAAATTACCACTCCTAACTCCAACAGTTTTGGTTCCAGCATAGGGACTGAGGTGCTGTACAAGATTTGTGTTTCTTTTTATTTTCCATTGGAATAGCCACATGAGATGTTCTGATTTTTCAACGGACTCTCCTGGCCTCTTTGTCTCAGTCAGAAGTTTTCTATTAAAAAGAAAGGAAAAAAAAATGCTCCTTACAAGAAGATACCACACATCTTCTGTTTAACCCCAGGAGTCCTCTCTCCAATTTGAAAGTCAACATCAGACAGAGAGGTAATGCTTTTTTGTTTTGTTTCAATCCGAACTCTCACAGTTGTTCAAATTGAATCAAGAAGCAAGATTTTCAAACTAAGTGGTGAGCTAAAATAAAACTGGGAGACATTCGTTCTACAAGGTTGTATGGGAGAAGTGCTGAGTACACCCTGAGAGAAAAATAAAGGAGGGGGTAAGGTCTGCATAAAGAGTTTATGGCTACACAACAATCCACAAAGCAATGTGTAGGAAGAGAATGTACACACCACCCGCAGTATAATCCAAGTTGCTGTAATACAGCTTGGTGAAATATTTCAGCACTGGGGTTTTTGAAAAAACTCTGTGAGTGAGATGCCTTCAGAAATAAAAACAAAGTTGGGTTCCAAGAATCTTAGTGATTCTCGCCCCCATCTGGCAACACGGACAAATGTGCATGTGTGAGTGTGTGTGCACCCACCCCACACACACACGTGATAGGACAAGGCTGCTGTGTCTAAAGAGAAACATAGAACAATTTTCTCTTTGGGATGCTGGATCAAATTCCCAGTCTCCTAACTAGGTTAGGACTTTGTCCCCGCTTTGGGCATTGCCTTGTGGCAGAGAATAACCTCCTGCTCCATTTCTATTCCCTGCAAAAATAAAACCTTCAAGAAGAAAGAATGTCCTATTGTTGGAGCAGAATTATTCCTCCAGCTTCTCAAAGAGGAGGTATTTTTGGCATCTGGGAAGAGATTGTGTCCAGAGGGGCTTCTTAGTTTTACAGCTGGGTCCACTCAAACCAGTCCAACAAGCCAGCATTACATAGAGGAGCCCAGCCAAACACAGGCACTTCAATCACGCTCAATTCACTTGGGTTCTGGTAAATGAAATAAAACCCCAAAGCTTGGCTTTTTATTTTTCTTAGGGCAAAGTCCATTTAGAATTGATATAATCGCTTGCTATGGTTACATATGCCACATTTATTTTTAAATAGCTCCACATCCCAAGGGCTCCTGATTTCCATCCACACGGCAGGTAGAAAGGCTGCAGGAAAATAATTTTCAACACAGCCTACATTTTACTAGGTTCCAAAAAAGCACATCTGGAGATGCACACCTAAGTTGGTAAGAAGCTGGGCTGCTTGGTAAATATGCCCTGCATTTTGTGCCCTGCTAAAGGATGCCCAGCCAAAGACACAGCTGGGGATGAAATCCATCCCCTAATCTGCTAGCCAAGCTGAACATCCTGTCAAGGGGCTGCAACTGCCTAGAGGAAGAGGCCTTTTTTTTCCCCTACCCTGTGTAAATATGTCATCCACTCATAACTCTTGTTCATGTGGGGCCGTGTCTGCAAGTCACCTAATAGGCGACTGGGGGCCCTGATTAGGAAGTCCTGTGTTTGCTCTCGAATACCAGCGGAGATGGATCTATAGAAGGCTGTTTCTCTGCTATAGCAGGGCTCAGGGGCCAGACTTTCACGGCCCCTGCCAAGAAGCTGACTAAGATGCGGACCAACACTGGGATAAGACTCGAGCTCTCTGACTCGGGTTCCTCTGCTTCCTGGCCGAATGGTACTTTGTGCTTCTCCTAAGGAAGGTGACAACATTTGCCTACTGTTATCCAGGACCGGTGCTTTACTTCTCTTCCTTATCAGTTCCTTGCAGTCAGGGACTGGGTCTCACTCATCTTTGGATGCTAAATAGAGTCCAGCTGAGTCTTGATGGTTAATATCTTGTTTAATCCAGAAATTGCAAACTGTGACCTGTAGACCAGCCTGCCTGCTTGTGTATCACCTGGCACAGATAGAGTTTAGCAAGTTATAAATTAGGTTTTATGTTTTACATACATTCTTACATTTCCAAATGGAGAGGTTTCACACTAAAATCTGCATTTCTGGTTTCTTTGGAAAAACTGGGAATGGTGGCACCACTGGCTTTGCTTTGTCTCATGACAGCATTCAGCCAGAGCAGAGGAGCTGCTAGGCTTTTTGATCTGGTGTGTTCTCTAGGTCACAGAGTCACCATGGTGCCTTATTCCTTCCTGTGAATTATCTGCCTTGCTCTTCTACGAATACAGTTTAATTGAATAGGAGTCCATTGGAATAATGATCCAATAATCTCCCTTATTATATTCAGTTACCGGATCCAATGCTGTAGCATGGAGTTTGTCAACGTTTTTTCCTCCTTATCATCCATGGTAGATGACTTTCACATGTGCAACACACTCTCAAGGGTGCTGTCAGTGTTATTCTAGCTGTAACAAGACTGTGAGATGGTTGCTATAGCCTGGAAAACTCTCTTCTTAGAAAAAGAAAGCAAATACTTCGCAGGCTTCAGAAAAGCTATTACTGGTAACAAATTTCTTGTGACATCTCACAACTGATCATGACACACTTGTGTGGAGTGAGAGTGCAGTTGCGAATAGCTTTGAAGCTGAAAAAGGAAAAACATGAATAAGTTTAGAGAATTGTGTTTATAAAGCACGATAGAAAAGAAGCATCAACAAGACCTCCCAGTAAATAATTTTAGGTCAGGGTAAATACTAGGTTTACTAACTTCAGTTCAGTTTCCCACACATGTATTTATGACCAGGGCCAGCCCACTACATGGGAGAAATTGACAGCCACCTTCTTCTTGTGATCGGGCTGGTAAGGAATCTCTACTATTAGACTCATTTCCAGGACTTAGGTAAAGACAGGGTATTGTCTCTAGGAGACTCTTGAAGACAGAGAAGATCAACAGATTCTCTCAGATGCTCTCCTAGAACTTGAATTAGGGTCGGTGTCTTAGATTTGTAGTTTGTACCAAGAGAGTAGCAGGAAACCTGGATCCGTCTCAAGCGAAGGCGTGGAGGCTGAGAGCTCAGCAGCAATCGGGAGGGAGAAGCAGTAGGTCTGGACAGGGGGTGATAGAACCAGATGAAGGATTGACAGAGAGCCCTGGGGTGCTGAGTGCTGACTTAGGGAAAGAGACCCAGGAGATGAGCTTTTGAGAGAGAAGAATGGAGTAATGGCAAAATCCATGGGGATTGATTACTCCAGAAGTTCTTTCCAAAGCTGGCTTTGCTGGTGATTTTGAAATTCACCAGTGTTATACTGGCTCATTTAAGGCATGGTTGATGGATCGCCTTCACCTGGGGGGCAAGTGGAAAGTCAGATGCTAGTCCCTAATGCAGAGTGTGGTTTTTGTCTTAATCACCAATCTTTTTTTTTTTTTTCAGGATTTTTAATAGGGTGACTGGCATTTTGCCTGAGAGCAATAGGGTCTTAAGATAAAGTACTGAAAGTCTGATGTTTCTAGGAATTAGACTGTTAACAGGTACAGTAAATGAATCAGGTGGTTCATTTTTCTTTGCAGTCTGGATTATGTACAAGTTGGCCTGGGCAAATCAGGAACCATCTATTGAGAATTAAGTATTTATTACTCTGCCCAGGCTCTGATTTCTTCAAATTCAAAGATGAAGAATTTTGAAAGAAAAAGAGGTTTCAGAAGCTTCTAAAAAGGTGGTGTAGACTAATGGTTTTAGTCATAGCTCTTTAAGTTGTTTTTACCACCTCTCAGAGGGACTTAAATTTCAGCTGTCTGAGGCTGGCTAATTACTGAGGTAAAGTCAAAAGTTGTTCTGTGCTCAGAGAGGACAGGGGAATAAAAGCAGTGAACCACGAAACTGTGTCAGGAAAGTTTACTTTTCATGGTCATTGAATTAACGAAGGAACACGGCAGCTCTGGTCCGTCTCTGTCTGTCTTCCTGTCACCCTGGGCCTCGGTGCCACAACGGGAGAGACTCTTGTCAGACCCAAGCGCCTTTTCCACCAGAGGGGAGCTGGCAAAACAGAATGCTCCTTGATTAGAAAAAAAAAGGTTGGAAATTGCTAATTCTCACTTTCCACTCACTTGCTTAAAATGTGACAATTGTGTTTCTGGGGTGTCCTTTGAGAGACACAAGGATGAGAAGTGGAGTGGGGGGCAGAAAACACAAGGCCTGCCTTTTCTCCCTCTGGAGACGGAGAGAGCAGCATGACTCGCAGGTGGCCCCATCTGCAGCCACAAGGAATGCAACGACTTGGAAAAGAGCTCTACTTTTTTTTTTTTTTCATTGCAAAAAAAGAATGAGAAGAAAATGCTAATAGTTGCAGTTAGGAAATATGCCTGGGAGAATGGCCTTTATCATCTGCTTTTGAAGTAGGGGTTGAGAAAGAGATGAAGCCAGGGAGAGAACCCAGAGGGCTGATGAGGCATACAGAGCGCTGTGGGCACCAGGACACATTTGGCACCTGAGGGACTGAGAAACTTTTCTGTAAAGTCATTTCAAACTTGCTCGGTGATTTGGTGAGAATCATTTACATGGTCTTCTAAATGGTATATTCCTGTTTCATTCTCCAGACAAGAGCGCAAGAGATGTTTATAAAGACCTTAGCCTCTGTTTAGGGATGTCTAAATACATTCTGGTAATTAACTTAACTTTGATCCAATGCAGTGCTTTTTCTTGGTAAAATAAATAAATCAGTGAAGGTTCTGGAACACTCTCCCCTTTGAGACCCCTACCATTAATATCAAACTGAATTATTCCAATGGATATTGTTAAGTCTGTTTTCTTTTAATCTCCTATCTGGTTTTCCTATTAATAAATAATATTAACTATCTATTAATAAGAGTTCAAAGTGAAAAACTTTAATTTATTAGTGCAATGCTTATCTTTTCTCATAAAACAAAACCTAAAAGTGTTCTATATAAGACTCTCCACAGGTTGGTAATATTCTTGTCGTAATCTGCATCTCAGTTTCTCACTGTATTGTTAGAAAGGCTTAGTCACATGGCACAAGCAATAAAGAGAAGAGACCACAGTTCAGCTTCCATAACAATGAATGGATTACGTACATGCAACTCCTCTTGCCATTTTTATGTATCTCTCTTCCCTGAAACCCAGAAGGGAAAGAGTGAGGTGGAATTACTATTTAGCTGAAAAGTATCACAGGCTAATATGTACCAGATATGCTGTCACCTGCCTCTTGTCCCTGTTTCCTGGTATTTCCTCAGTTGTGGTGTCTGTGAAATGGGCTGGTCCCATATCAGACCTGGAGTTATGAAAGGAAGTATGATTCCTTTCATAAAGGGAGAAACAGATATATTTAATCATTTCATATGAACATTGAATTTCATCAATATACAGCATAGTCTCATGTACTAACAGCTGATATCTTTTTAAAGAAAGATTTTAGAACGCTGTTTCAAATTGTTTAACTGTAAGAGTTTCTAGATAATATTCTTCTATAAAAGAGACCTGACCCAAAGGTAATAAAAAAATATACTTTAAGGAAGAAAATTTACTTGTATCTCACCACTTAGAGACAATCACAATTAACATTGTGAACTATTCCCTTTCAGAGTTTTTATATGCACATAAAATGACATTTTTATAAAATTTGGATCCTGCTGTATACATACTATTTATTGTACTCTGATTTTTTATTCAAAGTTAAATCCCTTCTCCCATGTGTTATTTTAAAATGACCATTACCTTTTTGTAAATGAAAATTACACCTTTATATGGTGGGAAAAAAACCAATACACTGCAAAATATGATGATGGAAAGGAACACTCTTTCCCATTATAGACCTCAGGGGTTTTTTTGTTATTTATTTATTTATTTATTTATTTTATTTATTTATTTTTGGCTGTGTTGGGTCTTTGTTGCTGCACGTGGGCTCTCTCTAGTTGTGGCGAGCGGGGGCTACTCTTCTTGCGGTGTGTGGGCTTCTCATTGTGGTGGCTTCTCCCGTTGAAGAGCATGGGCTCTAGGTGCACAGGCTTCAGTAGTTGTGGCACACGGGCTCAGTAGTTGTGGCTCGCGGGCTCCAGAGCACAGGCTCAGTAGCTGTGGCACACAGGCTTAGTTGCTCCGCGGCATGTGGGATCTTCCCGGACCAGGGCTCAAACCCGTGTCCCCTGCATTGGCAGGCGGATTCTTAACCACTGCGCCACCAGGGAAGCCCTAGACCTCAGTTTTAAATGCTTCCTAGGGTTAGGGGTAAGCATGGTCAACAGTTTCTCATAGAGATTAATTTTTAGTGACCAGGCTATACTGTCTTTCTAAATTAGCATCACACTAAAGCATTGAGCAAAACATCCCACAGAATGTTAATTAATGAGAAAGAGAAAGTTCCCATGCTGTACTTTTAAGATGATGTGA
This sequence comes from Balaenoptera musculus, assembly GCF_009873245.2. NCBI lineage: Eukaryota > Metazoa > Chordata > Mammalia > Artiodactyla > Balaenopteridae > Balaenoptera > Balaenoptera musculus. The sequence continues at coordinate 86,729,976 of NC_045787.1, forward strand.
AGTCAAGCCCATTGTTAACGTCAGCCAAATTATTTATGTGATTGTGCAGGTGAACAACCGAGGATTTGTATAGGTAAGTGCAAACAGCCCTGGAGAGTCATAGTATGGTCAGAGGAGTTTTGCAGCGGTCTCCAACCTTTTTGGCACCAGGGACTGGTTTCGTGGAAGACAGTTTTTCCACGGATGGCGGGGATGGGGGTGGGGAATGGTTCAGGCGGTAACGCGAGCGATGGGGAGCGATGGGGAGCGGCAGATGAAGCTTCGCTTGCTCGCCCCTCACCTCCTGCTGTGCAGCCTGGTCCCTAACAGGCCGTAGATCGGTACCAGTCCGCTGCCTGGGGGTTGAGGACCCCGAGTTAGACTATCCAGTGACATTGGCCCCTAACGAAAAGACTGTGGCATCCTTGAGAAAGGCAAGGTATTGTCATGCTTGATATAGGATACTGCACCCCACAATTCTTCCCAGACACACTCTTGCAACTCGAAGTTTGCAAATTCAGGTGCCTGCTTGGTCAGGAGAGGAAACTGAGTGACTGAAGTGGGAAGGTGTGAGAAACAAATAGGGAAAGATGGGAACCATGGTAAACAGGAAAGAATGTCTCATGGTGTAAGGGTAGAGTTACCACTCAGACTAGTACTTAATGGAAATGCAGCCTAGTGTTACCCTTTTGATTTTTTAAATGAGAAATAAGAAACCTAAATTTTCATGGGAATTTGCCCAATTTTTTAAGGTTGGCAATTTATTAAAAAATTTAACAGCGCTGGACTATCCTTGCCTATTGGCTGCCTTAGAGGGCAGTCTTATTTTTCTTCCATAAAAGCCCCCCTCACTGAAGACGACCATTGCTTTAACTTTACCTGCAAGCCCTAGCTTCTCTAAGCTCTGGAACAGACCTCCCCCTGCCCATCTGTTTCTCAGAAGGAAACTCATGTGACACAGCTGGCTGGTACAGACCCTGACATAACATCACAGCATATCCAGGGCAAAAGATGAGCAGGGCCTTGGGGCAGGCATAGAATGAGGACAGTCCCATTTTTGCCATAGACAGAAAGTGGCATTTTGACCTTCTGGTTCTGCTACTGTGATAATATAAGGGGACACCAGAGGCTGCAGGGTTAGGATGGTACCCACTGCCACAAAATGGCCCTGTCTGTCTCTGATGGAATTCTCCTTCCCATGAGGGAGCACTTACGCCAGGGGAGTTGTGGGTAAGAGATCTGAAAATGGTCTAAATATCTTTTTTTAAAAATCCACTTAAGATGGTCTAAAACCTTCTCCCCCGTTCTAAAATACTCTTTCTGAAACCCAGCCCAACTCCCTTTATTTGTGTTAGCATATTTGCCCTTGAGTGTGCCTGGGTGAGTTTACTCTGTCACCTAAGAAGCAAAAGAAAGCAAATTCAATTTTATATAAGTAGTGAAAGAAAAATACCATCAAGAATCTTCAGGGCAGCAATTGTAGATGTTTTGCACCAGGGGAATTTGAGAATGTGCTTTGTGAAAATGACAAAAGGTTGCTAACAAGAGTCAACAAACCAGTTTGGGAACTGATGTCCCATAGAAATGATGGCCACCTGACAAGGTATGGGTGCCATAAAGGGCTCTGGTGCACAACAGAGACCTCAGGTCCTATCTTTACAATGAGGCTGAGGCAGACATCAGTTCACTCAAAATGGCTTACAACTGATGTCTTTGCTATTCTCCTACCTAAAGCAGTGTCTCATTATTTGAATATTGAAACATGGAATCAAACAAACCTATCAATCTATTTCTCCTAGTTATTTGCATTTCAAATTAGTGAGGTCTTTTAAAATATTCATGTTCTTTGACTCAGTAACACCACTTGCAGGAATTTACTCCAAGGAAACAATTCTACACAATAGCAAAAAACAGAAAACAGGTTAAATATTCAATAATAGTGGAATGGTTAAGTAAACCACAGTCTGTGATCTCAGTGAAATGTTATACAACCATTGCAATGATTATAAGGACTATGCAATAACATAGAAAATACTTATGTTAAAATGTTGCCAGAGGGCTTCCCTAGTGGCGCAGTGGTTAAGAATCCGCCTGCCAATGCAGGGAACACGGGTTCGAGCCCTGGTCCGAGAGGATCCCACATGCCGCGGAGCAACTAAGCCCATGCGCCACAATTACTGAGCCTGCACTCTAGAGCCCACGAGCCACAAGTACTGAAGCCCACTCACCTAGAGCCCGAGCTGCACAACGAAGAGTAGTCCCCGCTTGACGCAACTAGAGAAAGCTGCACGCAGCAACAAAGACCCAATGCAGCTAAAAAAAATAAATAATAAAAATAAAATTAAAAAAAAAAAATTAAAAAAAAAAAAAATGTTGCCAGAAAGGCAAGATGCAAAATTCTAAACAAGCATGATTATATATTATACAAACCAGCCAACTAGCGAGCAAAAAAATCCTTCATACAGGAAATACAGGATTACAGGAAAATTCATTGAAAAGTTAACAGTAGCACTGTCTGGGTGATATCAGTTTTTCTCTTCTTTCCTTAATTTTCTGTATTTTCTTAAATAAGCATATATTACTTGTATAATGAAAAAGAGTATACATTTAAAAATGGGGCTCAGTCCCAACACTTTAGAAAATGATAGCTAGGGACTTCCCTGGTGGTGCGGTGGTTAAGAATCCGCCTGCCAATAAAGGGGACACGGGTTCAATCCCTGGTCCAGGAAGATCCCACATGCTGTGGAGCAACCAAGCCTGTGCGCCACAACTCCTGAGCCCATGCACCACAACTACTAAAGCCCGCGCACTCTAGGGCCCTCGTGCCGCAACTACTGAGCCTGTGTGCTGCAACTACTGAAGCCCGCGCGCCTAGAGGCTGTGCTTCACAACAAGAGAAGCCACTGTGATGAGAAGCCCACGTGCTGCAACGAAGAGTAGCCCCCACTCGCTGCAACTAGAGAAAGCCTGGGTGCAGCAATGAAGACCCAAACGCAGCCAAAAAAAGAAAAAGAAAAAGAAAATGACAGCTAACACAAAATGAAGCAGTCTCTTCAACAAAGTGGATCTAGGGTTATCATTAGCAGGATTTTCTAAAGCGAAAATGTTCATCCAGTGCAATAATGATCCAAAAGCACTGCTTTTGAGGAGGGGAAATAAATCCAACATTTCCCTCAAATAACTCTGCCAACACTGTGCACAGAATCAAGTTAATTATTCCAAGGATGGTTTACAACCCAAAGCAAGAGATTTTCTTATTTTTATCATAATCTCAGTGAAACCTTGTACATGTGGTATAATCAGTGAGAAAATTAACCTTATTAAAATCCAGCTACATTATTAAATCAGGGATTTCCATGGAAGCAGATTCAGAAAGTTGAATGAATGTAATGTGAAGTGGAATTTCCTTTCATTTTGTACCCCCTCCCCTCATAAATCTCTGCCCTTCAATTTCATCAAGTGATCCTTTGTTCTGACATTCTGGGCAGGAAGTATGGAGAGAACTGATCAGCTTTCCTAACACCTCTTGTGAGTTTTGAATATGCACGTGTTTGAATACATCAAACACATCTGCTCCAAGACAGTCCATGCTAAATAATCTCACCATGTGTAATTCATACACCACACCAGCTCCCTTCCTCTTGTCTCCCCTTCATGTAATAGCAACTCACACAGACACACACTAGAGTTTTCCCAGCCTGATTTTTAAAATGGAGGAAAACAAATTTGCAACAGGAATGTGAAAAGCACGATGTTGCTATGTCCAAATAACCATCAAGAGAGAAATAAATCAAATTCAGCAAGTGAGAGGAGAGATGCGAAAGGGAGAGGACTGAGAGGAGAGGAGAGAAATTTAGGCTGGAAATTCCATTGTGTGGTTTTCAAAGGCTTTTCTGAGCTTTCTCTTTCTATTATCACCTTACAAATAGCCTATTGAGTAGAAGAGGATGCAAATATTTGTTTTGGGTTTCTTGCTACCTTCTTCTAGAAGACGGAGAAAAATGTTAAAGAGGATATTTTATTATTCTTGTATCGTTTTTGCTTTATCTCACTGAAGTGGCAAAGAGACACAAAGTGAACACACAAAAAACAAGCATTACTACTGATGCCACATTGACTTACTTTTTCATCTTGTTTTCTTCGTGTGTGTGGCTCAGGCTATTAGAAGAAATGTACTGATTGGTCGACAATTATTCCTAAGATCCTTCCATAGGGATGTGTATGAATTAAGTTTGTATGTTTGAAGAATTAAGTTTGAAGTAGACAAAGTTTATATTAGCTTTCCCTAGTCATTATCATCTTTCCTTTCATTTGTACAAATTAAATACTACACGCTTTCCCCTGGCCTCTTTCCTAATTTGCTTGGTTGTATCTGAAAAGTCTTCAAATTTGCCACGGCTTATCCTCAGAGGAACAGACTCACCGGCATTGACATCTACAACAAGGCTTCAAATTTGGTTCTGAAAGTAATCTGGCCAGAATTATTTTCTGTCCTTGAGCATTAGTTTACTTATTTGAGTCTGTTCAAAAAACAAGGTTAATAGTACAGAGCTTAACTGAATGGAATTCCCAAGATGTTAAGTTAAACATCATTTATGGAAAACCGCATTTAGTTCATAAGCCCATCAGCAACACTCAACAAGGACATGAGGATGGATGTCCTACCACTAAATGCTGCCTCACAAATCCAGCAAGTCCTTCCCTTTCCTAACTGGTTTTCGATTCACAAAGGGATCTGACCTTTACCCTATGGTTTCTTATTTCCTTTAAAAGTCAGAAAAAAGCTATGAAAGAGTTTATTAAAACGTCTTATAAAAGACTGTCCATTCCTCAAAAGCTGGCCCTTGCCTCTCAGCTTTTCTCTTCATCCATTTCCACTGGGATTTGAAACATTACTTTAGTTCCCAAGTCAGGGAGGACATTTCTCTTTATTTCCCACATATTCCTCCGACCGGAGCATATATTTCAAATAGCAGTAGCTTGCAAAATTGAATAAACAATTCCACAGGTGTTCCAGTGCCCACTCAGACTTATCAGGAGGTGTGGAGATGGCCTCTGAATGGTTGGGAGACTGGCAGAGCGGTGCTAGAATTAACCAATGTAAGAGTTCCTCAGTGAGTTGTTTCTCAATTTAAAAAAATAAAACAAAAATAGGGCCCCATAGCTACCGTGCCCTGTGTTAAGAACATTATGCATTACTTATTCCAATCTGAACGATTCCCTGACCTCTGCAAACCCTTCGTTTTTCCTCCCAGTCCTCTGTCCCAGGAGGAATTTTGCTATGTGTGACCCTAGCAGGCACCCCAAGTCTTTATTGGTCTCAGCTCCTTAGTGATTCCACTAACATCTACCTCAAAAACTTTGACACTTCCTTTTATAGTGACATAGGACAGACCATCTCTTTGTGATTGTCCTAATGAAAACGGAATTCAGCTAGAACACACACACACACACACACACACACACACACACACACACACACACACACACACACACACACCCCGTACACATACAAATTCTTCTCTTGCTTCCAAACCCAAATGCTTTTACTTTCCTTTGATTTTCAGCATGCCTCTTTGGGAGTGAAGAGCTTCATTGTTCGAGGAAAGTTTCAGCGAATGGGTCATTTCCTGGCCTTCTGCATTGCGAACACACTCATGATAACAATTAATGAGAGGAAGGGTTTTTATGATAGCGTCTAGCTTCCGGTTTTCAGCTCTTAGATTCTCCCTGTATGCGCACGGATCCTATTACCTCTGGGAGAGCTCTTATTAATCTCAGTGTCAGAGCTGTTTCAACAAATCTACTATAATAATGAAAAGCCATCTTATCACACTTTGCTCTCAGTAAATTTACCATTCTTTGATAAGGTTGCAAACAACTGGGAAGTAATTGATCTGTAATTAGCGTGGCAACTGCTGAAGAGAGTCTGGGCTGGGGTTTCATCATTTATCTGCCCAGCACAGCGCTTCCTTCTCCCCAATGCTAAATTATTTAGCATTCCTTTCAAATACAAATGGTCTCAATGGGTTCTCCATTATTTTAAGAACTTTCTGAAGAGGAGGCTAACATTTAAATTTGTGATTATCTGTCACCAGTGCAGTGCTTAGAGGAGCTGGGAGTGGAAAGGGATCATTTTTCACACATGACTTGTCTGCTGAAGCCAGCCTGTGCTATGAATGGAGAAGGACAGGGGCTCTTTGATCCGAACCAAACTTGCACAATTTATCTTTCAAATGCACTAAAGCTTTTGATAAATGTCAATTTGACAATTAAATTCTTCAAGGGCCACAATATATCACCATCACAGTGTCTATTTTTGAGGGTTGGTCAGCCATAACATCTTTCAGCAGACTGCAGCAAGCAGAAGTCAGAGGAGAAATGATAGCTCTCAGGCCTCGCTCTTCTACACATGGTATTTTTATCTCTTGCTGAGTAAAAGAGCTGTGATCTTTTCCTTCAAGACAGGGCACAGCTCTGACGGCAGAGTTTAGGGTTTGCCTTGCAACCCAAAGGGATTGTGTTTGAGATCTGTCCTCTATCATTTCTCTGGTAGTTCAGGGGAGAAATGCACGAAATTTTTCTTGTCATTTGCCCTTTTTGACAGTCTATTTGCTACATTAATATATATATGTATAGTCTATTTACTATATTAATATATATACGAATATATATGTATTTCTCTTCTCAAAGGTATTTTCCTTTGTGTTTTGCAAGAGACAAGACAAGGCAAGCCTGCTATTCTCAAAAGTCTCAAAGTTGGTAGGAGGAGCAGAAGTAGAATCACTGAGTTAGGACTTTGGTTTTATGTAAAACCCAGTTTAATGACAAAAGTCATTGTTAAGTCAAAGAGTCTAGATTGTAGTTGCAGGTTGAAGGGAATGGAGAAAATAAATGGTAGGCGTGAGGGTTTGAGGTGAGATTTCACCTTCAAGGCCATTTCAATCTTTTAGGGTACAGGAACTACAAAGTTATTTCATGCCTAAGCCTGGATCTTTCTATGCTTCTTTGAGAACTAAAATAGCTATCAGATCATGAAGAAGGACTGGTCCCTGCCTTCTCAGGGTTGATGTTCAAAAGCACTTCTCCTCTTTGCTCTTTTTGCTGCGTGAAAACTCAAACCTTACTGGAAGAATAACAATTGTAATGTGACATTTTGAAATGTTTCACATGAAAGATTATTGCGAACTCCACGGTTACGAAGGAGTTTCTGAAGTGCTGACAAAGGAAGATACTTTGGACGGAGCAGCAATGCCTCTGTGATCAACTTTTAAGCTCTTCCGTCATCACAGATAGTGCTGCCATGGCCCAGTGTGGTCCCACCACCCAGACATTTGGCACGGATATGATTCTATCTTTTGACAAAACTGACATTTCAGTATGATTGTGAAGAAGACTAAAGCTCCCTCATCAGTTGGCTGACCTGCTGAAAATACAGACATAAGATGCTGCTCTGATGTCTGCATGGTACCTTTTCTCAAGAACTGAGGAGAATCGCTATAATCCTTACTATCTCTAAGAAAAAGTAAAAAAGAACCAACTGACTGAGTGTCTTGAGGGCATCTCACTGTTTCCAACACAGATTAATTTTTTGGATGGGCTACCATGCACTATTGTCAATCAAACCCTCCTAGAATCATAATGCGACATCAGCCCTCAGTACAGCTAGAGTCATGAGTGCTGAAAGTTAGCTACAAAAGAAATGGAGGTCACGTCCCTGACCTTCAAAATGTTTGCAGTCTCTAACTTTTTTTTAAGGACTGAGAATAACAATTATTCTGTAGTTGGAGCTACCAGAGGATATTTGTCATATGCTTAAGGTTATTTCATGATGGCAAAACTGGGTGTAATGACAGGAAAAAAAAAGTTATTTTGGTCAATGCCATTTCAAAGTACAGTTCTAAATAGCACCAACAACTCTAGTTGAAATTTAGCAAGTGATCATTTAGCTTTTCTATGGCAGCCGTGTAATATTTAGCTCTTTGTTCTGCTGTGCCTATTATTGTAAGGTACACACATGCCCTGCAAGTAAAATTCTCTTTTCTGTTTTTCTCGCATTTTCTCCAACCATATCTTATTGGATACACTTAATAGATCAGTAAGTAGGTAAACTCTACTGATGGATAAACAATTATCCATTTTAAGTACTGATATTCAGACATTCCATATATCATAATGCATTTTTTAAGAGATGGGCAACGTCCTTTGGAACGATATTGCTGATGTAATAAACTTCTAAACTTTCATTCTCTATGTAAATTGTCTACTGAAATATCACTAAATTAATCATTGACATTAAACATATGAAATCAGATTAAAAAATTAATCCATAATTGAAAATTTCATCATTTACCCCCAAATAGCATTTGGTAAGTATCTCATGTTATCTAACACTCTCCCCTGCATCACTGGATGAACTGCTTCCAGAACTGCCCAGATTTTGTCCTTTTCACTGACTTTTGATACATTACACACTGTAGTAGGTGGAGTCTGAGGCAGAAGCACAAATATAGGCCAATATATCACATCTAAATATTTAAAAGTTACACATTATGTCTAAAAATTATAAAAGTTACACATTAAAACTAGCACTCAATAAAATATGTTTATTCTTCTACCTTGGTAAATATATGTTCATAATAACAAAATTGAGTAACGTGTTAAAAAAAGCAGAGTTTTTATATGACTGAAAGTCAGCAAAATATAAAAAATGACAGAATTCAGTTACTTTTACACGTCTGGATGTTTTGGTGATGTGCTGCTGGTGTTTGGATGAATAATAAGACATATATAATTCATAAGTTATTTATGTATTTATCCCCTAAAATTCTTTTTCTTGCCTTCCTTTCAACAAAATTATATTGCTTTATTTATTTAAAAAAAATTGTATTTAGGTGAAATTCACATAATATAAAAGTTACCATTTTAAAGTGAACAATCAATGGCGCTTAGTATATTCACCACGTTGTGGAATCTAGTTCCAAAACATTTTCATGACCCCAAACAGAAACCCCACCCCCTAAGTACTCACTCACCGTTTGTCACTCCCCCAACACCTGGCAACCATGAACAAAATTATATTGTAACGATTAAGATTTTTTTCATAAATTTTTGTTCTATTACCAAAAATCATGTGTTAAATGTGAAAGGTACTAGTAATCAAATATATGAAATTCAAATACATTTTTAATCAAAAACTTAAATCGCTGGGTGGGAAGGAGGGGACGCTGCCCTGCAGATGCTGGACCTGCTGGCACCACGGGTGTGACTGCCTGCTGCACCTGTGACATTGGGGCAGAGAGGAAGCAGCTATTTCTATGCTTAGTGCTCAGAACAGTGGGTGCTAAGAATGGTATGTAGCCGGACATCGCAAAAAAAAGCCAAAAAAAACCCCACTTAAATCAAACATAAATATTTATTATTATTGGGTTGGCCAAAAAGTGCCTTCAGTTTTTAAGTAAAAATAAGACACATTTTTCATTTTCACCAAGAACTTTTATTGAACAACGTATTCACCATTTTGTTCCACTACCTTCTGCCTTTTTTCAGGCAACTTCATAATTCCATCTTCCCAAAATTTTTATCTTTTTGAGCAAAGAACTGCTCCAGGTGCCTTTTACAGTCTTCCAGGGAATTGAAATTTTTTCCATTAAGAGAATTTTATAAAGACCAAAACAAATGCAAATCCGAAGGTGCAATGTCTAGTGAATATAGCAGATGAATCAGATCTTCCCAGCCAAGCTGTTAACAGGTTTTGTCTCGTCATCAAAGAAACATGCGGTCTTGCGTTATCCTGATGGAAGATTATGCATTTTCTGTTGACTAATTCTGGACGTTTTTCGTTGAGTGCTGCTTTCAGTTGGTCTAACTGGGAGCGGTACTTGTTGGAATTTATCATTTGGCTTTCCAGAAGGAGCTCGCAATAGAAGACTCCCTTCCGATCCCACCATATACACAACATCACCTTCTTTGGATGAAGACCGTCCTTTGGTGTGGTTGGTGGTGGTTCATTTCGCTTGCCCCACGATCTCTTCCATTCCACCTTGTTGTACAGTATCCACTTTTCATCACCCATCACAATTTGTTTTGAAAATGGAACGTTTTCGTTACATTTCAGTAGAGAATCGCACATGGAAATATGGTCATGGTCAAGAAGGTTTCGCTTCACTTAGGTGGAACCCAAACATCAAAACAATTAACATAACCAAGCTGGTGCAAATGATTTTCAATGCCTGATTTGGATATTTTGAGTATGTTGGCTTTCTCCCGTGTGGTATATGATTGTTCTCAATGTCTCAGTTGGATCGCTATCAACTTCCACTGGTCTACCTGACCATGGAGCATCATCCAATGAGAAATGTCCAGCATGAAACTTCAAAAACCACTTTTGACAAGTTCGATCAGTCACAGCACCTTCATACACTGCACAAATCTTTTTTTGTGTTTCAGCTGCATTTTTACCTTTTTTTTTAAAAAATAGATTTATTTATTTATTTATTTATTTTTGGCTGCGTTGGCTCTTCATTGCTATGCGCGGGCTTTCTCCAGTTGCGGTGAGCAGGGGCTACTCCTCGTTGCGGTGCACGGGCTTCTCACTGTGGTGGCCTCCCTCAGTTGCTGAGCACGGGGTCTAGGTGTGTGGGCTTCAGTAGTTGTGGTTCACGGGCTCTAGAGCACAGGCTCAGTAGTTGTGGCGCACGGTCCTAGCCGCTCCGTGGCATGTGGGATCTTCCCGGACCAGGGCTCAAACCCATGTTCCCTGCATTGGCAGGCAGACTCTCAACCACTGCGCCACCAGGGAAGCCCCATTGTTACCTTTCTTGAAATGATAAAGCATAATATGCCGAAAATGTTGCTTTTTTCTTCCATCTTAATATTAAAATGGCTACAAAAAATTCACCGATTTTGATAAGTTTTTTTTTTAAATGCAAGCTGATATGACAGCTGTCACAATACAATCTAACAAAATTGTTTCAAATGAAGTTAAAGACAACTAAGCACTACTAGAGCCAGCTTACGGAAAAAACCGAACAAACTTTTTGGCCAACCCAATAGTTTTCATATATTTTTCAAGAATGTTATTTTTCTTCTACAATATTAAAATTACATATTAAAATTAAAAAGCAAAATATAAACTACAATTACTGACTATATGAATTTTTCATAAACTTTCAAAAGTAAAGTTGACTTTTTAATGTACTTTTAAAAAGTTGTATTATTTTTACAAAAATAAAAATATACACAATTAACGTTCAGTGTTCATTTACAGTGTAAGTTACCTACATATATACAAATTTAATAGTAACATTAATTATTTTATATTGCAAAAAGTTCCTCAGCTACCACACTTTCAAAACTGTTGCAAATACCATAAAAATTGTGGGTACCTCCAGAACAATGAAAAAGGACATGACTAGACAAAAAAAAGAAAAAAAAAAAAGGAAACTTCATACCAGTATGCTGCTAAACCAGCATGGGGAGAGAGGGGATTAGTACTAATTAATTACTAATTAGCACTAGTAATGTCCTGATTAGTAATATTTACCAATTTCATTTAAGGCTACCAGTGATTTAAAATCTGGCTTGCAAAATTCCTGCCTTTTTAACCACTGGCTCTTGGGAGCTGGTATGAGCTAGCTCCAGCATACCACTGTTAGCACCTTGGGAAATGATACTTCACTAGGCAGGATTTGTAACATTTATGCTATCTGAGAGTAAGAATTTGACAAGTTACTTAATATGTCTTTTCTCATAACTAAGCATCCTCAGCTTAATGCTCCCCACTCTTGGAAGCAGTCTCCATCTGTGATATAGAGAGAAGCACAACCTCCAAAATTTCAGGTCACTTGGACATAGTTCCCTTTTGTTTCAAAGACATAGGGCAAGAGATGTGGTGAAGTGTTTCTCTGGGGCTTGAATGGTGTTAATGAAAAGATGGATGTTTAGGAATTCTAGTCACTCTGTGCCAATGCTGAGCATCAGATTCAGAGAGAAAGAGACTCCTGTGTATTATTTAATCAGTTTTATGTGTTTGCAAAATTCAGAGTCCTTTAAATTACAGGGCCCCAGGATCCCTTAATGGTGAAACTGCTTATCAATCAGATCAACTATACTACTTACGTTTGTTAGATCTATCTCTTTTTTAGGTTCTGATCTACTTGATCTGTCTTAGACTCAGAGAAGTAAATTAAAATCTTCCACCTCTAGGACTTCTATTTCTCTGTACATATCCTTGTGATTTTGATATACATTTGTCTCATGATTAATGATGTTGAACATACATAAAGGTGCCATCTGTGTATCTTCTTTGGAGAAATGTCTATTCAAATCCTTTGCCCATTTAAAAATTGAGTTATTTCTCTCTCTACTGTTAAGTTGTAATAATTTTTATATATTCTATCCAAGTCCTTTATCACATATATGATTTATAAATATTTTTCCCATATTGTGGTTATTTTTTCACTTTATTGATAGTATCCTTTGAATCACAAAAGTTTTTAATTTTAATTAAGCCCAAATTATCTCTACTTATTTATATTTTTTCTTTCCTTGCTTGTATCATTATGTCATATCTAAGAAACCATTGCCTAACCCAAGGTCGTGAATATTTACTCCAACGTTTTCTTCCACATTTTATAGTTTTAGCTCTTATATTTAGATCTCTGACCCATTTTCAGTTAATTTTTGTATATAGTGTAAGGAAGGAGTCCAACTTACTCTCTTGCATATGGATATACAGTTGTCTCAGCATTGTTTGTTCAGAGGATTATTCGTTTCCCCATTGAACATTCATGACACCCTTGTCAAAAATAATCTGACCATAAATGTAAGAGTTTGTTATGGAATCTCATTTGTATTCCATGAGTTTGTATGTCTATCCTTATGCCAGAATCACACTGTCTTGATCACTGTGGCATTATAGTAAGTTTTGAAATTATGATGTGTGAGTCCTCCAACTTTATTCTTACTTTTCAAAATTATATTGGCTATTCTGGGTAACTTGCACTTCCGTATGAATTTTTGGATTGGTTTATCAATTCCTTCAATAAAGGTATCTGAAATTTTGATAAGAATTGCATTGGATGTGTAGATGAATTTGGTGATTATTGCCATTTTATCACTATTAGGTCTCCTGATTCATAGACATGAGACATCATTCCACTTATTTAGGTCTTTAATTTCTTTCAACCATGTTTTGTAGTTTTCAGTGTTCAAAAAACTTGCTCTTCTTTTGTTTAATCTATTGCTACCTTTTTCTTTTTGGTGCTACTGTAAATGGAAGGCTGGAAGTCCAAGATCAAGGTTTTGGCAGGTTTGGTTTCTCCTAAAACTTCCCTTCAAGCCTTGCAGATGACCTTCTTCTCACTGTGTTCTCACATGGACTCTCCTCTGTGTGTATACACCCCTGGTGTCTCTTCTACCTCTTACAAGGACAACAGTCCTATTGGGTAAGGGCCCCTCCCTTATGATCTCATTTAACCTTAATTACCTCTTTAAAGACCTATCTCCAAATACAGTCACTTGGGGGCTTAGGGCTTCAACATATTAACTCTGGAGAGGATACAGTTCAGTCCATAATGATTGATAACTTTTGCTTTTGTTTTCTGCCATTTTAAAAAACAGAATCTTTGTATTGATGCTGGGCCTATTCCTTATTTCTTATCACTGAATGAGTTGTATTTTTCCAGACCAGCTATTTGCTTGTATAGCTTCCTCTGTTTCTCTGAATCAAAATCAGCCCAGCAGAAGGCTATACAAAGCTACCATCCATCATTCGAAACAAAGTATATGTAGCTTGTCTGTTTCTGACTGAGTCTCACCTTTAGAAAATGTATTTAAAATTGAGGTATAATTTATATACAGTGAACTGCACAAATCTAAAGTGTTCAAGATGATGAGTTGACCACTGTTCATACCTTGTAACCCTCACCCATATCACATTATGGGACATTTCATCACACAGTAAAGTTTCTTTCCTGTCAATCACTACCCCTTCCCACCTTCATTTTCTTGCATGTCAAACGCTATTCTGATTTTTATCACCATAGATTAATTTTGCTTGTCCTATGATTTCATATAAATGTAATCATACACTATGTACTCTTTTGTATATGGCATCTTTCACTCAGCATAAATTGCTTGAGATTAATTCATGTTGTTGGGTAAAACAGTAGATTATTCTTTTTTACTGGTGAACAGTGTTTCATTATAAGACTATACCACAAGTTGTCTACCTATTCTCTTGTTGGTGGACATTTGGGTTGTTCCTAGTTTTGACTGTTATGCCTAAAGATGGTATGAAATCTCTTGTACATGTATTTTTATAGACAAATGTATTCATTAATCTTGGGTAAATACCTGGGAGTGGAATGCTGCATCATAGGCAGATGTATTTTTAACTTTATACATCAATCAAAGTTGTTGTACAATTTTATATCTGCACTGGAAATGTATGAGAATTCTAGTTGGCCCACATTCTCACCAATACTTCATCTTATCAAGCCATTTTAATTTCATCCATTTTCATGGGTTGTAGTGGTATCTGTGGTGTTAATTGGCATTTCCATGATAACTATCAATGTTGTACTACATTTTGTGTACGCTTTGATCAATCATATATCTTCCTTTGCAGAGGTTCTTTTGCCCTTTGTAGTAAAAAAGTTAGTCTTCACAAAGAGAAGGTTTGGCCTTTGCCTTTGCTTCTGGAAGATAATCTATATCATACCTGATAGGAGTGTCTTTATTAAGGGCAGAGGCTGGCCACCAAAAGATCAATCATATGAATAGAGGGTGGGTGCTTTAGGTCACATGGAGTCAGTTGACCTAGAGGCTGAGATCAACCAGATGAGCAATCAATCAATCATGCCAATGTAGTGAAGCCCCAATAAAAACTCTGGACCTCAAAGTTTAGATGAGCTTCCCAAGTTGGAATACTCTATGTGTACTGTTACACATCAATGCTGGGAGGGTAATGCGTCCTGGGGACAACAGAAGCTTCACATTTGGAACCAATCCCAACTATGCCTTAGGAGTCTCTTCCTCTGACTGATTTTCTGAAAAATTTTTTTCTAATAAACTGTAACCATGAATATAAATAGCTTTCAGTGAGTTCTGTGAGTACTTCCAGAGAATTATTGAAACTGAAGGTGCTTCTGAGAACCCCTCTTCTCAGAAGCGAGGGTGGTCTTGTGGAGAACTGTGCCCTTAGGCCCTGTAATTTAGCTAACTCTGGGTATGCCCCCTTTTATTGTCTTTGTTATTGAATTATAGATGTTTTTACATATTCTGAATACAAGCACTTTGCCAGATATATATATAAGGCAAATATTTTCTCCCTGTGTGTGGAGTGCTTCTTTACTTGTTTAACAGTATCTTTCAATGAGCAGAAGTTTCAACTCTGAAGAAGTGAAATTCACTATTTTCTTCTTTTATAGTAAGTGCTATCTATGAGCTAAGAAATCTTTCCTGGCCCTGGTGTCATAAAGATATTCTATGTTTTCTCTAGAAGTTTTATGCCCCTTATATGTATTTTAAAATTTGTTGATTATATCTGTCTCCTATCTTCTCACTGAAAATGATGTTTACAGAAATTTCTTCATTTTCTTTTGCTTTTGTACAGAGCAAAGGGGAGATCATGCTGACCTGTGCTGCTCTGGTCATACCAGGAGTCTACAGCAATGTAATTTGAATTTAGAAAACCAATCCCAATATCCCATTAATTTTATATATTTGGAATCTGTTCCATTACAAAAAGTCATGAATTTATAGCTCATTTAAAAGTAAACTTTGCTCCAGGAGATTGTAGGACCAGACCCAGATAAGCCAAGTATATGATATTGAAAGAACACCTCAATCCTGAGGGGGAAGAGGAGGAGATTAATGACATGTGCTTTTGAGACAGGGAATGGGGAGACAGGGACCCAATGCCCCATGCACAAATATTACCAGCTGGTGTGTGAGTAAAGGAGGAACAATGGAAGAAACAGAACAAAAGAAACCATGGTAAATTCTTCAATCTAAATGCTTCTCTTTTTTTTTTCCTTAAAATAATATTTAGAAAATCTGTAATTCCTCTTTTTATAATAAACTCAAAAGTCCCTCCCACAACCCTGATGACTTTTACAAATGCTGGTCTGGTCCAGATGAAGGAATGAGAACTACATGCACTTTGCATAGAAAAGAAATATTTGGTAAACACAATCTTGAATAAGATTGGTAAACTGAAGTCATAAATACAAATATGCTGCTGTCTAGGCCTACTTACCACTAATAAAATATAAATGGGCTCAGAATTTCAGTGTCGCAAGAGATTAGATGATGAGTTAGTAAGGTTAGTAGAAGGAATGCATATGACAGTGGATTTAATTATTACTGAGTATCCTAGACTTAGTTGAGATCATGTCAGAGCGTTTACTACTGTGCCACTATAATAAGACAGCATTGCTGGGAAAAATCTTTTGTGTAAACATTTTGCTGCAGTATCAACCAAATGTGTACCTACATGCATGTATATACATATGAATGCATATTATTTGTAAAATATGCACATGGTTTTCTCGTTCATTATTTCCTGTCTAATAATACAGGGCAAGAACAACGTCTATATGAGTTAAGACTAAGTCTCTAATTTTGTTTATGTTTCCTTTTGAGTTTTTTATGGTAAAGGTGACTAGTTTAAGAAATTAAGATGTTATATGAGCTTTTTGGTCCCATCTGTAAAACTTATGACATTTAACTCAGACTCTTTATAAAACCCTACTCGCCCTTCTAATATGACAGTCTGAAAAGTTTTTTAAATAGAATATAGTCTGGAGCTTGCCCTCTTGTAATGGCTCTGAAGGTGTTTTGTGGCCTCCCTGTGTTTAGAAGGCAAACTTAATTTTTGTCATTGGCTATAAAATAGTAATTTCCTTTCACAGATGGCTGCTGAACTCACTACACCCACCAAAAGAATATTCAACTGGTTCTTGCTGATGTAAGTTCATGAAAATACGGAAGCAGAACTCCTTGGAAAATAGAAAATGTTCTTTCCTTTTCTCTGTTTCCACAAAATGACAAGAGTATCAATGAACTGACAAATGAGCAGAGTGCCAATTTCATCTGAGGATTTCACTATTTCAGAAATACAGGTACAGATTAATATGTCTTTAGATTTATATTTTGAGATGAAATTTTAACACTGCAATACCCTTGATATATAATAAAATATAAATAATATTCAGCTGTTATGTTCCACGCTGAAATTATCCTACTGATTCTCATCATTTATCATTCCTTTCTAACTAAAGAAATCTATAACTCTTAAACTGATGAGTTCTCTTTCATTTACTTTGAGACTGTGATTGTAGCAGGATTAATAAATTCACTTCTTGCCTCAGTTCAGTAGCTATCTATAACCTTTATTTGACATATTTTTAATCCCCTCCCTAATTTCAATAAAAAGTTTCTTTAGAAATAATAAAAACAAAATAAGTGTATTATATTCACATTCATTGATTATATTCTGGAAGGTTTACCTATTGAAGCCACCAGGTCATTTGTACTTTTAATAGAACTGCATTCTGCTGATAGTGTTTTCCTTCTAGTTTCATTTTGCGCTGGAAAAACCCTGTAGCAGGTTTTTCCAAAGTGTGTTTCTTGAAGTATCAGAGTCCTGCAGGATATTGTAGGTCTTCAGCCAAAATAAAGGGAGGCAGGATTTAATGAGCCAGTGTATTTGGGAACTTCTGGGTTAAAACAAGGGAAGGCGTTTTCACCTCTTTACTACAGAATTCTCAGGGTTTTTGAAATGCTGGTATGTACTGTGACTTTCTAAAAATGCCATGAATTCTAAAACTTTTCTCAAATATTGGAAACCATGAAATCATTCAAAAATATATGTTTTTAAAATGAAAACAGGTTGTATCAGGTTAATATCCCAATTCCCTTTCCATCAAGATACTGAAATCAACCTTAAATCAATTAAAGAATAAAGAAATAAATTACAGAGTATACAGTAGAATATTGTACAGCCATCAGAAATAATTCTTTAAAATATTTTTTAATGGTATTGGGACATGCTAATGATATAATAATATTGAATAAAAAAATATACAACTATAGAGAATTTGGCAATATTACTGGTCGTTATTGAAAATTACCAGAAAAATAGTAGAAAATTAATGAAAGGAAATACACACACAGGAAAAAAATGGCCATGGTTTTCTGGCTTATTTTCTTCCTTGCATGTTTCTATAAATTTTACTTTTTAAATATTAACATGTATTAACTTTATAATACGAAGAAAGTGAAAACTTTCCCCTTCATTTCATTTTCTCTACGATTGTCAGCCCATCATTATTTCTCTGTTTTAGCTGACTCTTTACTTTCTCTTTACCTGCAATCAATCCTCTGTATCAGGAGCCAGCAATTGGGCTGCTGCCTGTTTTTGTCAATAAAGTCTTATTGGAACATGGTCATGCCCACTTGTTTAGATATTGTCTGTGGCTGCTTTTGCTCTGTGGCAGAGTTGAGTAGTTAAGACAGAGACTGTATAGCTTGCAAAGCCTAAAATATTTACTTTGTCACCAGGCTAGGAGCAGAGAGGCAAATAGGGCCCCCAGGATGCACTCACTCTCAGGAGAGAGGCACTTACTCTTGGGGCAATGATGGGTTCAAATGTGTGCGGCACTCACCTGTCCAGTAGATGCTTGTGTCAGTTTGGCCTGTGAGGAACAGGTGCAATAAAAGAACTGGATGTGCAAGAAATTTATTGGAGGAGATGCCTAGGGAGAGGAAGAGGAAGAGGAAGAAGGAGCAGGAGTAGGTGTGTGTTCGGGGAGGGGAGTCATCAGACCGACATGCAGGTCTGACCATTGTGACAGGAGAGAGGGACAGAAGATCTGTTAGGAGGCGCATCACAGTACAGAGCTGCTCTGTTTCAGCACTGGCCCACACGGAGCCCAAGAGCAAGACTGACGGCGGAGGAGTCCCACAGTGAGCAGGAGTGGCCTGAATCTAACACCCCTGCTTCAGCAGGAACATCCAGGTGGGTCCACAGGTGCCACTGCTGGAGGCTGTCACCTGAATGCATGTATCACAGAAAGTTCTTTTGAAGAGACATCTGAGCGGTACATCTCCATCCACCACAGGGCTTATAATATTTACCTATGTGATTTGAGGTGTGTGGTGAAC
This sequence comes from Balaenoptera musculus, assembly GCF_009873245.2. Taxonomy (NCBI): domain Eukaryota; kingdom Metazoa; phylum Chordata; class Mammalia; order Artiodactyla; family Balaenopteridae; genus Balaenoptera; species Balaenoptera musculus. The sequence goes on from NC_045787.1 coordinate 86,749,128, forward strand.
ATTGTGGTTATTTTCTCCAAAGCATCACACCTCTGATTTTCGGCTTGGGAGAGATTGATTCCATTTTGGACTAAGGCAAGCAGGGGTAGGTCATTCTGGGCCATAGTGGTGCATGGATGGCTCAATCGGAATGAACGTTAGGACTTTTATTAAGTGGGTGGAGTTTGTAGCAGGTTCTCTCTCCTTGGATATGAACAAGGAAGTATGTAACCATGGCTGCTGTTGGGTTAGTCAAGAATGCTTTCAGCTAAAAGTATCCAAAATACCTGATTGGAGTAGTCTGTTACAGTTAAAGAACAAGCGGACCAGAGATGCAAGGTTGCTGGCATTAGTTCAATGGTTTTGAGGGAACATCCACTTGGCCTCATGACTGCAGCAGCTCCATCCTCACGCATTCATATTCAGCGGCAGGGGGTAAAGTGGCACAAGGCAGCAGGCATTATTTCTCCTCACGTGCCTTCCGGCCCTCCTCCCATAAGGGATGAATAAGTATCATTCTCAGACACCTCAGAACCATGACTGGGTTACACACTGACATCTAATGCAGACCGTGGACCCATGTTCCCTGAGATCAGGGAATCTCTACACATAAGACAAAAGTAGGGTTTCACCTAGCGTGCAGGTTCCAAGGAGGTGGAAAGATAGCTTCTGGAAGGGCAACACACAGAACTAGCACTTAGTTATCTTACAAGGCCAGCCTGAGGATGAAGCTGACACACAGAGATAGAACTGGGAAAACATAGAGAAGTGGAGCCAGAGCCCCCATCAAACCATATGACGACGTTCACTCTATGTCAGGAATTTTCTGTTACATGAACCAATGTAACCCTTTGGCAGTCCAGTAAGTTTTAATTGGTTTCCTCGTTCCTGCATCTGAAGAACTCTAGTTAACTGAAGGAAAGAAAGGTATCTTTGTCTTTAGACTTTCTAAAGTTGAAAATAAAGGGGGTTGGGTTGTATTAGTTAAGATGCTTTGGGTTATAAGTTACAAACAAACAAAAAAATTCCTAACTCAAAGTGACTAAATGGTAATGAAACACATGATCTCTTCTAGCAGGAAATCTAAAAGTAGGGCAGCATGCAAGAACTCAGCAGCTCAAGAACATCGTCAAGAAATGAGATTCTTTCTGTCTCTCCACTCTGCAATCAGCATCAACTTCAGCCTAAGGCAAAGATGGCTGCCACTGGCAATGGAAGCTACATCTAAGAGGAGAGAGAAAGAGCACAGAACCCAAGGTTTCTCTTCAGTTTGATAGGGTCAACCTGGACCAACAACACATGAAAAACAATGGAGAAGCAGCAGGGATGAGATTTGGGAAGAGCTGATATGTATGTATATACATGTGCATGCACACACACATACACATCTATGTAGCTAGCGGCCTATTTCTTCAGTTTAGAATAAATATAGTCTTAAGTACCACTTTCATCATCATAATTACATAAACTAATAACTGCTAAGTGTTTACCATATGCCAGGCATTCTTCTAAATATCTGTACATGCACTATCTCATTAAATCCTCACTGTAACTGTCCTTTGAGGCTGTTTTCATCATCCCTGCTATACAGAGGAAGCAACTGAAGGCACAGAAATGTTAAGTAATTTGGACAAAGTCACACAGCTAGTAAGTGGCAGAGCTGATATTTGATTGCAGGAAATTTGCGTACAAGTTTTAGTTTCAAACAGTCCTGGATTTGGGTCCTTGGCTCTGTTATTTTCTGGCTGTGCAACCTTGAGCAAGTCACTTCCACCTCTTCAAGCTTCACGTTCCTCCTCCATGCAATGAATCAGATGATAGATTATGATGCACATCACGGATATGCTCATCACTGTGCTGGAATTCTCCAAGACCACCCTACGATTCTTCATTAAAAGGACTCAGAACTCAGAAAAGCTGTTTTTACTTATGATTATAGCTTACTGCAGTGAACAGATACACATTAAAATCAGGAAAGGGAGTACAGACATAAGCTTCCAGTTATCCTCTCGCAGTTGGAATCTCCAGACAATGCTTAATCCTCCCAGCAATGACGTGGAGCAATATGCACAGAGTACTGCCAACCAGGGAAGCTCATCTGAGCCTTGGTGTCCAGGGCTGCTGTTGCAGGTTGGTAATGTAGGCATGGAGTACCCACATGGCTGACCATAGTCGCTCAGCCTCCAGCCCAAGGACAAACTGATGGAGTGTGGCCCAAGGCTTCCACCATCAATCACATCATTAACATAAACTCTCTGGGGTGACCCAAGGCCCTAGCTATGCAAAGTCACTCTTATCAAGCAGGATATTCTGAGGATTTAGAGGTTATCTCCCAGAACCCAGAGAAGGGCCAGTCCTTTCTTTGGGATACAAAGGGTTTGAACAACCCAGGCCTGCGAGTTAACCCTTTACTGCATAATCAGATTACATGAAATTTGTAAAATGTAATCAGTAACATTTGTCTCCTGGCAATCACTCAATTCTCTCCTTTTTACCCCCATCTTCGTGGCCAGAAAGCTGCATTTAGCAATTAAAGACTTGAGAGGATCTATCCAGTTTCAACTCATTGATTACCCTTATTCAGAGATTAATACTATTCCTGGTCCCACAACTCATAAACATCAATAAATTGCAATATTTTGAAATCTCAGAACCAAGCACTTTTAAAAGGGAAGATTCCTCAAAAGTGATACCACTGGGCAGAGTTCGTGTCTCCCCACAACTAGGGCACCTGCCGGATGCTGGTGGGGGACCCCAACGCACCCAAGGAGATGGGAAGAACCCCCAAGTGAACCAGTAGGACGTGGGGGAACTAAGGGGGGAGGAGAAGTGGAGGCCAGATAGGACCGGTGCCCCTGAGGGGTGGCTGAGAGGGGGGAGGGGTTCCCACACCTGGAGGGACCCTCAGGGGCTCAGATCAGGGGGGAACGGGCCCAGCGTTTCTCCTGCCCAATCAACTGGGGAAGTCTGCCCAGCTCTCAGGCCAGGTCTTACACCCTCAGAGGTCCCCTCTGGGCTGGGTTGGTCCTGGGGGCGTAGGAGGGAGGCCGGGGAGATCAGGAGAGGCAGGCGGGAAGGGTCCTCCAGGACCAGAGAAGCAAGAGAGGAGTGGAGGGTGTTTACCCCACCCACTTGAGCCCAGGAAGCCTGCTGGGCTCCCAAGTGGGGTCCCTTGCCCTCTGAGACCAAAGGCAGGAGGCACGTCTGGGCCCCTTCTGTTCTTTGAACCTAAGCCCATCCCCCACACCTCCTGGGACTTTTCCAGGCCTGTGGGTCCTAAGTATAGGCCCCGCCCACCACCCAAACCTCACTCCTGCTTAGGCCCCAGCCTCCACAGCCGGGGCCTTTTCCACCTTTTTTTTGCCTCCTCCTCTTTTTTACTACTGTGGTTCTGCTTTACCTTCTGGTTGTTGTTTCATCTTTTTATTTTTATAAATATGTTTTTATTTTTATATTTTTTCTAAGGTAGCTGTTAGTTTCCTAGTCTAATTTTATTTTTTACTTTGTTATTGTCCTCCCTTTTTTTGCTGCCCCGAGCAGCTTGCGAGATCTTGGTTCATGAACCGGGGGTCAGGCTGAAGTTCTTGCAGTGGCAGCTCTGAGTCCAAACCACTGCACTAACAGAGAACCTCAGAACCCAGGGAATATTCATCGGAGTGAGGTCTCGCAGAGGTCCTCATCTCAGCACCAAGACCCAGCTCTACCCAACAGCCTACAAACTCCAGTGTTGGAAGCCTCAGGCCAAACAACCAGTAAGACAGGAACACAACCCCACTCATAAAAAAAAAGAAAAAAAAAAAAGAGACAGCAAAAAAATATGTCACGGATGAAGGAGAAATGTAGAAACCTAAAAGACCAAATAAATGAAGAGGAACTAGGCAACCTATCTGAAAAAGAATTCAGAGTAATGATAGTAAAGATGATCCAGAATCTCAGAAATAGAATAGAGGCACGGATTGAAAAAAATACAAGAAATGTTTAACAAAGATCTAGAAGAACTAAGGAATGAACAAACAGAGATGAACAACACAATAACTGAAATGAAAAATACACTAGAAGGAATCAATAACAGAATAACTGAGGCAGAAGAATGAATAATTGAGCTGGAAGACAAAATGGTGGAAATAACTGCTGAGGAGCAGAATAAAGAAAAAAGAATGAAAAGAATTGAAGACAATCTCAGAGATCTCTGGGACAACACTAAACACACCAACAGCAAATTATAGAGGTCCCAGAAGAAGAAGAGAAAAAGAAAGGGTCTGAGAAAATATTGGAAGAGCTTATAGTGGAAAAATTCCTGAACATGGGAAAGGGAAGAGTCACCCAAGTCTAGGAAGCACAGAGAGTCCCAAACAGGATAAAACATAGGAGAAACACACCAAGACACATGTTAATCAAACTAACAAAAATTAAATTCAAAGAAAAAATATTAAAAGCAGCAAGGGAGGGGCTTCCCTGGTGGCACAGTGGTAAAGAATCGGCCTGCCAATGCAGGGGACACAGGTTCAAGCCCTGGTCTGGGAAGATCCCACATGCCATGGAGCAACTAGGCCCGTGCGCCACAACTACTGAGCCAGTGCTCTAGAGCCCATGAGCCCCAGCTACGGAGCCCATGTGCCACAGCTACTAAATCCCATGCACCTAGAGCCCGTGCTCCGCAACAAGAGAAGCCACCACAATGAGAAGCCTGCGCACTGCAACAAAGAGTAGCCCCCACTCACCGCAACCAGAGAAAAGCCCACGCGCAGTAACAAAGACCCAACACAGCCAAAAAAATAGCAGCAAGGGAAAAACAAAAAATAACAGACAAGGGAATCCCCAGAAGGTTAACAGCTGATTTTTCAGCAGAAACTCTGCAGGCAAGAAGGGAGTGCCAGGATATACTAAAAGTGATGAAAGAGAAAAACCTACAGCCAAAATTACTCTACCCAGCAAGGATCTCATTCAGATTCGACGGAGAAATCAAAAGCTTTACAAGCAAAAGCTAAGAGAATTCAGCACCACTGAACCAGCTTTATTACAAAGGCTAAAAAAAACTTCTCTAGGCAGGAAACACAAGGGAAGAAAAAGACTCACAAAAACAAACCCAAAACAATTAAGAAAATAGTAATAGGAACATACATATCGATAATAACCTTGAACGTAAATGGATTAAATGCCCCAACCAAAAGACACAGACTGGCTGAATGGATACAAAAATAAGACCCATATATGTGCTGTCTACAAGAGACACACTTCAGACCTAGGGACACATGCAGACTGAAAGTGAGGGGATGGAAAAAGATATTCCATGAAAATCGAAATCAAAGGAAAGCTGGAGTAGCAATTCTCATATCACACAAAATAGACTTTAAAATAAAGACTACTACAAGAAACAAAGAAGGACACTACATAAGGATCAAGGGATCAATCCAAGAAGAGACATAATAATTGTAAATATTTATGCACCCAACATAGGAGCACCTCAATACACAAGGCAGATGCTAACAACCATAAAAGGGGAAATCAACAGTAACACAATCATAATAGGGGACTTTAACACACCACTTTCACCGATGGACAGATCATCCAAAATGAAAATAAATAAGGAAACACAAGCTTTAAATGACACATTAAACAAGATGGGCTTAATTGATATTTATAGGACATTCCATCCAAAAACAACAGAATACACTTTCTTCTCAAGTGCTCATGGAACATTCTCCAGGCTAGACCATATCTTGGTCACAAATCAAGCCTTGATAAATTTAAGAAAATTGAAATCGTATCAGTTATCTTTTCTGACCACAATGCTATGAGACTAGATATCAATTACAGGAAAAAAACTGTAAAAACCACACATACATGGAAGCTAAACAGTGCACTACTAAATAACCAAGAGATCACTGAAGAAATCAAAGAAGAAATTAAAAAAATACATGGAAACAAATGACAGCAAAAACATAAGGACCCAAAATCTATGGAACGCAGCAAAAGCAGTTCTAAGAGGGAAGTTTATAGCAATTCAATCTCACCTCAAGAAACAGGAAAATCTCAAATAAACAATCTAATCCTACACTTAAAGCAACCAGAGAAAGAAGAACAAAGAAAACCCAAAGTCAGTAGAAGGAAAGAAATCATAAAGATCAGAGCAGAAATAAATGAAATAGAAACAAAGAAAATAATAGCAAAAATCAATAAAACTAAAAGCTAGTTCTTTGAGAAGATAAACAAAATTGATAAACCCTTAGCCAGATTCATCAAGAAAAAAAGGGAGAGGACGCAAATCAATAAAATTAGAAATGAAAAAGTAGAAATCACAACTGACACCACAGAAATACAAAGGATTATAGGAGACTACTACAAACAACTATATGCCAATAAAATGGACAATCACGAAGAAATGGACAAATTCTTGGAAATGTACAATTTTCCAAGACTGAACCAAGAAGAACTAGAATATAAACAGACCTACCACAGGAAATGAAATTGAAACTGTAATTAAAAATCTTCCACCAAACAAAAGTCCAGGACCAGATGGCTTCACAGGTGAATTCTATCAAACATTTAGAGAAGAGCTAACACCAATCCTTCTGAAACTCTTCCAAAAAAATTGCAGAGGGTGGAACACTCCCAAATTCATTCTACGAAGCCACCGTCACCCTGATACCAAAACCAGAAAAAGATATCACAAAAAAGGAAAATTATAGAGCAATATCACTGATGAACATAGATGCAAAAATCCTCAACAAAATACTAGCAAACTGAATCCAACAACATATTAAAAGGATCATACACCATGATCAAGTGGAATTTATCCCAAGGATGCAAGGATTCTTCAATATACACAAATCAATCAATGTGATACATCACATTAACAAATTAAGGAATAAAAACCATATGATCATCTCAATAGATGCAGAAAAAGCTTTTGACAAAATTCAACACCCAGGGGCTTCCCTGGTGGCGCAGTTGTTGAGAATCTGCCTGCCAATGCAGGGGACACGGGTTCGAGCCCTGGTCTGGGAAGATCCCACATGCCGCAGAGCAACTAGGCCCGTGAGCCACAATTACTGAGCCTGCGCGTCTGGAACCCGTGCTCCACAACAAGAGAAGCCGCAATAGTGAGAGGCCCGCACACCACAATGAAGAGTGGCCCCCGCTTGCCGCAACTGGAGGAGGCCCTTGCACAGAAACAAAAGACCCAACACAGCCATAGATAAATAAATAAATAAATAACAATTAAATAAAAAAAAAATTCAACACCCATTTATGATAAAAACCCTCCAGAAAGTAGGCATAGAGGGAACTTACCTCAACATAATAAAGGCCATATATGACAAACCCATGGCCAACATAGTCCTCAATGGTGAAAAACTGAAAGCATTTCCACTAAGATCAGGAACAAGACAAGGATGTCCACCCTCGCCACTCTTATTCAACATAGTGTTGGAACTCCTAGCCACAGCAATCAGAAAAGAAAAAGAAATAAAGGAATCCAAATCTGAAAAGAAGAAGTAAAACAGTCACTGTTTGCAGATGGCATGATACTATACATAGAAAATCCTAAAGATGCCATGAGAAAACTACTAGAACTAATCAATGAATTTGGTAAGGTTGCAGGATACAAAATTAATGCACAGAAATCTCTGGCATTCCTATTCACTAACAACAAAAAATCCGAAAGACAAATTAAGGAAACAATCCCATTTACCATCACAACAAAAAGAATAAAATACCTAGGAAAAAACCTACCCAAGGAGGTGAAAGACTTGTACTCAGAAAACTATAAAACACTGATGAAAGAAATCAAAGATGACATAAACAGATGGAGAAATATACCATGTTCTTGGATTGGAAGAATCAATATTGTGAAAAAGACTATACTACCCAAAGCAATCTACAGAATCAATGCAATCCCTATCAAACTACCAATGGCAGTCTTCACAGAATTAGAACAAAAAATTTTACAGTTCATATGGAAACACAAAAGACCCTGAATAGCCAAAGCAATCTTGAGAAAGAAAAGCGGAGCAGGAGGAATCAGGCTCCCTGACTTCAGACTATACTACAAAGCTACAGTAATCAAGACAGTATGGTACTGGCACAAAAACAGAAATATAGATCAATGGAACTGGACAGAAAGCCCAGAGGTAAACCCACGCACCTATGGTCAACTTATCTATGACAAAGGAGGCAAGGATATACAATGGAGAAAAGACAGTCTCTTCAATAAGCGGTGCTGGGAAAATTGGACAGCTACATGTAAAAGAAAGAAATTAGAACACTCCCTAACACCATACACAAAAATAAACTCAAAATGGATTAAAGACCTAAATGTAAGGCCAGGCACTATAAAATTCTTAGAGGAAAACATAGGCAGAACACTCTTTGACATAAACCACAGCAAGATCTTTTTTGACCCACCCCCTAGAGTAATGGAAATAAAAACCAAAATAAACAAATGGGACCTAATGAAACTTAAAAGCTTTTACACAGCAAAGGAAACCATAAACAAGACAAAAAGACAACCCTCAGAATGGGAGAAAATATTTGCAAATGAAACCACGGACAAAGGATTAATCTCCAAAATATGCAAACAGCTCATGGAGTTCAATATCAAAAAAACAAACAATTCAATTACAAAATGCGTGGAAGACTTAAATAGACATTTCACCAAAGGAGACATACAGATGGCCAAGAGGCACATGAAAAGATGCTCAACATCACTAATTATTAGAGAAATGCAAATCAAAACTACAATGAGGTATCACCTCACACTGGTCAGAATGGTCATTATCAAAAAATCTAGAGACAATAAATGCTGGAAAGGGTGTGGAGAAAAGGGAACCCTCCTGCACTGTTGGTGGGAATGTAAATTGATACAGCCACTATGGAAAATAGTATAGAAGTTCCTTAAAAAACTAAAAATAGAACTACCATATGACCCAGCAATCCCACTACTGGGCATATACCCTGAGAAAACTATAATTCAAAAAGAGACATGTACCCCAGTGTTCACTGCAGCACTATTTACAATAGCCAGGACATGGAAGCACCCTAAGTGTTCATCGACAGATGATTGGATAAAGAAGATGTGGCACATATATACAATGGAATATTACTCAGCCATAAAAAGAAATGAAATTGAGTTATTTGTAGTGAGGTGGGTGGACCTAGAGTCTCTCATACAGAGTGAAGTGAGTCAGAAAGAGAAAAACAAATACTGTATGCTAACATATATATATGGTATCTAAAAAAAAAAAATGGTACTGATGAACCTAGTGGCAGGGCAGGAATAAAGACATAGACATAGAGAATGGACTTGAGGACACGGGGTTGGGGGGTGGGTAGGGGGAAGCTGGGGCAAAGTGAGAGTAGAATCGACATATATACACTACCAAATGTAAAATAGTTAGCTAGTGGGAAGCAGCAGCATAGCACAGGGAGATCAGCTCAGTGCTTTGCAACGACCTAGAAAGGTGGGATAGGGAGGGTGGGAGGGAGGCTCAAGAGGGAGGGTATATGGGGTTATATGTATGCATATGGCTGATTCACTTTGTTGTACAAAAGAAACTAACACAGTGTTGTGAAGCTTTTATACTCCAATAAATATCTATTCAAAAAAACAAAAAAACAAAAAATGTCACAGCACTTATCATAGCAAGAAATGTCAATGGTTTGGGGTTACACTTTATGATGCTTCATCAGACTGGTTCCTTTTAAAGTCAGATTATCTCTTTTCATTGTATTCAGAAATATGTGGACAGATCAATGTAGTTATTTTTCTGTTTGCACTTCTATGCCAGTACTCTCAAAGATTTTTTGATTGCACACCTACTTCTAAAATAACTTTGATCTCTCCCCTCCAATTTATGTGTATTAATTATAAATTACATGCACTTATACTACTGTACTAATATAATACATGTATGATAAAAATTACACACTCTCAATAAAAATCTTAAGAGGATGAAATTGAAAAGTAAATGTAAATAGAAGTTCTAATACTGTCTTCCCTTACTTGAGTGGATCATCTTGTGAAACCCTTGGGGTACATGTCTCCAATGTGGATATCGTTATTCTCTACATGGGAACCACACCACAATTATTTATGTCATGCTATCCTGGTTAGCCTGGACCTCTCTGAGGTCCTCACTTTAGTATTATGGCAACAGCATTGAATTATGGAGAATATTACTTGATAAGGTAGTAGGAGAAAGAATCGATCTGTAGGAAATAACCCAAAGCAGTGGAATGCTAAACTGTGTGTCAAGGGGATTAGAGGTTGAAGGCAATCTCCAGGTGTTGGACTTATTGGACTAGGGTAGCCAGGAAGGGTCCACGAAAGAGGGAGAATATGGCTGGCTTTTAAGATGGATGGAACTGGGTTGGAAGATGGAAGCATAAAGTGAGCAAAGCCCTGGAGGAAGGATTAAATGTGATCAAAATTGGGGAGAATGTGAGACCAGCCCAGTTGAAAGACACAACCCAGGCCAACCTTGAAGCTCTTGACCCTTTCTCCCATTAGGCCACTAAAGTGATTCAATCTGGTTCCTTTCCTAACTCTCAGGATCTCCAGAGGCTGAAAGCTGTCCTCTCAAGCCTCATCTGTCAAGGTAACTAAGGACTGTCCATAGTTCTCAGCGGTCAGCTCCTCGCAAACTCCTTTCCGAGCTTTGTAGCCTCTGGCTGGCTTTCAGGCTCTCCCCTGAGAAGTCATCAAGCCCAGGCTTCCTCTAGGTAGAACTAAGCTGTAGGTGATGGAAAGGGAGTTTTTGACAGGATTAGGACTTCCCTGCATGGTAAGCAATTTGTGTTTTCAAGTTAAAAGTCCTGACAGTAAGCTATGTAGTGTCTTGTGCTGTGTGCAGTTTTCATTTAAAATGAGTGTGGGGCTAAGGTTGAAGTAAGATTTCACTGATACATCAACTCTCTCAGTCAAGTTCACTTGGGATCATGTCTTGAGATTGCTCCCTCTCCCATGAGTGGGTCTGAAGGAAGATCACTGAGAAGAGAGCGACGATGGTGGGTGGTGTGGCAGGAAGTATGAGTTAATGGAGTTAAAAATTAATCGGTGTGTGTGTGGTAACAGGAAAAATGAAAGGAACAGATGTTGAGAAGAGGCCAGTTGCCAGCACACAGGGATGGATGGTCTGTCTCTCTGCCAGGGCTCAATCCGAGCTCCAGGGAGAAATGGTTTCGCTGCCTCAAGGTCTTAATGGAACATTAGTCAGGGCTGTGGGGACTAAGTCTTTGCCAAGGAGATGTCATCTCAGACCAGAATTCAGAGAGGCAGGGGAAGTGGGGGACTCTGCGCCTTATATGCTGTTTCAGACAGACAACTTCCAGGCTTGTGTGCTCTTGTAGCACCTTCACGAAAGCAAAACTCAAGGAGCCTGTGGTTTTCTCTCGACACTCATTCTGAGTGATCGCTGACACATTATAAGCCACTGAATCTCCAGATTCAATCCAGCCACAAAACAGGACTCAGGCTGCGCCGGTTATCCTTTACAGAATTACAGCCTGTTAGGACACTGGGGCTTCTGCAGAGATAGGCTTCCATGCATAATTCTGTTCATTCATTAAGTCACAACCAAGATACAGTGAGTGCTCCTGCTGTACTTTTTGGCTATGTACCAGAAATATATCAGTGAACAGAACAAACATTTCTGCCCTCGTGGGGCTTACATTCCAGTGGGGGAAGATAATCAATAAACAATATTCATAACAAATAAACTATATATTATGATGGAAGGGATGTGTGCTATGGATGGAAAGAAAAAGTAAAACAGAGTAAAGGGGATAGGGAGTGCCAGGGCTGGAAGTGAATGACAATTTTAAATTGAGTAGTCAGGGCAAGCTTCTTCATTAAAGGGGGTATGTGGATATTAGGGGGAAGAGTATTTAAGGCAGTGGCAACAGCCAGTGTAAAAGCCCAACGTTGGGAGGTACATGAGCAGAATAAGCAAAGGAGAGAATAGTAGCAAATTAGGTCAGAGAAGAATGGGGCCAGAGCACCAAGGACCTTGTAGACCATTGTAAGGGCTTTGGCTTTGAGTCCAAGTGAAATGGGAGCCATTGCAGTGTTTGGAGCAGAGGAGGGACATGATCTGACATGGTTTGAAAAGATGTCTCTGATTGCAGTGTTAAGATAAGGGGCAGTTACAGACACAGGCAGATGCTTTAGGAGGTCACTGCAGTGATGCAAGGAAGAGATGATGATGGCTTGGAGCAAGGTAGGAAGGTAGGAAGAAGCAATTGGATTCTAGACATATTCTTTTGAGACTGTCCTCCTCTTATGTTTGAGCGTCCTAAAGTATAAGCTACCGCATGGCCTTCACCATGTGCGAGTGACTCACTCTATCTTGAATTTCCCAGACATACTTTTGCATATAACACTCATTATGATTAATCTTGGAAAATGTTGTTTTAATGTCTAAGCCTCGGGGTGAAGATGGGTAACTGGCATCCACAGGTTATATCTGGTATAAAGCTTTTTGTTTCTGTAAAAACTGAACTAGCATTCTAAGAACAAGAGATTCACATAAAAATCTGAATTCCTAGTTAGCTTCATTTAAAAAATCAGGAAGTTGGCAATACATTTTCTTATGGCAACCATCAGCTGGAATTGAGTAACTAGTCCCATTGTGTCCTTCAATTCCCCCCAGTCCCTACTTGGCCTCTTTCACATGTTGACATTACTTGCTTAGACCATGTAAGCATCGGGGTTTATGAAATGGCCCTAGTCCAGGGGGAGTTCTGAGGAGGAGGAGGAGGAGGAGGATGAACAGGGCTATGGGTCAAGACCACAGAAACTACTAGGCCATTAGTCTCTGACCGTGGGACACTCAAGCAGACGAAGAAGTTTAAAGCTCTTTTGTCTAAACAAATACCCTCTTCAGATTTTCTCTATGGGCACGTTTGTCTCTCTTCCTCAGTGGCTCTGTGCCCTCTCACACAGTGGTCTGATGAATGAAACCAGGTCTCTTCCAGCTTGTGGGAAGACTGCTTCTCTCCTGTAGAGAGCCCAGTGGGTCCAAGGAGGGCTTCAGGCACTAGGACCCATGGAGTGGGTGGCAGAGGCCACATGCTCTAGTCTTGAGGGAGAAGATTGTTCTCTCTTGCTTTCGTATCTACCATTTTCTGCCTTTTCTTGCCTTCTGACTGGTAAGAATTGGAGGGCCAACACTAGTGAGAAGTTCTAAGTGACAGACTTGAGCCACCGGCCTTGGGCAACCCCCCCACCCAGCTCTCCAGGGCCAGGGGCTCCATGGAGGCCTCGGGACCAATTTTCTCTAGTCATGAAACACGTGCATCTGCTTAGTTTCCCTTGTAAACCTAGAGTGTCTGTAAACAAGTGTTCAAAGACATGGTGACTTGAGGCTCTGGCCACCTCTCTTTACATAAGAGGTATGTGGCCCTCAACTGAGAGTGCTTAGTCAATGAGAAATATTTCAAAAGGCCTTATTTCTGAATTTATTAGGAAAATGCAAGGAAAGACTCATTCTTTCCCCTCTCCTCTTGCTATGGATCCTGAGGATGGAGCAAATAGGTCTACCTTACCCATTTTACAAAACAACCTCAAGCACACGCTCTCTTCCACGACCCTTACCAAAATCATCCACACACTTGATGAGGCTTGAAATTCCAACAGTCTTTCATTCCACAGCTAAAAATAAGACTCAAAATGCAAACTGCAGAAACACCATCCTCTAGTACTGCTGCTCCTATTAAGATCTCAGGGAAGCATGGAGAAGGCAGAGGTGATAAGAGAAAGAATCCAGGTGTGTTTACCCTTCATCACATAATGAGAATCAAGCAATTTCTTGGTCTAAGCTGGACTCAGAGGAGGACATATTCACAAAAGTTTTATAGCATCTCCTCATCTTTTCCTAATTCCCATCCTCCCATCACCATGGCAACCCCCATGTTACAAAGGCAGGTGAAGAGGTTTGCGAATCTTAGCTCCTTGACCTTCAGGCCTCTTTAAGTTTTATTCTGTGCTTTTGAAGAGCATAAGTTACCTAACTTGCACATTGCAGGGAAGAGGATTTCTGTGGAGGATGTAAGAAATAGAACTTCTAAATGTTTAGCTGGAAATAGCAGGAGAGCCTTCACACTAATGACTGGCCACTCAAGGCTATTCCACCAAGAGAAGAAGATGTCAGGCCCCTAACTGAGAATGGCTGTGGGGAGAGAACTAAAATGCTTATGACTCATCTAAGTTCACTCCAGTCTTGTTCAAATGCTAGACCTTCTTATCATTAAAGTTTACCTTTGCGGGCTAAACTTATTATTACATATAAGTAGAAACATGTGAGAAAAGTGATGTACACATGCACACATATACACTCTAATTCTCACTAAGGTAGAAATGACTGACTCGAGATCATTCCAGAAGAACCCAGTTTTAAACAGAGGAAAGAGAACACCAAATCTAAGAGCAGAGGTGAACACAACGGAGCAAAGAAAATCAACTAACTAGAAAAGTTAGTAGGCGATAGGCACGGAAGAATGCTGGAGTATAGCATTTAAACAGTTTGCTTTTAGATGGATGAATTACACCTGAGTCTAGAGTGCAATGGGAATGTCAAGCTGTAGGGATGGTCTTTGCTCTCACAAAGGAGTTTACATAGTGAGTTTGATAGGGTTTTAAATTCTAATGCATGTCTTGATTCTGGGTGAAATTTCAGAATTTCACCTTTCTGGTTCAAATGGGTCTCAGCATTAAATCATTCCTGGTATGAGGCAAGTCCATTCAATGTGGTTCCCAGATGCCCCTTAACAAGCTCTAATTTGAGCCAGGTGCTCAGGCATGGTCACCTCCCTGTACTCAACTAAGTCTGAGCTGTTGCCTGAATGGCATGTCCATTTTTCTAAGCCCGAAGAAGCATACGGTCAATGCATTATTGCTAACGGTAATTAGTGGCCCTGCTGAGGTCTGGGGCTTTCTCCCGGCTCCTGCACAGAGCCACATTTGTTGCTGCCCACAGCCAAAGAACTGGTTCTTTTTTTTTCAATCGTTTGAAATCTGAAGAGGGATTTAGACCCTCAGGATGTGAATGACAAAATGCACGTCGTACCCTTGTAAGTGGTTGGAGCCCCTGAGATTCTAGTGTTCTCATCACTGACACAAGGACACAACATGCCAAACGAGGAGAAAGATTCTGCTTCAGCAGAGAGCGATTCCCGTGGACATTCTGCTGTTCTCAAATAATAGTGCCGAAACGGAGAAACAGGAAAACAAGATCCGCCATTCCGGAAATCAAAAAGAGATGGAGTGAAGGGTGGGGAGGGATGAGACAGCAAACATATGGAAGAGTTTTCAGTTATGGAGGAAGGAAGCCAAACACGGGGGCCATTATTTCAATTTTCTTCAGTTTTCAGCCTTAAGAGATGCCCAGGAAATACTTTATGCTAATTCTCTTTTCTTAAAAAGCTGAAAAATCTTTCAAAACTAGAGAGAAGTAATTGTGGCTTACAGCTGGTTTGGTGTTTTTTTCCCCTGCCTTTCAAAATAATCTGCATTTGTTTTCTACACGGGGGTTAACTAGTTCAAATTCGATTCATGAGTGACAATTTCACTAAAATAATCTGAAAATATTTGCTATGCGGAAATTCTCATGACGCTAAAGACTGCATGGGAGCATTTTATACAACACTGGATTCATTCACTTTAGAAATCCTGAACACATAGGGGATAGCTTCTATTAAGAAGAGCACTCTGGACTTTTATAAATTTCCACAGTGCTTCTTGGCCTATTTTCACCTTTTTGTCAGTAGCATTCTCTGTAGAGAAGCAATTTAGCGGAAAACAATAAACAGATCAGAATTTAAAGCAACTCTTTTATTTTTATAAGCCTTACAAGGTTTCTATTTCAATCAACATAGCCTAAAATTTTCATGGGGATAAACATCCTTTTGTAATATTTTTCTAACAAAAATTTTCATACTTCTTTTAAAAACTTACATTAATTAATATTCATAGCCATCAAGGTGAAAACTGTACTAGTTCTATTACGAAGTCATTTTAATCACTTAATAAACATAAGGTGTTGATTGTTTCCTTGGATAGCAAGACAAGCCAATCAAAATAACAGAGAGTAGAAAATAATCTCAGGCAAACAGACCCCGTCATCTCTTCATACACAAGTGTAAGTTTGTGAGTGTATGTTTGTGCATGCAAGGTACATTTTAAAGTAAGTTTTAATTCTCCCAAAATGTCACTTTTGAAACAAAGCAAGATTAAAGGTGAAAATTTGAGAAATTAAATCTTAGCAATAGTTCTATCTTTAAGTTTAGTAATAGTACCACCTTTTAAAACACAGTGTTGCTTGGAAAAGAATTCCCCTAACCTCGTCTTCATCTTAAAATTTATGTATTTAAATTAAACATGCCTATTCCTTGGTACATATACCAGGATCACAAAAGCCATCGTATCGTTTGCCACAATCGAGAAATAAATATATCATTATCACAAGTAATAAGGAAAATTGAGATGCTTACAGTCTCTTGGCAATGAAATCTCTTGTACGTGCCAGTTCCTTGTGGTATCAGAGTAAATCCTTTTAGAGACTCTGTGGAGAACCACACCAATCCCCATAACCACTGTCAAGGGAGCAGGTAGTGGAGCCATGGGGGCACAGGTGCGGTTGGGAAAGGACGTCTGTTGCGGGAAACTAATCAGAAGTTCTGGCTCCTCTTACAAAAGTGGACAACCCGACAACATAGAGCATGCGCTCCTACCAGGAAATGCTGGGCTGGAGCCCTGCCCCCTTTAGACTTTTAGACAGTGCACGCATTCTGTCTGCAGCGTTTTCTCACACCTTGCCTGTTGCAGTCACTTGTGGTACCTTCCTCACACCTGTAGGCACTTGAGTTGACGCTGACTTTATGGAACACGTGACCCAATACCCTTCACCTGGCAAAACTCTACCCGGCCTTAGGCGCCCTCATCTAGGAGCCTTCCCTGCTCCTCTGAAGACGAGCCTGGTGTCCTTATGCCCACAGGGCCCTGTACCCTTCTCTGCCATTGTGCTTTTCATGTCACCTGACGAGGACAGCTTAGTGTGTTTGCCACCCCAAGGTTTGCATATAGCCCCTACTCTCCGCCAGGTCCTGGAAGGATGCTGGAATAAGCATAACATATTCTCCAAAGACATGAAAAGATAGAAGATGGAATAGGATAAGGGCTATATTCATTGTTCACTTAAGGAGATCAAGAAGGGCTTCTTGGAGTAATTGACATTGAAAGTGCTTTGTGGAGGTTTTCACAGGAAAAATGAGGCAAGGGATGTGTTCCAAAAGGAGGAGACAGAAATTGGAGGAGCGTTTAAGGATCAGTGAGTTTACAGGGTGTGTCTGAGGCACAGGGAAGACCGGCAAGCAGGGTGGAGGAGTGGGCACTCGTATAAATAAATGGGAGCTCTTTGGGTTGCAGAGTGACATAATCAGTGCTGGACTGCGGTGACAAAGCAGGAGGAACCGGAGAGAAGAGACATAATGTGAAAAGGAGCAAGCATTTGTTGAGAGTGCCAGACCTGAGCTACATGCTTTTTATCTATGGTTTCTCTTATCCTCACAGCCCTGTGAAGAGGTTGCTAGGATTTTTGTTGTAATTTCAGAGGGGAAAGCTCAGACACAGCTAGTTAAGTAAATTGCCAAGCTCTCAATTTCTGTACCCTTAACATCTTGCCCAGTGTTTGCTGTATGAGTACAGAAAAAAAGAAACGAATGGGGACTTACCTGGTGGCGCAGTGGTTGAGAATCCACCTGCCAATGCAGGGGATGCGGGTTCGAGCCCTGGTCTGGGAAAATCCCACATGCTGCGGAGCAACTAAGCCCGTGCGCCACAGCTACTGAGCCTGCGCTCTAGAGCCCGTTGAGCCACAACTACTGAGCCCTCGTGCTGCAACTACTGAAGCCCGCGCGCCTAGAGCCCATGCTCCACAACAGGAGAAGCCACCACAATAAGAGGCCCGCGCACCGCAGCGAAGAGCAGCCCCCACTCGCCCCAACTAGAGAAAGCCTGCGTGCAGCAACGAAGATCCAACGCAGCCAAAAATAAAATTAAATAAATACATTCAGAAAAAAGAAACGAATGAACAAACAAATGGATGGAGCTGGCACTGAGTCAGTTCTGCCTCATGCTAAGCCCATTTCCTGCCTTCCACTGGCTGGAAGATATTCAGTAGGCAAGAACAGGCTCAGTAAAGGTCAGACCTTGGGTTGTGGTGCTGAGGGTGGACGGAGGAGCCAGCAGGAGAGGGGGCGGTGCGCTACAGACACAGCGTGGAGACGTCATTTCTAGGGAGGCCAAGCACCTGATTTTCCTGGTAAAACTGGGACAATACCAGGCAAACCAGGACTGTTAGTTCTCCTAACTGGGAGCTCAGAGGTAAGAGTCCTATATTCCAAGGCAGAGGTTCCAGGACACCCATTGGAAAAGAAGTAATGCTATAAGTGGACAGCGGTGGTTCTAAAACCACCAGCAGGCATCAGCGTCCCCTGGAGGGCTTGCTGAAACACAGAGTGCTAGATCCCACCCCCAGCGTTTCTGACTCGGTGGTGTGGGGTGGAACCTGAGGACTAGCATTTCTAACAGGTGCTGCTGCTGCTGCTGGTCTGGAATCACACTTGGAGAGATGCTGCTTTCTGGTTTGCAAAGCTCTTCTGCAGCCTCAGCTCACTTGCTCCTCATGATGACCTTGCGGGGTGGGCTGGGACCACTGGGAAGGTCTGAGGATGCTGCTGGCCCGTGGAGCTGTACGGTCTCAGACCAGGGAAAATTAGAAACAAATGTCAGACTAGACACTGCCTTGGAGTCGAGTCCCTGGGGGTTTCTGTGTACTTTCTTGTCAAAACCAACCCTGTTGCTCTTATACCATATACATCCTTGCACCCCCAGAGAGCTTTTATGCACAGTGAATGCTATCCTGGAGTCCCGGAATTCATGAAGTCGGTCTCATAACTAGACAGAATCATGAATGTCTTGCCTTTTCCTGCCATATGCTGTGCATTTCTTACCCTGTGATCCAGAGCAAATGGTTTCTTTTTTAAAAAATTTTATTTTATTGAAGTATAGTTGATTTACAATGTTGTGTTAATTTCTGTTGTACAGCAAAGTAATTCAGTTATATATATATTCAGTTTCATATATATATGTGTGTATTCTTTTTCATATTCTTTTCCATTGTGGTTTATTACAGGATATTGAATATAGTTCCTGCTTCCCAAAAGTGCTTTTCCAGAAGCTGCCCTCTTCTGGTGTTTACAGATATGCCTGGCTATAGGAAAGGAGCTATTCATTTGTAATTAACAGTTTTCCAAAAGCACCCCTAAATCTTTATCTGACAGTCTCTGGATTAAGCCAAAAGTTGCTTGCATTAGTTTTTATGCTTAACTATTGAAGATGGTATATAGGCTACCAACTTTTACAGAAGAGATCAGAGGAAAAAAGCTTATTTTTATGTATTCCTTACAATTTACAAAGTCCTTCATAGGTCATGTCGTGTTCAATCCATATAAAATCCCTCTGGGTATATTCCACGTTTTCATAGATGAAGAGGATAAAGTGATGTATCCTAGGGTTGACAGCTAAGAAGAAATAGTTAGGACACATTCTCCCTTCTACCCATTGTCTATCTCTACCATTCATAAAGGCAGAAAGTCAAACCAGCTGCATTCTTTCATATGTACATCATGAACATGCATCATTCTTTCATATGAATGTCAAGTCTGTGAACTATCCAGATCCTAGCCAGACCTTCAAACCCATATCCCCATAGTGAGCACCCCCTTCTTTCCCATAGTTCTTCATCCACTTTGTATCATAAATTTCATATGTACATGTTTATTTTCTCCAATTAGATGGTAAGTCCTAGCAGACAGAGTCTTGCATTCCTTCCATTCTTCCTAAGACCCTAGAACAATGCTATATACATAGCAGGAGCTCAGTGAGCATGTGCTGAACGCTCAGTGACTATTAAATAAGAACCTGGTCTTCGTGCAGCTCTATAAATACCAGACAGAGTGAGATGTGTTTTAGTTTCCTATTGCTGCTATAACATATGACCACAAGTCTAGTGGCTGAAAACAACACAGATTTATTATCTTACAGTTATGGAGGCCCGAAGTTTGAAATGGGTTTCATGGGGCTGAAGCCAAGGTGTTGGCAGGACTGCATGCCTTCTGGAAGCTCTAGGGAAGAATCCCTTTCCTGGCTTTTTCCAGCTTCTCGAGACTGCCTGCATTCCTTGCCACACCATGACCTCTCTCTTCCATTTTCAAAGCCAGCAGAGGGGGTTGAGTCCTCACACTGTGTCACTCTGACCTTCTCTTCTACCTCCCTCTTCCACTTTTGCTGACCCTCGTTGATTAGCAATCTTAATTTCATCTGCAACCTTAATTTCCCTTTGCAGTGTAACATCATATTCACAGGTTTCAGGGATTAGGCTGTAGACCTCTTGGGAGGAGAAGGAGAGCCTTATTCTGCCCACCACACTGAGGGAGGAAGAGAGTAAAAGGTGTCCAGAAATTGGTAAAATCCAAATGAACATAACTCACTAAAAGTGCCTGCTACCACTGCCTACTGTTTGAGCACTTAGGAGGCGTCTCGCTCTTACATATATGAGTGCCTGTGTATATTTTGTGCATCATTTAATCCCCACATCCACCTAGTGATACTGGTATTAGGCCCATTTTCAGACTAGGAAACAGAGGCAAAGAGAAATCATTCAAATTGCTTATTATCCGCACAAGAGCTCAGTAAGGGAGCCAAGATGGCGCTATGCTCTTCACACCACTGCACACCCAGCCTCCTGGGGTCCATCTCAGCTCTGCTCTGCAGGCCACACACGGCCTTGCATTTTCCTCAGCTCCCTTCCTGTAACTCCCAGCCCAGAACCTGCTTAACTACACAACAAGAGGTAGGGTAAAACAAGACCTGGCAAAGCTCTCCAGCAGGTAACTCTTAGGGGATTTGTTTTTCCTCTTATTCTTGTTGTTCAAGGAGACATGATAATTAAAATGTCAGAGCTCTTCATGCTTCCCTGATCAAGATAACTACTTTACCACAGGTGATAGGAAGGCAAGGAGGAAAATGTCTGCTGTGGGGGAAGGTAGGTGATGATTCTGACAGGGGGCAAAGCTGGGGAAACCGATCCCACTGAGCTCAGGGGGGAGCTGATTGCAGCTTCGGCTGAACCAGGATGAGTGCTCACCCATGGGGTCTTCAGGGAGCTTCCCACCCCAGCCCACCTCCCCAAATCCCCATCCCCACCGGCTCGAAGGGAGCCAGTTCCCAGCGGATCCATCCAACAGCTTGCTAATTCTATCCAATCTCTCCAATTCAGTTAATTCCCAGTTTCAGTAACAGAAGCAGCAGCTGTCAAGCTCGGCAGCTGTGTTCTTTGTCTCTCTAGCTCTACCTCTCCCCCTTCTCTCTCCAAGTTAACTGAGTGGATCACATACAACCTTCTAGGGGGAAAACAGAATAAAAGTCCTGGATAAGATGAGAGAAGAAAGGAGAAACAAACTTGTAGGTGCTTGAAATTGTCAGGTCAGCTGGAGACAATGGAGAGAATTCTTTCCCAGCCTGAAGTCTCAGCTTAACACTGAACAGTTTCCTCAATGCTCATGTGCTCTCTAGAACAGACAGGGAAGTAGTTTTTAAATTCTAATCTGTTGCAGGCCAGTGCATGGATCTACTGTGCATGACTAGGGAGCAAGCTCACACCACACGTGACTCACCC
The DNA here is from genome assembly GCF_009873245.2 of Balaenoptera musculus. NCBI lineage: Eukaryota > Metazoa > Chordata > Mammalia > Artiodactyla > Balaenopteridae > Balaenoptera > Balaenoptera musculus. The sequence continues at coordinate 86,770,841 of NC_045787.1, forward strand.
CCAAGGGCAACAGTACCCAGGCTGCCCTGCACCCTGTTCAAGAGACCCCATGCATGGATGTTGCAGTAATGACAAGCTGCCATAAAAAATTCCTATACACTTCAATTTCTGTATTTATCTCATTGACTAAGCTGCACTGTCCTAGAGGCCTCATGGAGAAAGTACGATCTGCACAAGGATTTAAGTTATGTTAGTTAGCCTTGTGAATTTCTGGAGAAAGCATACTTCAGGCAGAGGGAACAGCCAGAACAAAGGTGGGAGACAGGATGGGTAGAGTTGAAGGAATGAGGGGAGAATTTTAAAGTGATGAGATCCAGCAGGTAAGGGAGGGTAGTAGGTCATGTTGGGCACTGCAGGTTGTTGAAAGATTTTGAATTTTTTTTTTACTCTGAGTGAAATGGTGTGTGCTGTAGGATTTTGAGCAAAGGACGGGCATGATCCAGCTGCAGTGTTGGGCGGCAAGCCTAGATGCAGGGAGAACAGTAGGTGCTACAATAATTCAGGCAAGAGATTGGAGGACTGACTACAGAGGATGACTGAAGATAGAGGATGGACAGGGTGCAAGAGAAGAGGAGCCAGGGATGGTGTCATTGTTTTTGGCCTGAGCCACAGGAAGGGTGGAGCTGCCATCACGGGGTTGGGGAGGGCATCACGCAAAGTAGATCTGGTGAAGGAGAATCCAGACTTTAATTTTCAGCACATTGAGATATTGAAATATCTAAAAGACGTCCAAACTGAGATGAGAGATGAGTTGGAGATACAAGTCTGGAGTGTGGGAGAGACGTCTGGGCTGGAAATAGAAATGACGGAGTTGTATTTCAAGCCATGGGGTTCAATGAGATTTCCAATGGAGTAAATTTAGAAAAGAAGGTACTCCAAAATTAAGAGATCAGGGAGAAGAGGAGGAATGGGTAAAGGAGGAGGAGGATGGAAACCAAGAGAGTATAGTGACATGAAAGCCAAGGGAAGAAAGCATTTGAAGCAGGGACTCAGGCAAATTGCCAAGCTTCACTTTCTACATCTGCTAAATGGGAATATTAACGCCTCCTGTGAAGTTATCGTAAAGATTATAAATGAGTTAATCAATTTAATAAATATGTACTAAGTGCAGTCACTGTACTAGGTACTTGGATTTGAGTAACATATGGGTTCCCTACCTCGAGTGGGAGGTTAGCCATTTGTAAAACACCCAGCCCAGTGCCTGACCCCAGAAGGTGCTCAAATAGGTAACATTACTGCTCGGGTAAGAATAGCAATTGCCTGTGTGTGGCCTATGTGGATTCACACTCTCCTCTGCTTCTTGAGACCAATTAAAATTACTTAGTGCTAATTAGTGAGTATGGGTAAAGCAGGGGATCTTTCAGTTCCCCACCACACCAACCATCTCAGTCTAATGCTCGGATACTCCACAGAACATATGGATTTCTTTCTCGGTTGGGGAATAAGAAGGGACCATTTCGGGAACTAGTAACTAGTCTTACCTGTGTACACAACTCAGCCCCAACTCCCCACCTCCCAAGCCTCGAAGGAGATGAAATAAGACAAAGGACAGTTTCCAAAGGGGAAGAAGATCAAGGAAGGGGAGCCCGAAGCCTGTGGCCTGGAGAGCAGGCCCAGGGAGAGGCTGTAGAGCGTTCATTGCCTACACGTTCCCAGAAAGTGCACATGGGTTTATGTGTTGATATGTAAGATTCACTTTTTAATTTTCCCACAAGCCAATCAGCTGCCTCCTTCACCTGTTCGCTTTGATATTCCAGCAGCCTGCGGCCTCCCTTCTACAGGCCGGATCCGACACTAGGGCTCCACGGGCCAGGTAGCCAAGGTAGCCAGAAGCCCCTGGAGCCCAGGAGGCCTCCCTGAGGACAGTCCCCAAGGGCCACGGGCTCCAGGCAGTCAGCAGAGGGCGCTCTCCCAGCTGCCTGTTTTCTCCCCTGATGTGCCCTGCCTACCTGGCCTACTGCGGAGGGAGGCTCCCGGGGCCTGATGTTTTCTTTATGACTATGGGTGACGTTGCACAGGCACTCCAGTTTCTTTCACAATGCCTTTGTTTTGATCTACAAAAGTCTGCTGAGTTTCTTTTGGGCCTTGTCATGTTAACAAAAACAAATGTAATAATATGCACTTGAAAAGGCTCGCAAGTCTTGATGTTCTAATAAGCTTTTGATGCTACAGGGACCTCTGCAGCTTTTAAAAGTTTAAAGTTAATAAAGAGAGTAAAAGAAAAAAATATGAATTGTTTTTAATTATTATTATACAAGATTAACCAAACCAGTTGTGTATAATTAGACAGTAGCTACCTTGCATAGTAGAGGCAGTAAATAGGTCCACAGGGGGGCTGCCAGAAGGCTGAGGTGTTTACAAGGCACTGGAGATGTTTTCACCAAGCACATAATCTCCATTGCAGTTACTATTGCTTTTATAATGGATGTGTTCATTACAACCAGAGACTAATAGACGTATCCATCTTCTTTCTAGCACAGATGACTCTGAAGTGGGGGATGGCAGTGGAGAGTGTATGATATAATCTGGTGGTAAAATTATTAAGAGGGCCCACTGGTATGCAGCTTTTTATGTGGTTTTATTTTTGTTGCCATTGCCGAGAGGAATTTTAAGTTAAACAAACAATTGCCAAAGGAGTGATGATTAAGATATTGCTAAGAAAGTGTGGTTTAAAAACAAAAAACAAAAAAACCCTCCAGCATTGAAAGCAATGGGTCAGGGGTTCCAGGGCTTTGTTATGAACCAATCTATGACTTCGGGGAATCCATTCATTAACTTAACATTTATTGAGTGCTGCCATATGCCTGGCATTGTCTTAGGTGCTGGGGGTAAATAATGAGTAAGAAACACTGAACCTTTCTTCCCAGGTGTTCTCAAAGAAGGACATCCCTCAGAGTCACCTGGAAAGCTTCTCAAAACATATTCACTGAGAGACTGCAGCCCAGAGTCAACAGAGCTGGGTATGACCCTGGGCGTATGAATTTTGATAAAGTGTTTCAGTGACTCTGAAGGTTGTTGACTGGAGTGGGAGAGATACATAATTAAACAACAAATATGATGAGTGCTTGACTGATCTGAACTTCCAGTCCTATATTTTTATAGTGGGGATAGTAGTATCTGTCCTACATATCTATCTTGGGTCAGGTTCCCCAGGAAGCTGACTCTGAGAAGGAGTGTGTAGGGAATTTATTGGGGAGTGGTCTCATTTTGGGGAGTGAAATGGACCAGTCATTATCTCCACCCCCCCGCACCCCCCCACCCCCCCACTCCCCCCCTCCCCGGTAGGGATGTGACTTGGGGCAGGGCAGCTCTCTCCAGCCCTAGGCTAGTTCCTGGTGTAAGTTAGCTGACAGTTATCAGCCACGACCTCTGCCTGCAGTCCCACTAGCTGAAGGAACGAGGCCCTCAGTCCTGAAGGGGGACGGGAGTGGCATGTCATAGCACCCTACAGTATAGCTATTTCCTACAGAAATAGATATTGAGATGGAGACTGGGAAGTAGTCTAGACTAAAAGTTACTCAAGACTAGAAGGTACCCATTTTCTGTCATTAACCCATCACCAAATTTGCTCTTGACAATGACTTTTGAATTTTATTCATTTTTGATGTGAGAATGATCTGTGAAGTGTCACCCCATAATTACCAGTGTTGATTAGGCTGAGCTGGCTGGCTGGGTCAAACCTGCACGCCCGGATTGAGAAGGAAACAAAATGAAAAGACAACCCACAGAATGGGAGAAAATATTTGCAAACAATGAGACCGACAAGGGATTAATCTCCAGAACTTACAAAGAGTTCATGCAGCTTAGTATCAAAAAAGCAAACAACCCAATCAAAAAATGGGAAGAAGACCTAAATAGACATTTCTCCAAAGAAGACACACAGATGGCCATCAGGCACATGAAAAGATGCTCAACATCGCTAATTACTAGAGAAGTGCAAATCAAAACTACAATGAGATATCACCTCACACCAGTCAGAATGGCCATCATCAAAAAGTCTATGAAGAATAAATGCTGGAGAGGGTGTGGAGAAAAGGGAACCCTCCTATACTGTTGGTGGGAATGTAAATTGGTGCAGTCACAATGGAAAACAGTATGGAGGTTCCTTAAAAAACTAAAAATAGAACTAACATATGACCCAGCAATCCCACTCCTGGGCATATATCCAGAGAAAACCATAATTCGAAAAGATACATGCACCCCAGTGTTCACTGCAGCACTATTTACAATAGCCAGGACACGGAAGCAACCTAAATGGCCACTGACAGATGAATGGATAAAGAAGATGTGGTACATATGTACAATGGAATATTATTCAGCCATTAAAAAGAATGAAATAACGCCATTTGCAGCAACATGGATGGACCTAGAGATTATCATACTAAGTGAAGTAAGTCAGAGAATGACAAATATCATATGATATCACTTATATGCAGAATCTAAAAATATATATATATGTATATGTATATATATATATATATATATATATATATATATATGTATATGTATATATAAATGAACTTATTTACAAAACAGGAACAGACTCACAGTGAGCTTACCAGGGGGGAAGGGTGGGGAAGAGGGATAGATTGGGAGTTTGGGATTGACATGTACACACTTATATTTAAAAGAGATAACCAACAAGGACCTACTGTGTCACACAGGGAGCTCTGCTCAATATTTTATAATAACCTAAATGGGAAAAGAATTTGAAATAGAATAGATACATGTATATGTATAACTGAATCACTTTGCTGTGTACCTAAAACTAACACAACGTTGTTAATCAACTATACTCCAATATAAAATAAAATTTAAAAAAAGAGAGAGAGAAGGTACATTTCCAGGGATAAAATAACTGAGTGTTGATAAGAGACATAAATGAGCTGAGCTCTCTTGCTACATGCTTTAAACAAGCTTGCAGGTTCCACTCATAGTCATATTGCAACTACGTAAAAAGTGGTAGTTTTTTAATTCACATCTGTCAACTTTTTTTCTTTGATTCTCCTACTCAAGGATGAGTTGCTGGAGTTGATTCACGCATTCAAGCAAAGAGTTGAAACCTGTGCTTCTCCATTCCAGCATCTAGAAATGAAGGGATTAATTCAAATGACCTTTAAGATTTCTCTGGCTCTAACCTTCTATGATGACCCAAGTATTTATCTTGGGCTGGGAAGACCAGATTTCCTCTCAGACAAGAGCAAGCAATGCAAGAAGACCTCCAAGCAGAGGCCTGTTTTGCTAGAATGAAAGTTTTATAAAAGGTCTCTAAATAACAATAAAGCTGGAAGATTTTTTTCCATGCAGCTTCTCCAGTACTGCCTCTTCCTTGTCTACACTGTGGAGCATGCAGGTCAGTAAGTGCGTATACACAGTGGCAGGAGGGGTACAAATAGGAAGATACTACAGATGGGAAGAAAAAAATTGATTTAAAATTGGGTAAAAAGTTGGAGTCTCCTCCATTGTCTTGGCTGGACACACGTTACACTTCATCCCCATCCTCAAATCATATTTACCCATGTTCTTGATGTAGTCAAGCAATCTGATGACAATTTTTTTTTTAATTTTACATTTATTTAAAGAGCCATCTCTCATGAAAACTGCTCCATCTCTCAGCATGTTCAAGAATATTTTAAACAACAAGAAATGCTCCATGCGACTTCACTGGGGCCTAGAACTCCCTGCTCTGGGAATTGAAAACCATAAACCAGTCCGCTGGGGGATAGTAAACCAAAACACAAATAGAGCTAGAAAAATACTTGGAACTTGAGAACCTAGATGGCAAGTTGGAAATGAGTTTTCAATATACTCACTTGATTTCTAGGACTTTGAGCTTCAACCACAGGCCATTGTATTGGATAGATATATAAAAAGGTATTTGCATAAATACATGTTTGTATAAAATTTCCATAATTTTCTTCCCTCTGGAGTTAGAGATGGGGCCATCAGGACAACCTGCCAGGCCTGGAACCAGGCTATTTGGGGACCTGAAAGGGAAATTAGGAGATGGGGTAGCTACCAGGATTTGGTGACTAGGAAAAGTGAATAATGACCAAATGGTTTAAGAAAAGATGAAAGAAATACTTTGGAGCAGAAATGGCTAGGAGGAATGTTAATGGTCTGCCTTCATTGTGCTGTATAGGAAGTGAAGTACTGAGAATCCAACGAAGAACCCTCATCCCCCTGGTATAGCTGGGAGGTATAATAGATGGAATTTAAAAAGAGAAATTTGAGACAGGCATTAGGGAAGAGACCAAACTTCTGTGTTCCCAGGGGAAGGGGAACACACTCAAGGCATTTGAAAATTGAGGTTGAATTAAACTCTAGGAAATATTTTCTATTGTCAGCAACAATTCCATGCTGGCCCACTGGGATGGAGTACATCATCTAACAAGACGTTTTCATTTCTAATTTCTTTAACTTCATGGAAAATCCTTCCTGAATTCTCCACAACTCTCTGTGGTGTTTAATAAGTGAAATAACTTAGTGCCCTCCATGGCCTTCACTAATTTACCATCCACTCGCTCCTCCAAATCAATAATAAACACATTAAATAACATTGGTCCCCAAACGGACCACACTATTAACCTCCCTCCACTCCAAGAGACCAACCGACACTGTTTCCTGCTGCTTAGCTGGTTTTATAAAAATCTACATTCTTTGATTGCTCCTGCCCAGCTGGAAGAAGAGTCCAACTCTGCTTTTGTTCTTTCCTGGCTAATGCCGCGTGACTATCAGGGCACAGGGCCTGGATGCCTGGGTGCAGGGGTGGGATGGTGGGGGGGTAACACCAGGTGCTTTGATGGGAGGTGCCAAAGATCGAGCAAGGGAGAAAAAGAAGGTAGAAAAAGTTCATTGTTCTTGCTGAAAACTCAATTGCACTGCCATTTTTCAATTCCATTGAGAAATGTCAGTGTTCTTTCCCACCGTCTGGCGGAGGCAGATTTGACCAGGTGTCTCCACACAGAGTGGGTTCTCACAGTTGGGCTGCGTGTGTGTCATAAAGCTAAATAAGGAGCCAGCTCAGTCCGCCACCCCCCTTCGCTTCTGCCGGCCAGACACACTTCCCCATATGACAGTCTTATAAATAGATGCTGAGCAGCTGGTCCTCCTCTCACCTCCTGACTCCATCAGCTTCCCCCATCAGAAGCCCCTGACAGTCACGCAGCTGGGAGCTCTCCCTTTCCCTTCTTCTCCACCCTCCGCCTCCGAGGCGTGGCCGCCACCTCAGCTCTGTCCACTATAACCATTCAGAGATTGGCTGGTGTGGGAGAAGGGCTCAAGGAGATGGGGGCTGGATTTGACCACTGAAGCAAGCTGTCACCCCACTAAACGAGGGGATGGAAGGTTGTGAGACACCCAACAGCCCATAGTAGGGGGCCCAGATGGCTGACCCAGCCAAGATCCCAGGAATCCTTCCGAAGTGAGTTAAACGCTCTAAATATCTATGGGGCTCTGCTATACCTCTATCTATATATGTACCTAGTCGAGAATAGTTTGGGGCAAATAAATATAAGATAAAATGCATTTATTAACTTCTACAAAGTACCAAGAATGTATTCAGGGTTCAAATGAGGGTAGGATTTAGGATAAGGAAAATATAGGAAAGAATTAAAGATTTGGAAGCCACTATGTAATTAGGAGGTAATATAATAGAAGTGATATTTTCTTCCTAAATACTGTTATTTTTTATGAAACATTAAGGCTTTACAGGATATCAGAGTTACAGGGATGGTCAGAGTCAAGTCATCTTACTGGAATTAATTGAGTGTCACTATGTGCCGGACACAGGGAATGCAAGGAGATATCTCCTGGCCTTGATCGGCCCCTGGGCTGGTGAGACAGACAGACAAGTCGAGGGCCAGGGAATGATGCAGAAGATGGAGTGGCCAATTTTGCTTTTCGTAAGGAGAGTTTGGGAAGTATGCAGAGAGGACATAGTCTAGGCTACAGAGACAGCAGGAGTTTGGACAGCAGGAGGTGCATTTCCGGCAGGTCTAGGAAACAGCGAATGGATCTACTGAGGCACAGGGTGCCTGCTGGGACTGGCTGACATGGGCTGGGGCGGAGGGCGCCACCACAGGAAGGGGATTATAAACGTGAGAGAATGAAGTCTTTGGACAAAGTGTGTGGTAACCACAGGTTAACGCTGAAACTACAGATCTCGATTGTCACCTAAAGAATCCTTCCACTTTCTGGTTCATTCAGGTAGGCTAACCTGAATATTTAAATCTCTCATAGTTTAAATCTCCTACCGAGGAGTCATCCTTAAACCAGGGCCCCATCAAGATCGTTTCCCAAAATACCCACATATTCACTGGAAATGCATAGGCACACCTCCACTGAGGGACCCTTCACAAAGTGGATAAAAGTTCTGGTCCAGCTAATGCTGGACCAGGGCTCCCTCCTGGGTTAACACGCACCAAGTTGTCACATTCTACGGGAAGGCCTCCCCGGCCCTTCCTTATATACTCTCATAGCACCATGTACCTGTTCTTTTCATTGTTGCTGTGACCGTATGATTTTTTTTATTGATATCTGTTCCTTTCTCCCGGAGGATGGCAGAATAGCTTTCTGAATCTCCTCTTTCTACACCTGCCTGGCACACACTATACACTCAGGAAATAACTATTTCTTGAAGTTTTATAAGAGTTAGCGTTTATTGAGAGGTTTGTGTTTAATCTTTCACAACCACTTGTGAAATAAATAGTGTTAATTGATCCCATCTTACAGATGAGTAAATGGAGATCAAAGGATTAAGAAATCTGCCAAATGCTAACGAGAGGCAGAGCTTGGATTTGAACTCTGGGGTCTGACTCTAGGGGCCATGCTTTACCAGCTTGCATGGGCTGGGAGTGGCCATGGAGAGGGGCTGGAGGCAGAAAAGGAAAGCACAGTGACCCAGAGAAGGGGAGGCAGGGAAAGTGGTGGGTAAGGAGTGGGGGGTGTATGGAAATCCTTTCTTCCTTTTAGGCTCAAGGGACCCCAGTCTCTGGCTTTACCACTAGCTCACCTCCATCTCAGCTGTGGAGAGTATTTTAGTCAGTGAATGAGGCTGGTCATCCTCAAGAAACGCCGCCCACCCACTCGGATGGCCCTCCCCAGCCGTGCACTGCCAAGTTCAAGCTGTTGATTGTTTCCTCAGGTGCCCCTCGGCAGCAGGTCCCCCCAGCTCCCCATGCAGGCTCCCTGGCTCTCACCTCTGACCTAGGTCCTGTTCTTGGGAGCGTCTCCACAGCAGGTAAGAGGCCAGGTGGCTCTGAGTTCAAGGGTCACATAGTTCCTGGGAAATACAGGAGATGACCCTAACTAAGACTATCACTACATGCGTGAATCTGAAGTGTCCCGTAAACTCCCTGAACCTGGGATTTAGATGGTCCCCTGCAAATGTGCGTCCTTCTCTATTTCAAAACCATTTCATTACCTGTAAGTCTTAATTTGATGCCAAGTGGACAATATTTTGTCCTGTCCTGAAAGTCAAGCTGGCTTTCTCAGGGTAGTTTTCTTAAATAAACTGAACACTGACCTGTGCTAAGTGCTCTACATTTATCGTCTCATTTCATCCTCACAGTAGCCAACGGGTAGGTATTAGTGTCTCACATTTATAGATGAAGAAACGAAGGCTCAGAGTGATGAAGGCACTTAGTGTCAACAGGGAGTGAATGGTGGGGCTGGGATCAGAACGCTGATTTTTCTAAATGACAACTAGGGTACTACAGGTTAAGAGCCCATTATGGCTGCCAGTATACTATATGTATAATTTTTTTCCATTTTGGGCTCTTGAAAATAAGATTTTTGAGCAGTCAAATCTATTACCTGAAATATTGTAAGGAGTCAATGTGAGGATTTCTTTCTCAATCAGCAGCTTGATTGTTTAATGATCTTTTCTTTTAAGAAAATTAGCCACCAGATTAATAAATCCCATCTTGGTCTGCAGTGCTAATTCTAGGAAGCCTAATCTTTATCTTCATAGAGAAAAATGCAAGGGGAAAAAGGGGGGGTAGTATTGTCTGAATGGTTTCATTTGGGGATTTTTTCAACAACAGCTTTTGTCTAAGAAATTAAATGTGACAAGAAATTAATCCACATTGTGATCTAATTATTTTTAGAATTATGAGAAAAATGTAAGGTGTCTCAACTATTTAATTTTGAAAAGTGTCTACGGAAATTAACTTTTATCACCTTTCATAAAGATTTTTAGTTTTTTTGCCGTCCTTAAATGGCATTTTCAACAGTCACTAATGTTGCTATTGTTGTCATGCAAGGTCACTAGCATATAAGGTAGGGTGTCTTACAAAGCCTGACTTTAAAGAACATGTGACATATGATGATCTGGGCTTGTCCAAATATAATTTATCAAATTCATGAATCAGAACGTGGGAGCAAATTAAAGACCCAGCCAATTTCCTGACTTCCTTTATGTCTCTAAAGGATCAACTGTTAATCAGGAAGGAACCCCAAACACGGGGAGCTTCCTTGTGGGGTGTTAAAAGCAATATCAATCTGCCTCTTGAAAATTAGACTAAAGTAAGACCAACAATAATGGAAAAATGGCTAATGGGGATGGAATTAGTTAACATAATTTAAAATATTTGGGGGCTTCCCTGGTGGCGCAGTGGTTGGGAGTCTGCCTGCCAATGCAGGGGCACGGGTTCGAGCCCTGGTCTGGGAAGATCCCACATGCCGCGGAGCAGCTAGGCCCGTGAGCCACAACTACAGAGCCTGCGCATCTGGAGCCTGTGCTCCGCAAAAGAGAGGCCGCGATAGTGAGAGGCCCGCACACCGCGATGAAGAGTGGCCCCCGCTTGCCGCAACTAGAGAAAGCCCTCGCACAGAAACGAAGACCCAACACAGCCAAAAATAAATAATAAATAAATTTTAAAAATATATATTTGAATTGGGGAAGAATTCACAATTGTGACATTTTAATAAGGAATGTTTTGGAGATGTTTAAATCCCACCTATCTTTCCCAAAATATGTCCCCCAATTGCAGGATCCAGTGACCCAAATTCTGAATATTGAAGATGATCTTCAGGGGAAAAAGGCACTGGATCCAGAAGGCACCAATCAAACTCAAGAGTTTACTCTGGGAAGAAACCTGCCTAAGTCACCTACTCTCAGGAAAAGTGGGTTTTTACAGCCTTTGGTAGAGAACAAGTCACAAGTGAAGAACAAGAAGTTCTCTTGAAGGGAAAGTAAAGGGGAGAACGTGGAGCCCCAACAAGAGAGGGTCCACAGTGATGGTGGAACCCCCAGGGCTGCGGGAAGGAGCTTCAGAGGTGGGGAAAGCCAGGGGATGCTACATTTTATTTACTTAGCAATTCTGTAGGCCCTTCCGTCATTCGGGATCCTAAATTCAGTGCTAACCCCTGGGTATCTGTAATCCAAAACACCGGTTCTCCTGAATACCACGTTTAAGCCCCGGGGAAACTCACATTCACTTCTCTTGCCCTAGATCCTCAACACAAATGGCAACCACATCCAAAGGCCATGCAGGTCTGCAGCTAAGGTGCAAGCTGGAGGGGATGGACTCTGCTTCAGAATACGGGAGGGGGAGGATTTCCTCAGCAGAAGCACTTAGGTAAGAGAAATGACAAATTAATTAACTTGTCAAATTCTTACTTTCACAAAGCTTGAATGCAATGGATTTTAACATAACAAGACACCATTTCCCGGCAGTGCCAAGTATCCATTTACTTGCTTCTCTTCTTTCTCCAACTGGGGATTCCGAAGGTACTCACACACTAACGTGGCATTCAGAACAGTTACACATGGCTGCTAATGTGTATCACTCTGGTATTTGAATATATACACGGGTCTCTATGTAACATGAGTGAAGTATGATACTGATTCTTTACACTGACAGCTAGATGGACATTTAATAATGGGGCTGCAAATAGTATTTTTAACAAAAATATATGACAAGATTTATATTTAAAACGTTAAATGGAAATCTAGCATTTAAATAATGTATATTTAAATTTTTAAAAATTTTAATAGACTGGATATTTTTAAAGAAAAATTTTTTTTTGTATAAAATACATAACATAAAATTTACCATTTTAACCACTTTTAAGTGTACAGTATAGTAGTGCTAGCTATATGTGTCTTGTTGTATGACAAATCTCTAGAAATTTTTCACGCTGCAAAACTGAATCTCTATACCCATTGAACAACGATACTCCCTCTTTCCCCCTCCCCAGCCCCTGGCAACTACCATTCTCCTTTCTGCTAAAGAAAAAAGTTTTTTGAAAATATAAGTCAATTTTAACTCCTTTCATTTTTAAGCTTTACTTTCATTCACATTTTTATAAAAATAAATTCAAATTGTATGTATTTTAATAAAATTGTATCTTAATATTTTAATTCTTTAGACATTACTTTCAATAGAACACAAATTATATGAAAAATCTTGACTGTAATGTCTTAATTAGTGATTTTGTTGAAATGAAGGCAAAAAATAAATTTTATGGAATAAATACATGATTTTTTATGAATTATGTACATCTTTATTATTCATTCAAATATCTCTAGCTCATCAACATAACACTCAGACAAATGCAATAACAATTATTTCAGTCATTTTTGACATTTTGCCAACTTTAAGTCATATAAAGGCTATAATTTTTCTCATATTTTTCAATTTTGTCTCTATGAAATGTGTTTTTCAAGGAAGGAAAATAGAACATATTTTGTTTAACAGTTTATTAGCTTTAAATATTTAGACATATGGTATGTGGGCCTGTATTTGTACTCCTGTCTGGCCACCAAAATATGAGCCTGCCTGATTGCAATTGCATGTCTAATTATCATTAATAATGATACACATGTTATCACCATGTCTTCACCATGTTACTATAAATTTTCAAGGGGCAATTATTTGTTTTGTTTATCATCATATCTCCAGTGTTTGGAATAAACCTGGTGTATAATTGATCCTCCTACAAATGTGTTAAATTATATTGATGTCACCTTCATTGATGACAACTAATTAAGCTACTGAGTGAGCCATTGTATTAAAAATCCATATAGGTACATACCAAGTGCTATGGACAGTAAGTCTTGCTAAATTCTAGATCCCATGTGTAATATAGGGATAATAAAATTACCTACTTTGCAAGGTTGTTGTGAAGATTAGAAAAGAGAATTCATGTGAGGCACTTAGCCCAGGGCTGGCACAGGGTATCCACCCAATAAATGGTGATGGTAATACAAGTGGTAGTTTTGTAATAGTAGTAGTGGTCCTGGAAATTGTAGTGGTGATAGTCGTAATAGTACTAATGGTAACTGATATGGAAGTTCAGGAACAAACAGTGTCTATGGGCTCAGATGGTCAGGAAAGGCGTCATGAAGGAAAACACAGAGGTATTAGAGAGTTGAGCATACTTGAAAAAATGTATTTTTGAAAAGATGTGTCAAGGAGTCTAAGCTAGATAAAAAAGAATTGAAGAAAGGTAAAGTGGAGAAACCCACAGGTCAGTACATGAAAGCAGCTGTAAAGGAGACAGGGTGATATAGCTGAATGGTATAGTTCACAATGGAACTTGACTGCAGGGAAAGAAGGTCAGGGAGTTACAGTCAAGGAATAACAGCAAGAAGCAGAGAGGACGGACTCTGAACCCTCTTGCCAGTCTCGAGGTTTACTGGAGGGGAAAGGATCAAGAGTCACACTGTGAAAGAGCTTCAGGGGATGCAAAATTTGGGGGAAAGATACAAGCTTCAATTAAGGGAATGAGTTAGAGAGAACACTCTGATAAAAGACTATAGACCTGTTTTTCTGGAATATGGCAATTCTAGACAGCAAGGTAGAAGCGTTGACAGAGTTATGGTGAGGACTGGATCAGGAGCAAGGAAGAAAACAGGTGATGGAGCAGTTCGGCAGGATGTGAAGAATATATCATCCCAGTCCTGTCACCAAATCTGTATGAATTTAGATAAGTGACTCAACTTTCTGGGTTCATCTCTTCATTTAAAATATAAACAATAATACTTGCTTTGTGTATCAATGAAAAACAATTTTTAATATATAAATATTTGGAAGCTTGAAAAAGTGAAACATGCTTTAAAAATATAAGGTATGATTATGACATTCATATATCAAGTCAGATTGGGTTCTCAGTTCAAATATTCCAAATACACTAGTAAATATGTAGAGACACGTGGGACACCAGCTTCAACTACCTGATGGACTTTTGTGAAACACAAGTGATTCAGAGCATTGGTCATAACAATAACATCAACCATTGGCATGTTACAAGTCAAGCTGGATAAAGAGGTACATGAAGAAAGAAGAGAGCAGACTACGAGAAAGAAGGAAGGACAGACATCTGGATGGTTCTATGAAGCCAAAGAACAGGGGTGATGGAGGAGAGCACTCCATAGACAGGGCTTCCACTGCCCCACTGGAGCCACAGCTCCATTACATGCCACAAACTCAGCAGTCTTGAGTGCAGAAGCAAAGAATAACTTAACAGGATACAGTTTAAATTAGCCTCATGGGAGAACCTGAGTCATATTTGGGTAGAACAGCGATATTATTTCCCTGGCTCTAGCAATATTTTTCCCCAAAGCTTGGCTGTGTATAGCTTTAGTCACACATCTCTCCAGCAAGTTGTAATTCACTGTAGTTTCTCACGTGTTAATATATCACATTGAGTGTTGACAGGATGGGCATTTAATTATCTGGCGATGGCTGTACTTTCTTTGCTTCTTGAGTAATGAACTGGATTCTATACCAAAGTGTGAGGTACTTACAGCTTCTCTGAAACACCAGGGACTCTTCCTTAAGTTGCACAGGGATTCAGCTATTCACATATACCCCAAGAGGGTAAGTGAAGCAATTATCTGGAGATTTCAGGAAAGCCACTGACTCATCTTAATTATCTGGATATAAGTAAAATCCAGTTTCAACAAACTTTAAGACACTGTCCTAATTACTTTGAATGTTGAATATTGTTTACAAGAAGTGACTCATCATTTGGGCATTAGATCTCTGTTGTATAGGCTGTTATGTTGTAATGGTGTCTGTGATAATTAGTTTTAACCTGCTTGAATTATCTAGAAAATGGCCTTAAATTATCATTTCATTTTTGCAAAAGTATGTAATCCACCTTGAGTAGAGACAAGCAAAGCAGAAAATACCCCTATTCAGTAATGTACTTGGATTTGCAGACCATGAACTCTGCCCCAGTCAAATTATGGTTCTTACAAAACAATTTATTCTGAGTTCACTGGAATGAAGGCAGCAGTGGGTTTAGGCTCCTTGTCCTAGTTAGTTTTGCATTCTGGGCTGCTTGTTTAGATCAGCTTGTACATGGTTTAGTTCAGCTGTTTCTGAGTATTGCCTTTCCTTAGCCTGGCCCTTCATATGGGCTGGTTTTGTGAGCTGCTTCAGTTGCCAAGGTCATCACTCCCTGGCCACATTTAGACAATACTACAGGAGGCTATGAGGTCTTGTAACCTTACACCTTCATACCATTATAAAGGCTTTAAGTACTACAAGGCCACAAGAAGGTGAGCTCCATTAAGAAATGGAAGAGCAGCATACCAAAGTATTACCTGAAGGCCTAGCACGGTGTCTTACACACAGAGGGTGCATGAATGTTTACTAAGTAAATGAGAACATGGTGTGCCCCATATTCAAACACAGTTGCCACAGAGCTATGTAAAAAATGGCTTCACACACTATTATAGTTTGATCCAACTTTCCTTTTCAACTTCAGATTTATACTTTCAACTAATCAATTGACATCAGCATCTTAAGACCCCATAAGCAGCCCAAAACCAACATTCTAAAAGGTGGTGGGGTAGGCAGCCCCTAAAATGGCTCCCACTGATCCTGCCCCTTGGTATTCATGCCCTGTGTAATCCCCTCCCCTGAGCAGGCTGAAGTTGGTGACACGCTTCTAACAAATAGAATATAACCAAAGTTCTGGGACACTACTTGTGAGGTTAGGTTCCCCAAAGACTCTGGCATTTGACTTGCTTGCCCTCTCTTGCTCCCTCACCCTCTCTGTCTCTCCCTTGTTCACTTTCTCTCTCTCTCTCTCTCAGAGTCCTTGCTCTGGGCAAAGTGAGCTGCCCTGTTGTGAGCAGCCCTGTGGAGAGGCCAGTGTGGCAAGGACCTGGTACCTTGGCCAACAACCAATGAGGACGTGTGGCCTGCCACAGCCACACAAGTGAGCTCGGCAGTGGGACTGTTGAGACCTTCCAAGAGCCACGTGAATGAGCTTAGGCATGGATCCTCCCTTAGTCAAGATTTGAGCTGCCTGCAGCCCTGGTTACACCTTGATTGCAGCCTTGTGAGAGACCCTGAGTCAGAGACACCCAGTTAAGCCTTGCCTGGATTCCTGGCCTATAAGACTGTAAGATAATAAATGCTTATTGTTTTCAGCTGCAAAGTTTTGGGGTAATTTGTTACACAGCATAGATAACTAATACAGTCAGTTCTGTGTTTTCTAGGGTATTATAACGATCTGATAAATGGCATCCTTGCTTCACACTCTATTTTTTTCCACCACAAATCCAATCATATTCACCTGACTAAAGATGTTTTATGGGCTGTTGTTGCTCCAAAAGAAGAATTCTAAAAGTCTGGCACAGAACATCCTAGGTCCTTTGTAATCTGGCATTTACCTGCAGCTTTTCAACCTGTTTTCTATCAGTGATCCAACTTCTAAATGTCTCTGCTCCAACTACACCAAATTACTTACAATTCCCAAGTGCATTACATATTTTTATGTTCCTCTGTTCTGTCCTGGCTGTTCCCTCTGGTATGCCCTCTCCATCTCACACCTTAACCTCCTGGAGAACTGCTACCCATCCTCCAGGCCTCGGGCCCCAATCTTCCTCTCTGTAAAATGTTCTATTCCAGGCAAAGCAAGGCACCCCCTCCTCTGTGTCCTGTAGAACTCTGCTCCCGCTACACCATTCTCTCTCTGAATACAACGTGGGTTTCTCATAGCTAGGAAACATGCTTCCTAGAGCATGATCATTAAAAGCAAAGGATTGGGAGCCAAACTGACTGGGTTCAAAATCCTGACCCAATCTCTCTACTTAGGGGCAAGCCTTGGACAAATTTTTTAACCTAAATCTCAATATCCTAATCTGTAAAATGAGGATAATAATAGAACCTACCTATTGGGTTGTTTTATAGTAAATGAGATAGTGAAATGTGCCGAGCATAGTGCCTCATGGTAATAAGAGTTCAATTCATGTTATTATTATTTGCATCACCAGCCACAGAAACCAACACATAGTAAAATTTCAATTAATGTTTCACGATTCTTTGAAACTTATTTGCACTTCCAGTGGGGACAAAGTCTGGCAAAGAAATAAATGTTAACAGTGGTAGAATTTCAGGCATTGTGGACACCTGTTTTGCCTCCTCCTAAGGTTGGCCCTGGATATTAATCTGAAAAGAGCTAATAAGTTAGCAGGTAGTCAAGAGAGCAGGGTTCATTTATTCACTGGGAACTATTTGTCAAGGGTCTGGAAATGAGAAGATTTTCCCTATTAATGTGATGAAGTGATTATAATTTGAGGATGAAGAAACAATTTCCATTTTTTTGAAAGAAAAATTGCCAGGGAATCAATTTGAGAAGCCCATAGTCTTTGACAAGCTCTTTCAAGCAGCATGAGACAATAGAAGGGGCCTAGGCTGAGGAGTCTGAAGACCTGGGTTCTAGATCCAACTCTGCATTTACTGGTGTGTCTCAGGGCAGGACACACTCATGCCGTCTGTAAATGGGGGGTGGTGGTACCCATTCTCCCTAAGTCACAGCACTAAGCCACAGTCGGAAGGAGCAAATGATCATATATGGGAAGACAATGTTTGAAAGTTTAAGAAAACAGAAATGTACGATGTGTATATTTTTGTAGTTTCCTATTTAAATAAGAAATAGTCAAGCACGTGTAAGGACACAATGGAAGACATAATTGATTCTGCTTATGTAAATGTGGTGTTTCTCTTACACGCTTTCCAAAAAATTCAAAGGAAGTCATAAGACTAAAAGTCATTTTAAGGAACTTTATTTTTATAAATTGGAGTAAAAGTGATTTTTCTTTTTTGGAACTAACAGCACATGACTTAAAAAAAAAAAAGAAAAAAGAAAAAAGGAAACCCTGAGGAATTCAGTATTTAACACAAAGGAACTCAACGTTAAGAGCCAGGAACTAGCTTTTTACTGTGTGCTTGAGTTCTCACAGATGTCATTGAGTCAGGTAGATCAGCTCCAAGATATTAGTAAGTCTCTATATTTCTCAGGGGGTCTATTTGGAATCTGCTCATTGTTACTTGTCTTGAAAAGGCCAACCTATCTGATCTCCTTCAAAACCATTGTTGTAAGTAGGAATTTGAAAACATCAAATGCAAAAGATGATTCCAGATAAACTAGATGAACATGGTTATCCGTAAAGATTGATTCATTCCCATAGAAAAAAATAATGAAGGAAAATGGTAGCCAGCCAACATGGTCTCCATATTAAACAGGGCATTCCAAATCCAGAGGTTTCTCCTTTGATTATCTCTCAGAGACAAAAATCACTCTTCACAATTTGAAACAAAAGTAAATGGAAGTTTGCAATGCTAAGAACCCCTGTGGAAATAAGGCGAAATAAGACAAGGCCTTTAGACCTGTGAGAAAAATCAATCTGATGGAAAATTGACAAACTTGTTTAACGTGAGGCACAAGAGCTGAGGGCTGACCCCAGAGACCTCCACCGAGACACCCGTGAAGTTCCCGTCAGATCCCTTAATCCATTCAATTACACAACAGCATCTCAAAGGAAACCTTTTTTTTAAAACCAAACATCATTTTATATTAACTTTTTTGCCATTGTGCTTTAAATTCCAATTTCTTTCTCTTCATTCTCTCTTCTATACTAAATTATTAAAATCACCAACTGCTCTACAATCAAAAATATTTCAGAAAGCAGTGATGCCAAATTTGGACTGACTAAAGTGAAATCAGACAGAAGGAAAGATATTTTAAACATTTCCATGCTTGGTGCATTGTTTAAGGATATGGCAACAAGTAATTAAAATTGACTACTTGGCTTTTCCCCATGAAACCAACGCTAAGCTCAGTGTTTGGTCCCATTACAGCCTAATTCAGACCAGGGAGGCATCTGAGTGAAATGAAACACATGAATATATTTATAAATAGACAGATTTTTTTCTTCATCTATAACTTGTTCCTTTTTATATACATTTATAAGCCACGGTAAGATGACAAAATAAGTAAAATTACATGTTGGTTGGAAAGCCAAATTGGAAAGTCAGAATGAAAAGACAAGATAGATAACCTTTTACAACGAGAGAATGGAAGAGGTTCTTGATTGTTTTTAAAGAACAGATTTTACTCAAATGTCACTTAAATGGACTTGCATGCGTAGCTAGCCATAGCAATTCTGACCTGTATGCTTTTCATTTGCCATCATCTATCTATATACACACTTACACAAATAAAGTAGCATACCCAACTACACAGAGGGAGCAGAATTGCACTTCGCCTTCACACACAAGTAACAAACACACCTCCACCACTGGCCTTGCTGCCTTCTGATGGGTGATCACCACTGTCTCCTGGTGAGGAGTTTCTATTCAACGCCTGTCAGCTCCTGGCCTAGCCCCTCGCTTTACTATGCTGTCATATGCATCTGTCATCTCAATTTCATTCAGTTCAACAGTTGAGTTCAACCAACGCTTACTGAATTTTCTCTGTGCCAAGCACTGCGCTATGCACTCGAGATGCAAAAATGGCCCCTGTTCTCAAAATATTTGTGGAATAATGAGTCCCTTAAAGTTCCTTCATTGAAGGGCCCTGTATTCCAGGCAGCATGGAGCAGAATAAAATTGGTGAATCCCAAACTAACAAGTAGGCTTTGTTTAAAAGAAAAAAAGGGGGGACTCATTATTTGACTGGAAATCAATTCACATTTTTTTTTCTGTGATAAAAGAATATTCACAGTGGTGGTGGTGATTACAGGGCTGGGCCTGTGGATGCTTATTTAACTCCGAATGTGGCTGAAATTCCCTTTGATGCCAAAGAAAAGTGCAATGAAAGGAAACTGCACTGCTGTAAATGTGGACCATTTCAGATATAAGTTTCCTACTTTTAAAAAAGTCTGGGGGCTTCCCTGGTGGCGCAGTGGTTGAGAATCTGCCTGCCAATGCAGGGGACACGGGTTCGAGCCCTGGTCTGGGAAGATCCCACATGCCGCGGAGCAACTAGGCCCGTGAGCCACGACTACTGAGCCTGCGCGTCTGGAGCCTGTGCTCCGCAACAAGAGAGGCCGCGATAGTGAGAGGCCCGTGCACCGCGATGAAGAGTGGCTCCCACTTGCCACAACTAGAGAAAGCCCTCGCACAGAAATTAAGACCCAACACAGCGATAAATAAATAAATTTAAAAAAAAAAAAAAGTCTGTACTAACTTTCAGAGTCTAGAAACCACTTTCAAATATTACCTCGTTTGACCCCATGAGATCAGAGGCTTATTGATCTCAGTTATTACAAATTAGGAAACCAGGCTTGGTGAGGCCAAGGAACTCGTTAAGAATCACCTGGTTAGGAAGTGGTGGTCCCAGGACTGAGGGTCTCCCGATGCAAGAGCCCGTGCTCCTCCTTCTACCTGAGGCTGTCTCAGGAGTTCTCTGGGGTAATGCAAGCTATTGCACCAAAACACTGAATTGCATTTAAAAATAGAAATAAAATGTTTCACTTTGTTATAAAGCAGAAACTAACACACCATTGTAAAGCAATTATACTCCAATGAAGATGTTAAAAAAAAAAAAGAAATAAAATGTTCACCTAGAACTTTCTTGTGCTCCTGGTATATTTGATTTCTTCCTCGTGACTTCAAGGAGTAAATATACCTTGGGGAAGAATGAACTTATCCTGAAGCCGTTTTTCTGGCAGTGGATGAGTAGCTGGTGAACCACGTTTTACTTGGCTTACTATTGCAATAGTTAGTTCTTGGTTCCATTTCTAGATAATGACAATCTTTAAAAAAATTTTCCCCTTCAGTTTTCAGGTTTGGAAATTGACATACTGATTAATTAGAAAAGAGAGAAAGGAGCTGCTGCTAAAATAAAAGGGGATGTTTGTAAAGACTGTTTGGTTTTGGACATGGGTCACCTAAATTTTCATTTATTTCTTAAATGAAGGAGTTAAAAAAAATGTCAAGTCAGTTATCAAGGCATTAGTTGGACAAAGATTGCATATTTTATCAAGCATTTTATGCAAAAGATAGATCTTTAAGAAAATCAGACATAAGTAGCCTTTCTAATTATGGGGACCCATAGTGTCACCAGATGAGTGACACTTGGAAAAACTTATTTTAAAATTAAAATGTCCAGGGCTTTCCTGGTGGCACAGTGGTTAAGAATCTGCCTGCCAATGCAGGGGATATGGGTTCAATCCCTGGAAGATCCCACATGCCACGGAGCAACTAAGCCTGTAAGCCACAACTACTGAGCCCACGTGCCACAACTACTGAGGCTGCGTGCCACAACTACTGAAGCCCACACGCCTAGAGCCCGTGCTCAGCAACACGAGAAGCCACCGCAATGAGAAGCCCACGCACCACAACGAAGAGCAGCCCCCGCTTGCCGCAACTAGAGAAAGCCCGCGCACAGCAACAAAGACCCAAAGCAGACAAAAATAAATAAATAAATACATTAAAAAAAAAAAATTAATGTCTGAATTTCAGTCCTGTGCTGAAGATAAGGAAACAAAGGCGTTTAGACCACAAATTGCTAGGCTGAGTGTCAGAAGCAAATCTGTTGTAAGAAATGCAGTATCTCCTGCTATTTTCGGGTCCACAATACACCTTCTGTGTGCAGACTTGCTCTTACCTCCTCCGCCCAACTCCATTTCACTTAGAATACACACATAGTTTATTACTGTACCATGCAATGGTGACATATTACTTTTACTTTGTGAGTCGAATGTTGCACTTTCCCACATGTTACTGAGCTGCAAGCTTTTGTGAGCTCTCATGGGAAATTTGTGATGGTGTGAAGTGAACTCCTGTCACCACTCAATGGATTGCAAAAATAGTGTAGCTCTTGCTAAAGACCTGGATCATATCTTGAAAGATTGCACTGATCAAATCAATACCTTCAACAAGATTTGTTGTAGCCAACCTCGTTTAAATGTGTGAAATGGATATAGTATGCTTAAGAACATATAGTTGGCTATCTCCTTCCATTGTACTCCTTCTAGCTAATCTTTTGGTATGGATTTTTATAAGTATAAAAAACAAAAGGTAAGTATCCAAGCACGAATATTGGCATTCTGTGAAAAGAGGATGTTTTGGAGTCTCACAGACCTAGATTCAAAGCCAAGCTCTGCTGCTAAGTAGACGTGTCACCTTGGGCAAGCTTCCTAACCCTTCTGAGCCTTGGTTTCCTTCTATGCAAAATGGAGGTGATGATGTCTGCATCACAGGCTTGAGAAGTACCTAGCACAAAGCAGTTACCCCCATATGCTGATTTACTCTCTTTTCTTCCCTACTAGGCACCATTCTCCTTTTGCTCCATGATTCACCCACTTCTCATCTCTATATTATCACACTCTTGAGTATATCTGTACATTTATAGGTGTTCATGCATATGTGTGGATTTACCCCTTTACATTCATATCATTGAATATTGAGCTGAACGGTGATTTTTTTTCCTGCATTACCTTTAGGAATTTCAAAATAAGTTCCTTTTTTATATGATTTAACATAGGCCATTAAAAAATTTTAATAGCTATTTTAATTTCTAATTGGTACAATCAATAAAAAGAAATGTTCCTTTTAAAAAATGGGATTCCTGACCCCAAAATATGTAAAAGGGATTTGTAATTAAAAAGGAAAGTCTCAATGAGTTCTATTTACTTGAAGCTTATCTGACAATATACTGAAAAATTAAGCATATAAAAAACGGTGTCTATAAGAGATTTATTCACATACTAGAGAAAATATTGGCTTCTAAATGGGAGAAATTTAAAGTGAAATACTAGAAGAGATGTTAAGAAAAGAAAGAGAGCAACATATGACTGAGGGCCACACACTCCATTTGCATATGAATTTTGCCCTCAGGATACACCAGGAAGAACAAAGGCAGGCTGGGAACAAGACAGATCATGCCAGAAAGAGTCCTGGCAATATGGCTTTAGAAAGTGTCTGCAGTCCTTTGCTTAAGCCGGGACCTTAGAACACAACAATTTCAGAAAGTAGAAACAAACTTTAGTGTGCTGAAGAGCAGCCGTATTTGAAAACCTAGTGGCAAAATTCACAGACTTTGCCCAAGGCCTTCATCCTGATACACTATGCTTCACCCTTAGCAAGCAGGCATTAGGAGCTGCATCAGAGGGACCCTCTCGAGAGATTTTTGTTTATTAAGCTCTTTTACCCTTGTGGCCGAATAATATTTTTGAAATTTTAATCAATCAATTTTAAGCAACTCTTTCAAGCAGCTGGGCCACTTTAGGGTCATTGTTCAAGGTTAGGAGGCTACAGCAGGGTGGAAACCAAAATTGCATTCATGGCTTTTGTCATCCAAAAGTCAGGGTCCCCGAGTGTCCCGAGGAGAGAAAGTGACAAGATGTTTGGGAGCTGAGGATCTGAGTGGGAAAATGTAGAAATGTATTTCTCCCCACCTTTAACTCCTCAGACTAGAAAAAATTCCCTGGGCTGGAGAAGATGGAAAAGAGATAGGAAAGAATCCATAAGAAAACAGATAGTGGTGGCTCTTGGTTAGAAGGGTCTTTTGTCCCTATCTCCTGGGCTGAACCCTGCGGAAGCAGGAAAACCCTAGGCGCTTTCCGAAAGCTGAGACCGGAGAGCAGCTGTGCCCTTTCCCAAGGGGTGAAATGGCTGTGCAGTGAATCTAGGTAGCCAGGGTAGGACCTACAATAGTCTTGCAAAGATTTTCATGTCTCAGCCTGGCACATGGCACGAAAAGAGCAAAATGATGACTCTGACATCATGCATGGCACCGAGAAGCAGAGAGAGAGAGAGAGAGATTGACCTCAGGGGTCCAGGTGAGCAGGAGCAAGAAGGCTGACAGACTACGAAGCAGAAACCGGAGTGGGAGAGGCTCCAAGGAATAAAGTGTCCCCCGTCACCCTCCTTCCACATGGCCCCTCTGTGCCTTCAGATGCCGCCCCAGAGAGAAAGGCAGGGTAGAACCTTAGATGACGGAGGATAACTTTCCTCCACCTCAGCAGAGCCCGGACTTAATATAAAATTAACCAGAGTTAAAGAAAAATAAACTCTGATACCTCTTGCCTACCTGATTTGTGATGTACAGCCTTATCAAAACCTAATGAAAAGTCCAGAGATGAAACTAGATAGGCTGCCGAGGAGAGACTAGGGGGCGGGACAAGGGGCAGCTGGAACATGGCCGGGGCAGGAACGGCTCCTTTGGTGGGAAGAGCGTCCCCTCCGCTCCCTTCCTGAGTCTCGCTTACAATTCTGTTTAAGTTTTGAAGCTGAGAGAAGAGAAGGCCCGTCGGAGGGAATTGAGGCCTTTAACACCGTGCACTGCAGTTAGTTCTTGAAGCACAGCAGCTCTGCCAAGGTGTTTAAAAATGAAGTGCAGTTCCCACCTCCCCACGCCTCACATTCAGGAACTTCAGTCAGCTCACATTCCTTTCACGTTTGTTGCAGGGGCTCCCCTTACACCTGAGGGGGGAAGCTCTGAGTTTTTCAACTGTTCAAACGCAGTGTTTTGAGACGGGCGCGCAAAGTTTCCATTCCATAGCAGTAGCGGTGGAGGATGGAGCCCGGGGCGCAGCGAGGCTTTCTTGCCGGGTCCTGAGCAATGTCGGGGCCTCTGCGAGGCAGCCTCCGAGGGGCTGTGGACTCAGGCCCTCCAACAGGAGCCAGACAGAGCCTGAGACTCTGTGCTCATGAAAACACTGAACAGCTGAGCCGAAAAGACTTCAGGTCACTCAGCCACAATAAAGCGGGCTCTACTTTACAATAGGACATGGGCGCTGGTCGCTCACACTGAAGGAAGCTGACAGATGAGCCATCTGTACCCCAGGAAGGAAATAGGACTGGCTGAATTTTAAGCAAAAACCTTGGAACGACAAAAACAAATAGGTTAAGGGCTGGCCAAGGGCAAGTCAATAAATAAAAAAGGGAAAGTCTCCCTGGTGTGGCTGCCAGAGGCTGAGATTGATTACTCTGCATGTGTTGTAAGAGAAGTTGCATGTAATGCACTTCATATTTTTGCTTCCAATCACACCATTTCTGGCTCACAGGGGAGAGCTCTGGTCCCAGAGGCACACTGCCAGGCCTGCCAGGTAAGGGAAATGTATTCCTCTGGGCAGCCTCTCTGTAATTTGCGGTCACAGTGAAATCACTTGTGCTGTCTCGGATTCCTTTCAGAGTGTGGGAAGGAAGATGACAAGAGCATCCCCTGGGGGCTGCAGGGTCCTCTTAGGCCACCTCTAAGGCAGGTGGGGCCTTAGAAGGTGCGGGTCTACCTGGTAATATTTCAGTGACACCTGGAAGGCTCTTTGTCCGCCTCCTCCAATTGCTCTCAGTTGCTCAGCACTCTTCTAAATAAATAACAATCTTTCTTTCCACTGTTAGAAAGAATTTCATAGTAAGGTGTAAATGACTGATAGCATATCCATTCCCGAGGATGGGTTTTGATAAGAGGAAAATAAGGGGAACATGGAGTTATTATTGATAGCTGGAGTAGTGCCTTGAGGAAGGGAGGAAACTCTGCGTTGGGGAAAATGATGAAAAATGGGAAAGGCGTGGTTGCCAAAAGTTGATCACTTCATAAATTTCCATTGAGTCAGTCTTATTCAAAAGTACTGAAATGGCTTTGCTGAGCCATGTGAAAGTGTCATTTAGAATAATCTACCAGTTGAGAGATCTTGTATGTTCCACATTATTAATATCGAGGTAGGTAGAACTCCCACTAGAACATCCTGCGAACGCTTGGCATTCTCCAGCTCTGGCTTTCTGGGTTACATAACCTCTGAGTAAAACATAGTCCTGATTAATACCTGCCCAGCGGAGCTCACTGCAGTGCCTGGACGGCAGTGGTCAGAAACCATCAGAATACCCTTAGACATTTTACAAATGATGGACCCAAAGTGTTCTTGATCAAGAAGTCTTAAGAATCTGCCTTCCAATGTAGGGGACGTGGGTTCGATCCCTGGTTGGGGAACTGAGATCCCGCAAGCCGTGCGATGTGGCAAAGAAAAAAAAGTCTTTTCATCATAAATATCCCAATTCTTCCTAAACTAAGTTATGAATTTGACATGACCTCAACAGAAGTACTAACAGTTCTTTTCTGTACCTAAACAAGCTGTTTTTAGAGGGCAGGGAGTGCTACAAATCAGTTCTAGTAGATATTAGAACATACTAAAAAGCCTCAATATTTAAAAAGTGTGACACTGCCACATAAAATGACAGACCTTTGGAACAGAATAGAAATTATAGAAGAATAAAATACATATAGAATTTAGTATATGATAAAGATGGACTTTTTATACAGGGTGTTGGGACAACCAAGTATCATATGCTAAAGGATAAAACTGGATCCATACTTTACACTATACAGCAAAATTAATGATTTAAATGTGCAAAATGAAACCATAAAAGTACTAGAAGGAAACATGGGAGAATTCTTTTATAATCTTGGTATAAAAAAGGCCTTTTTAACTATGACTAAAAATTTAGAATCCATAAAAAAAAGATTGATAAATTCAGCTACATTAAAAAAAAAACAAACCAAAAAACAAAGCCTTCTCCATGTAAAAGTAGCATCAAGTCAAAGAGAAAAAATAATTGGAACTCATATATAGACTAAGTGCTCATTTCTCTATATAAGGAGCTCCTAGAAAAGAAAAAGAGGCTAACAACCCAAAATAGAAAAATGAACAATGACATGAGCTAACAGTTTGTAGAAAAAGAAACACAAATGCAAAACATCAAGATTATCAGTGTCACTCATTACAAGAGAAAAGCAAATTAAAAATATACAGAGATGTTATTTTTCCCTGTGAGACTGACAAAAATCCAAAAGTAAGACAACACATTCTTTTGGTGAGGCAGGAAAAGAGGAGCTCTCATTCACTGCTGGTCAGAGAGCAAAACAGCAAATTCGGAGGTAGGTATTGGGGTGGCCAAAAAGTTCGTTCAGGGTTTTCTGTAATATCTTACTTTTTGGCCAACCCAATAATTTGTCAGTACCCCCAGATTAACAATGCATCTGCCAGACTTCTGCTTTCAGCCATGATAGAGTAAGATAAACCAAATTTACTTTCTCATCTTAAACAACAACAGCAAGGAAAAGGAAGAAACATTTGAAGCAAAAGTTTTTAGACATTGGAAAATAAGCAGCACAGGACAATTTTGATGGTTAATTTTATGCGTCAGCTTGACACATGGGTCATGGGGTGCCCAGATATATGGTCAAACATTATTCCGGGTGTGTCTGTGTGAAGGTTTCTGGATGAGATTAACATTTGAATTGATAGACTGAGTAAGGCAGATTGCCCTCCTTCATCCAATCAGCTGAAGCCCTGAGAAGAACCAAAAGGCTGACCATGTTGTGAGTGAGAGGGAATTCCTCCTTGCTGACTGCCTTCAAGCCACCATGTTGGTTTTTCTCCTGTTTTCAGACACAAACTGAAACACTGACTCTTCCTGGATCTCGAGTCGGCCGGCCGTCAGACCAGAACCACACACCATCCTGGTTCACAGGCATTTGGTCTGACTAAAACTACACTGTCAGCTCTCCTGGGTCTCCAGCTTGCTGACTGCAGATCTTGGGACCTGTCAGCCTCCATAACTGCATGAGCCAATTCCTTATAATAAATCTCATATATATTCTGTTGGTTCTGTTTTTTTCTGGAGAACCCTGACTACCACGACAGTGAACCCTGAAAAGAGAGAAACAAGTAAGGTGACGCTGTGGTTGCTACAGCCTACCGCCTAGAGTGAGGTTCCAGCCCAGGGAGGGGCCTCCCCAAGAGCCCACAGCCTTGCTAAGTTGAGGAGACAGAGTTCAGAATTCTGAGAGGCCAGGGAGACTAGAATTCACAGGGCAAAATACCAGAGAGGTAAGAGCTCACAGAAAGTTCAGAGATCAAAGTGTTCCCCTTGAGGGTTCCCCTAAGCCAGGACTCTCTTGATCCATGAGTTCGTCAGTTCTGGGCTCTCATGGGGGGAGCATCTTCACAGACTATGATTCTTGACCTTAAAAGACCCATTTCCTACACAACAGGGTCTCTAAACTCCAACCTGCTACTTCACTTGGTGCATAAGTTAAGAACAACGATCTACTCTGAAGGAAAATTTGGCCGTGTTGGACTCAGTGGAAGACACGTGTTTGTTTCCAGCATGGTGCCTTTCTAAGAGATTTTCAGAGGCTATTTTGTTGACCATCTGCTATTCTGACCTGATGTAAGCTTCATCTCTGTGCAAAATGCAAATCAAATGCAACGGCAAGAGTGCTCGGTTTTGCATCATCAGGAGGCTTGTTGTTGGCTTTAGTCTGTCACATAACCTCTCTGGGTTTGTTCTCATCTTTACAAAAGGAAGTGGCTCCAGTCTGTGATCCCTAAAGCCCCTTGAGCTCTAGATTTCTATGAAAACTTCTGATAATACATCACAATCACAAAGAACTTACAGTGCTCCAAGATAAGGCATAATTGCACTAGTTCTAAAATATATAGTTATGCTATTTAATTTTACAAGGAGATTTAATTAACTTTCCTTTTCCACTGTCAAAAGCCTCAGTGGAATAATTGTCTTTGCAAATCGTGCAGAGCTTTGGTGCCCTGATCGGACACTCCAGATACCCAATTTGCTCTCATAGCAGCAGGAAAAACCTTGGAAAGCAATAATGCTTTCTTCACTGGAGAAAAGGACAGTGTAGTTGCCACAGGAAAGCCACCTCCATCCTCCTCTCCACAGCCCCAGAAGAGCTGTGGTACCAGGCGCCGGCTAAATGCCATGAGAAGGATTTAGCCCAATGGATAAATCTTGTTCCTTCGGCTGCCTCAAACAGGTGGATCCATCTGAAGCAAATGTTACGAATTGGACTTTTTCATACAGCCTTGTGGAAATATCCATTGCCCTAGGCCTCCAGAGCCATCAGGGAATGTTTGACTTAACCACAGTTTTACTCATCTTTCAGCTGAAGCAGACCTTCAAACATAAACCTGAGTCACGTTGGGGCACTGAGTGGATTTGTGACCTTCCCTGGAGGCGACTGGCTCCAAACCCCGGGAATGTGTTATATGAAAAAATAAATGCCTTTTTTTTTTTTTTTACCATCTGTAAATGAAAAACATTCTTCATATGTTTAACTGTTTCAAATTGCCATATGTCTCACACACACACACACACACACACACACGCACGCTGCATGCCTGCTGGGGGCTGGGATCAAGTTGGTACTCGAGATTTTAGGTCCCTCTTCCAATCCTCTGCTTTTTCTTTCAAGAAGGCTACAGGTAAGAAGCTTCCAGGTTTGTACCCACCCAGAAATAGCACAATTTAAATCTTAGTGGGGATGCTATGGCTGGCTTTTCTGGAATTTCAACCATCTGCTGCAATTCTCCCCCTCCCCTTTCAGCCATTCACTTAAACTGTCCCCATGCTGCCACAGAATCATAAACATCTAAAGACTAAAACCATGGCAAAATAGGGTAATGCACTTTATGTTTTATTTTATAAGAGGGATGGATGGGTAGAAAGAAAGGGAGAAGGAAGAAACTAAAAGAAACTTTTGAATTCAATTGTCCCTCATTAACTGAGTAAGAGGACTAATTAGCTTCTTTCAGAGACTTTTTGGTTGGGTGTTTGCTGCTTGAATTAATTTTTCTGGAAAGCTAACAAGCCAGAGCTTTTCTTATTGTCTAAAGTTCCTCATTACTCCCTCAAAACCGTTAGGGGATGAAGGCAAAACCCCTAACAGTACCCACTGCAGGATCTATTTTGGTCTGATCTGATCATGGTGATTGAGGAACGGTCAGTGAGCAAGGCGGTGACCCATGGAAGACATGATTCTCTAAATCTAGAAGGAAACCCTCTCATGAAGGACCTTTTAAATTGACTCACAGGTATTGCCAAATAAGTCCTTTTATAGTGAGCAGTGGGTACTGATGTTTGCTTATCCAGATCAATGCCCTTCCTGATTGGCTGGCACAAATGTTTCTTTGCTCCAAAGGGTTGACACTGATTCCATTCCCCTGGATAGGGTTTCAATGGAGTCATGATCATGTGACCCAATTCTGGACAAAGAGATATAAGAGGCTTAGAACTTCTGGGAAAAGCTGAACAACATAGGTAACGTTCACTAATATCTGGTTCTCCTTTACTTCTGAATACATGGAAAATTGTACATCCCTACCCCCTTGAAGTGAGGCAGGGCCATGGCAGGTTTCTGGCCAATGAAATCGAAGAGGAAGTTACAAGAACTATAAGAGGAAGTCACTTCAGGCCAAAAGATTTATCAGCGGCCTTCTTTATTCTTGCCACTACAAACTCTGAAGTTCTTTTTAAGATGAGAACCTCCATTAGTCTGGGTCCACGACTGTGCCGGCAAATCTGTGTAAGTCATGGAGCACGAGCAGGCAATGTGCTTTTATTGTTTTTAAGCCACTAAGATTGGGAGGTTATTTGCTTCTGCAGTATAATCTATTCTATAATGACTGATACAGCTTTTCTTGCTCTTGAGAAACAGACATAAGATGCAATAAGGAAGAGCTACTTTTCCTACCCTGGAGACAATTTTGTGAGAATATGACACTGGATCAATTTAGTTCAGAGGAGGACGCCAACACATAAAACCCTAAAGAAGCCGGGCCCTTGACAACATCATTGAACACAGAATAAACCTGGACATCACCAGACTTCTTATGTGAGATAATAAACATCTCATTTTTATGCCACTTTCAGTCTCATATTCTCTTATTTGCAACCAAAAGCATCCTAACCAATACACTACAGAAGAGGTTATCCGCCTCTCTCCTTCTTTCTGTATCTTTTTTTGTTTCCATCCATCCATCCATTCATTCATCTATATGACAAACAGATATATCAATTATTTTTCAGGCCACACCAACCATGGGAAACAAAACACAGCAAAAGACCCCCATGGTTTTAACCAAAGCCATACACAGATTCCCTGGAACTGTGGCTCCACCAAATCCCCCCAGAGATCACTGGTGCTGTTCTTATTACTGACCACCTCCCGGAGTCCACAGTGACTCTTAAGGTATTACTGGAAAGCCGAGGGTCATCTGGGCCTCTTTCTTTGCTACTTTCAGTTTTTAAATTTACTCTGTCTCTAAACATGTTTCCTGATATAAGCTCCATGCTGAGTACTGTAGTGAGTGCAGGGAACAGCACATAGTTACTGCCGTGGAAAAGAAACAGGGTGATTGGGCAGGGAGGTGAGACAGGCAAATCAACAGGCCAGTTGAACACAGGGCCTGCCCCTGTGAGCTACAGATCCCCTGCAGATTCTCACCATGTTCTCTTCTGGACACCAGTCTGCCTACCCCATCTGGTCCCTCCTGTCAGCAGGTGGTGCCTGTCCTATATGCTCCAAACCGTCATAACAAAGGATCTGTCAGGTCCTGAAAGGACTTTGCTCTGTGAGGTCTAGACTGATGCCCGGAGTTGGGTTAGAGTTTTTCTTTCATTCTCTACTTGCCACATTGCTGCCTTGCTTTTCCTACCTCTAACCAGTGATTGCTTCAGGACAGTCCCTTACCTGCAGTCACAAAGCCAGAGCTTTTCTTATTGTCTAAAGTTCCTCATTCCTCCCTCAAAACCATTAGGGGATGAAGGCAAAACCCCTAACCGTACCCACTGCAGGATCTATTTTGGTCTGATCTGACCATGGTGATTGAGGAACGGTCAGTGAGCAAGTTGGTGACCCATGGAAGACATGATTCTCTAAATCTAGAAGGAAACCCTCTCATGAAGGACCATTTAAATTGACTCACAGGTATTGCCAAATAAGTCCTTTCATAGCAAGCAGTGGGTACTGATGTTTGTTTATCCAGATCGATCCATCTATATGACAAACAGATATATCACTTATTTTTTCAGGCCACACCAGCCATGGGAAACAAAACACAGCAAAACACCCCCATGGTTTTAACCAAAGCCATAAACAGATTCCCTGGAACTCTGGCTCCACCAAATCCCCCCAGTGATCACTGGTGCTGTTCGTATACTGACCACCTCCAGGAGGTGGTCAGTAATAAGAGCTGGGTCTGCCAGGTCCCCTGGCAGGTGGCTTCCTAAGTATCCATTCCAAGGATTGGAAGGCCAAATTCATCTCTGTTCCTTGATGCTTGGACCAAAGGCCCCTACAGAGCTTGAAATGGAATGTGTTCTCCAGAAGCAGACATTTAGATAGACTTTGGGGTACAAGATGGTTTGTTTGTTTTTTTAGCGAATAATGGCTGTGAACAAAAGGCAGGATTAGGCAGAGGAAGAAGTAAAACTATGATGCAGGACCGACCAACCTCAGCCAACCCAGTACACTGTGTTGGGTTGAAATGGCCAGGCCTCCATTCTGCTCCTCCTAGCTCAGTCACCAGATGAGACGGGCTCCAGGAAGAGTGTGACCCTGAGGGAGGCTCCTCTACAGCTGAGGCAGACCATGACCGAGCTGACAGGGGGAGCTGTGTCTGCTGGGCTCCCCGCAACTGGGCGGCAAGTCCTTCTCCGGAAGGGATCTGGCAGACCCAGCTCAGGGTCCCCCACAGTCCACCCTTTGAGCTGCTTGGATCTACTTCTCCAGGTGTGCTCAGCAAGCAGCTCCCCCAGGATTCCTGTGGGCCTCTTTTAGAAAGGGGAAACAGGTGGACAATTATAGCCCCCAGTGTGATCGTCTGAGCAAGGCAAGTGCTTTCAGGGCCCACAGTTAATGCTTATTTTCTCCTCCCCCATTCACTCTTGGGTACCACCTCAGCAGACTCAGACCATCCTCTCCAAAGTTCACCATATCCTTCTCTGATGGGGCTGCTGAATCTGTCCATCCACAGTTACAATCGGGCAAGGAAGTAAAAAGGGGCACCCATTTGGTTCCATACATATTCCTCACTGGTCCCATGGTGTAACAGAAGCCCACCTCCCCCTGATAAACAGGGTCAGCTACACCTGCAATGATCTTGCCCACCTGTCCCTGGATACAAGGATCCTAAAATGCCTGGGCAGCAACTGTAGTTCGAATTCAATGGGACTCTTGCTGTGTCCCCTAGAGAAAGTCTGTCCCCTCTGTGACAACTTTGGGTTGCAGGGACATAAAGCAAAAGTTCCCCAGTGAGTCACTGAAAGTGGGGCAGGGGAGTCACTCCTACTTCCACCTGTTGGTTCCCAGATCCATGTATTCTTCCTACTGAGAGCATAGTGCTATGGGGACACAGCGCCCTATAAAGGCCTTTGGTTCAATGCATGCATTATATCCTTCTGGGCAGTGGGGAATGTGATACGACCAACCCGTGGATCCCATGGTAGTGTGCCCATTCCTCATATCTTTGCTGTAAAGTGGGTCCCCTGACGGGATGCCATGTTATATGGGATCCTATGCCAATGGATCAAATACTGCACAAGCCCTTAGAGAGCAGTGCTGGCTGAGCCCTGATGGTGGGAAAGTCAAACTTGTGTCTATTCTTATGACAACAACTGCTGGCTTTTCCAGAATGGAAAAGGTTCAATGTAGTGAGCTCACCACCAAGTGACCAGTTGATTTCCTTCAGGACTGATGCCATATTGGGCACTCAGTGTCAGTCACTGTTGCTGGAAGGTGGGACAATTAGCAGAGGAGTAGCTAGATCAGGCTTGGGAGGTGGGAATCCATGCTGTATGTCCTGCATGTAGACTCTATCTCTGTTGCCATGGCCACTACATTCATGTGTCCATTATGCCAGCACTAATGTGGCTGACGACAAAGGCTAGATAATGTCAACTGGCCTGGTCATTTTGTCTACTTGGTTGTTTAGTGTTTCTTCTGTAGTGGTTGCTCTCTGGTGGCTTTAGCATGTTGGATGATGATCTTCACATTTGGTGCCACTCCCCATGTTCATCTGCATGCCTCTGCCTCAGATTGGCTTATCCCCAATCTTCTAATCTTTTCTCTATCGGGCATCTAACCAGAAAGCCAGGAAATTTGCTATATCTAGCCCACAATATATATTCTAATCTTGGGTCATTTCTCTTTTTGCAATTTGGTGAACAGGTACATTGGGAAACTTCCCACTGGGAAGATTTTCCCTTGATGCTCTCTTTCAAGTCCATTGCTGATGAGGCGATATTGAAGCTGCCGTCCGTTTTTGGCTTAAACCCACATACTGAGCCAATCCATCTGTGTACTAAACTCAGGCATTTCCCTCTATGTTAAGCTGATCGTACAAGATGTCCTATGCACTCATTAGCAAGAGCTGAGGCGGGGGAATGTACAGAAATGGTGGGTGCTCTGGTCTGGGCTACCTGTTCATGCAGCTTGCTTGTGCACTAGGTCCTCCTTGTGCTTGATCCCAGATGGATCAGGTCCATCTTATGATGGATTGTTGCTGGGCTCACCCAACCTTCTGATGTGGAGGGTGTGACAGGACCCAAACCCTGATGGATAATGCCTGGTAACTTAGTATCCTGTGCTTCAGGTGACTATCTGTTAATGCAGGACTGAGGGATTTCCCATGATAAAAGACTTTCAGTGTTAAAACTGAAAATCTGGGAAAGTCTTGGGCAAACTGGGATGTGTTCGCCATCCTACCCATGGTCAGTCACTCTGTCTCCAGGAGGGCCCCATTAACACGCCAGCAGTTGTATTTCAAAAAGTGCATAGGGCTTCCCTGGTGGCGCAGTGGTTGAGAATCTGCCTGCCAATGCAGGGGACACGGGTTCAAGCCCTGGTCTGGGAAGATCCCACATGCCGCGGAGCAATTAGGCCCGTGAGCCACAACTACTGAGCCTGCGCATCTGGAGCCTGTGCTCCGCAACAAGAGAGGCCGCGAGAGTGAGAGGCCCGCGCACCGCGATGAAGAGTGGCCCCCGCTCGCCGCAACTAGAGAAAGCCCTCGCACAGAAGCGAAGACCCAACACAGCCAAAATAAATAAATAAATAGCGTTCCCTTTAAAAAAAAAAAAAAAAAAGGTGCATAATTCTCCACTGAAGGTAACATGGCTTTGTTCCAGAACCCCAGGAGCCTCCTTTGTTGTTCCTGCACTGGGACTTGCCACAACTCTTTGAGGGAATCCACCCAGATATTGTTACTGCATGTGTCAAGGTCCCAGGTTTCCCAGCCCGGGTCCTGACCTTGGGTTAACATACCTGTCTTGGTTGGTTCGTCCACTCCGACTTGAAGTCCTGGGCTTGGTCCTTGGCTTGTTGCACTCTCCAGCTAGAGAAGATGAGAGCTTCACTGTGTGTGAGCAAAGAGGCCCTCCGGCTTTCATCCCTGACTTTCAGTTAGTTGCCTGTTACTCATTTTCAGGTGTTCATGATCTTCTGTGGAGTAGCAACAGCACCTAGCAACGGCCATCCAGTCCCACTTTAGGGCTAGATGTTCATAAGTTTCAGGTGCCTCATATACTGCTTTCACTAGTACATTCTCTGTTACAAATACACCATCCCAATTCACCACAGAAGGAAGTTTTAGTGATAGGACCACCACCTGGTGCCGGAAAATGGGCCCTAATTGCCAGCCAGGCGGTGAATGATTAGCTTTAAAGCTCCATCTTACCCTCTGCTTTCTGAGACTTTTCTCAGCACCAACTGTTGCAAGGCTGGTTCTTCAAACTGAGACAGTCTGGGGAGCAGGATAGCTATTACAGATGAATATACCTAAAAGGGAAAGGGGGAAGAGACAGGATTGGTCCCAGGAAGAAGGTGATCTGTGACGCAGGCCTGACAAAGCTCTGGCCAACCAGGCGAGGCGCTCTGGAATGAGTGTTGTCTATAGAATCTAGTGCAGGCGGCCCTGAAAGACTATGATGGACCACGTGGCTTCTGTTGAAGGAGCCAACACTTGGAGGCTGGCTGTTAACTGCATCCACTCCCTGTAGCTGACCAGGAAGTCCCTCCACGCCTACCACCTAACTCTCCTCCGACAACACAGAGACCCCCGGAAACACGGCTGTGGCATTGCACAGGGCCCGTGGTAGGCATGGGCCCTAGGCCATACTGTGATTCCTGGCTTGTGGGTTCTACAAAGTGAGTCCTTTGTCTTCCCATCGGGGAAGAAGGGGAAAGATGGCGGGGAGGACCCAAAGAATCAGTGTTTGTAAATTAGGAGGTAAAAAGAGAAAAGCACCACAACAATCTGAGGAGAAGAAAAATGAAAGCTTGTCTCTCTCCAGATATCCTCTTTCATTGTCTTTTCTTCTCCATATTTTCCAGTCCAAGACCCAGAATAAAAGCATCTGGACTAGGACTTTTCTTAAAGTGTCCTAGAAAAGAGCCAGACATGTCTGTATGGACCTTTCTTCCAGCTTTCTGCCAGAAATGTTCAATCAAATGATGACTGCTCTTCCTTGTATTGGGGTATCCAAATAGGGAAAGAGAAATCTCTTATCTTGTTCCATAAACCCAAGTCCTAGGAATTCCACCACTGGCCCCATTTCCCACTCTCTCCCCAACCATCTGTGTTCACCCCACACTGACCATCCTGCAGGGAACTGACCAAGTGTGCCCCTTTGGCATGACCAGCCATGCAAACGTAATGAGACCACTTTCTAGAGGTCTACAACATTCCATGTTTAAAAAGTTAAGAGCAATTTAAAGTGCAAGTATTACTCTGAAAATGCTCCCTAATTAATAAATGTTCTACATTTTTATGTGGGAATGTTTAATATTTAATTTTTCAATAATTTTATCATTTATAATTTATTAAATTTATTTTGTGGCTTATATTTATTAAAAATTGATATACTTCCTATTTCTTTTACTCCAATGTTAGATTTTTATGCAAAATGAAAAAAACTGGTGCTTTTCAGTCATATGACTTTTTTTAAAGCCTCAATTGCAATTGTATTAAGGCTCCAACATCCTAAGCTTCCCTTATGGTATCTCTCCTGACATTTTCTCAATGACTATTGCATTTGTGTAGGTCAGGGGACCAGCAGCTCTTTGGAAGTGGGCTAAGATTTTCAGCTTTTTTCTCCAATGAGCTGGTTATAGCAATTATTGCAGCACTAAAACTTCATGGTGTTGGAATTGTGTGGACTTGGAGCTACAATGTTCTATATGCCTCTGAAAATTCACACCCTGTATCAAGATGGGTTGAGTAGGGATTTCTGGCCCTCAGGGGTTGACAGCTCAAGTGCATTAAGTTTCCAGTTAGGTAATAGAAGGGAGGGGCTGGCAGAGAATACTAGAAGTGGAGTTGGTGTTAAATGCCCCAACCATTCAAAACCAAATATTTTCAAAAAAACAAAACATGTCTGATGTCTTTGGTGTGGATTCTGCAAGTTTGCAGCCTCTGCAGGGGAATCCTTGAGACTTTGAACTGAAATCTGAATATTGGGCTGTACATCTTCATAAGTAGAGGGAGTGCCAATGTTAAAAGTCTCCTTTCCGTACTGTGGATTTTAGGCAAGCTCAAGTTATGATTAAGGTCAGGAGACCACATATGCGTTAAGTGGAGGAGGATTTTATACCGATAAAGTCGGCAGGCACACGGCAGGTTCAGTTCATTCAGTGCACACATGTTTATTGAGCATTTACTATGTGAGGTGCTCATGAGGTCAGATAAAAAGAGAGGTGCAAGGGGTGAGAGGGCATTTCGATGAACGTTGGCTGCAAAAACAACAGAGAGGAAGAATGACTTTGTCACTCTGTAAGTCACCAAAATTCTATAACAAAAGCCCATCAAACAGGGCTGTGAAGTGTTTCAAGATGCTGGGTTTAAAAATATGATATAAAATCATTAATGTCAAAATCTACCACTCATCACGTTCAACATTTTTTAAATTTATTTATTTATAGTTGCTTTGGGTCTTTGTTGCTGCGCGCGGGCTTTCTCTAGTTGAGGCAAGCGGGAGCTACTCTTTGTTGCGGCACGTGGGCTTCTCATTGCTGTGGCTTCTTTTGTGGAGCACAGGCTCTAGGCGCGAGGGCTTCAGTAGTTGCTGCACGTGGGCTCAGTAGTTGTGGCTCACCGACTCTAGAGTGCAGGCTCAGTAGTTGTGGTGCACGGGCTTAGCTGCTCCACGGCATGTGGGATCCTCCTGGACCAGGGCTCAAACCCGTGTCCCCTGAATTAGCAGGCGGATTCTTAACCATTGCGCCACCAGGGAAGTCCCACATTTGACATTTTTTATGACAGCTCTTCAACATGTTTTCTCACCCTTGTTAGAACTGAGGGCAGAGCCCACCTCTGTTTTATCTTTACTTCCCTGCATCTTGTATAGTGCTTTGCTCACAGTAACTCCCATAAAGATGAGCTAAATGAGTTCATGTTTATACCCAGACCATCTCTAGCTTGTAAGCTACAGGAGGATAGGTTGGATGCATTTTTCATTGATGTTTTCCAAGGAGTCTAGAATAGTGCTTTGCACTGAAGGTGCTGAATAAATGCTGGTTCACTCAAAGAGAAACCTCTGACACCCTATTCTTTTTATGATACAGGCCTCCCCCAGTGCCCTTCTCCCAACCTGGCAATGCTGAGTTGGGGCTCCTTTAGTGCCAAACACAGCTCGCTCCTGTAATCTAGCTGCTGAGCGTCTGTAGCATTTTGATATAATGCATTAAAACATTTCCTCAGCCAAGTGTTTTACACAACATACAATATTTTCCTATGCTAATGTTTCTTTTATTGAGTTTTTTACAAAAAAAATTATCACACATTCTACAGATATTCAGCAACACTTACTCAACTGAAACACAAAATAAAATTACAGAAACACCAAATACAGACATTCTCTCAAATTAACTGGAAAGAACTGATTGTGAGGAATCAACTCCACGTAAATTGCTGCGTGGCCTCTGCATAGGGCTCTCTTTGGTCAAACGTCACATTGGTGGGGCAATTTCCAGGTGGGTCAACTCCACTGTCCCTTTATCTGCCAACCCAGCAATCAGGACAAAGACTGA
Source organism: Balaenoptera musculus (assembly GCF_009873245.2). NCBI lineage: Eukaryota > Metazoa > Chordata > Mammalia > Artiodactyla > Balaenopteridae > Balaenoptera > Balaenoptera musculus. The sequence continues at coordinate 86,809,925 of NC_045787.1, forward strand.
GCATCCCAAGTTTAAGTTCATGGAAGAGGGCTTATATTGTAGCTCCAAGGGTCACAAAGCAGACAGTTGCTACACCTTGTACAGCCCAAGATGAAGGCAAGTGAAGAGGGTATGTGGACTTGGCAAGAGTTACTGAGTTGAGAGAAACACTTGTTGCCAGAAGAATGTGCAAGTGGCCCCTCCCTGTGGAAGGACCATTGTCTGGGGAAAAGGTGACTTAGAGAAGAGAGCAGATAGTAAAGGTCTGGGCATGGAGATGAAAGCATGAGGAGGAGGAGGTGTAGGGAGCAGGTCAGGTAGGAAATCAGTGAGGGGAGGTCACGTGGGGGCACCTCCATCCTGGGAATTGAGACCACAGCTTGTGTCAGGTGCTCAGGGAAGACTTAGAATAACCTCCCAAAGCTCAATCGTTATACTTCCACTTGTAACTCTAAATCACACCAATTTCATCCCCCTGTGAGGTAGAGGCAAAGGGTCAAGGAGCCTAGACCTTGGCTGATAGGGTTAATAGCATTCATGCCTATGTGCATCACTTCTGATCCTTGAAATCACCCCCAAATTCATCAGAATAAGTATTTTCACTCTTAGTCAGCAGATGAGGGGACCGAGCACCAGGAAGTTTAAGTATCTTGCAAATTGTTGCACTTGGCATAAAGGGGGAGACCCAGGACTGGGATTCAGGTCCTCTGGCCATTCACCTACTGGTTTCCTCCCTTGTTTCCTTTATACCTCTGTGCAAATTTTACGCTCTCAGTGAAGGTGATCACCATTTATAAGTAGGAACCCTTACTCCACATCAGTACTCCCTCACCCCCATCCCTTCCCGAATACTCATCACCATCAGAAATACTAATATTTACTTGTCTGCTTATTTATTGATCTTGCTTCCTTCCACTATTACAATGTAAGCTCAGTGCAAGCAGGATTGTCTGTTATATTCACTGCTGTACCCTCCAAACCTAGAACTGCACCCGGCACGTCACCCTTGCCTAATCCTATTTGAAACGTCTGGATTAAGACTTCTGAATCATCCAGGGATCTTGCTTGAATGCAGATTCAGAAGCCTGGGATAGGTCCTGTACACTCATATGGCTGGTCTGGGGAACACTCGCCATCACATGTGGTTTTCCTTTGGCTTTGATTTGGTGGTAGGTGGAGATGGCTAAAGAAGAGGGCAGGGTGGGGCTTGAATGGAGGGGAATAGCTGAAGGAATCTCTTATAGGTAATTTTCTATCCTCAGTAGTTCCCCTTTGATCTCACGTGCATCATGAATGTGTAATATTTCTGAATGGTACTTAAGCAATAGGTATTCTCATCCCACAGCACTTTGACAAGCACCCAGCCTCATTTCCACTGGGCCTCCCTGATGAACACTCTAGCAGTCGCATTGCTGTTGAAAACTTGGTTCAATTCTGAAGCCTACCTTAAAAACAGAAAAGCCTCAAAGGCTGCAACTAAAGGAACCAACTCTCTCAAACAGGGATTTTCTTTAGGATCTGTTTGGCTAACACGTATGTTTCTTACTTTGAGGCAGGCCATGTCAGCAGTTTAATTTAAGACATCAAATGAGAAACAATCTGTCTGGTATAACCTTTTGCCGGTGAGATGAACAGCCTCTGAGCCAGCTCCCAGAGAACACTCTCATTATCCTGGTCTCCGTGACATGGGACATATTGTCTCTTTTCTTGACTTGACCTTAACACATCACTGATGCAAAACATATTTTTAGTTTGAAAAATAGTCATCTAGAAAATAAAACCACTTCATCATCTCAGCCACAGTTCTGAGCCTCAGTGCTATTGAAAATGTGTTTTATTTGTTTGATTTGTACCACTGACTGGTTCTAGCCTCTTAAAAAATTAGGGAAATATTTGTGAGCATAGGGGTACCCTGCAAAAATTTATTCTTTCCATTCAAAACCTAAGGTTAACAAACTAAGATCAATGGGAACATGGACTCTTTGACTCTGGTCACAAAATGTTCTTGGAAACTGAGGGATAAAGGGAGTTTTGTTTGGAAGTAAAGACTCATGATCAAATTAAAGAAAAAAAAATCTCCATAACTGTTTAAAATAGCAAAAATGTGATCTACATCATGGAAAGTTCCAGTGGAATGGGGGAGGAAAATTAGGGGCCATTTAGTTTAATGAGACATTTTCAGAGATGAGGAAACTGTGGCCTGGTAGGGAGACTTGCTCAAAAATATGTAGCTATAGTGGGATGAGGCAGGACTAGAATTCAGGTCTCCTGGTTTGTGGCTAATGACCTCCCACTTCACCTACTTTCTTCCCTCTAAAAGTCCTACGCGACAGATATACTTGCACTAATTGGTGCATTGCCAATATGACAGCCTCTTGTACCTACATCAGTTAGGATTAGCATCAACTACTATCAACAGGGGCTAGAGCAAGATAAAAATTTATATTTCACCCATTTAAAAGAAGCCTGGTGGTAGGCAGATCTGGTGTAGTGACTGCACAGAAATTAGAGACCCACTCTCCTGGTAACTCTTTACTCCATCTTTCTATTGCCAATTTATGACCTAAGATAGATGTTGAAATTCCAACTATTATGTCCACACTACATGCTGGAAGATGAGAAGAAAGACAGTGGACAAAGGGGCTTCCTTCTGCTGTCTCTTTCTCTTTTAAGGTAACTTCCACAAATTTCCTCCCAACAACTTCTGCTTATATCTCACTAACCAGAACTTATATTGCCACAAGGGAGACTGGGAAATGTGACTTTCCATCAAATTGGGGTTCTATTCCTGAAGAAGAAAGAGAATATTGGTATTGGAAGGCAACGAGCTGCCTCTGCAACTATATGAAGTATATTCATAGCACTGAAAGCCATCCTCTGGTCTAAATTTGGCTTTTTTAAAATCAATACATTAGGAGTCATGGTTCTGATAGTGGTATAGCAGCTTGTATTGGACTAACCATCTCACAGATAATGATTAAACTCTAGGAAAAAAACAAAAACAAAAAACCTCTTGAAGTCACTGGAGAACAACCCAAACTAGGAGCTAAAGGGAATTCAACCATTTAAAGAAAGGAAGGGGGGGGGGGCAGAGTCAAGATGGCGGACTAGGAGGATGCAGAATTCGAGTCTCCTCACAACTAGGGCACCTACCAGGCTCTGGTGGGGACCACGGACACCAAAGGGGACAGGAGGAACCCCCAGGTACTGGGTAGGATGTGGGGCATGGGGGGAGTGAAGGGGGAAGAGAAGTGGAGGTGGGACAGGACTGGCACCCCTGAAGGGCGGCTGGGGGAGGGAAGGAGTTCCTACACCCAGTGGGATCCACCCACGGTTAGGGGTCCAGCAGGGACAGGGGAGACCCTGGGGGAGACAGTGGGGGAGGGGCGCAGAGGAATGGAAGGGAACGTGGCCAGTGCTTTCCCTGTCCACTTAGGCATTGGAAGCATGTTGGGCTCCTGGGCCTAATCCTCTGCTCTTGGAACCTCCCTCCTGCCATGCAGAGCCCAAGCCCCGCCCCTACACCCCCACCCAGGGCCCTACCTCTACACTTGGAGACCCCTCCAATGAGCTGGGCCTAAACCCCACCCACACACCCTCACCCAGGGCCCAAACTCCAAACTCCAGAAATCCACACTCCAGAGGCCCTCCTTTTCACGTGCTGCCTCTCCCCTTCCACACCGGTCCTAAGCAGCAGCCTCGCCCCAAGCTTGAAAGTCATCCCACTGAGGCCCTGCCCACAGGGCTTTTTCCAGCTACCAGCGTCCTGAGCCTAGGCCACGCCCCCCTCTCAAACTGTCACCATCCCACCCGCCTAGGTCCTGCCCCACCCTAAACCTCACCCCTGCCTAAGTTCCACCCTGCCTAACCTCCGCCCCCATAGCCAAGGCTTTTTTTTTTTTTTTTTCCTCTTTCAGATTGGGGTTCTGTTTTACCTTGTTGATTCATTGTTGATTCTTTTATATTTTTATTTTTCCTAATAAATCTTTTATTTTTCTAATTTTATTTTATTCTTTATATTTTGTTATTGTTCTCTCCTTTTAGCTTCTTTCCCCCACCCCCCCCAACCCCTTTTCTTTTTTTCTTTCTTCTGTTGTGGTTTTATTTTACCTTGTTGCAGTTGTTTCAATTATAGTTTTATTTTTCCTAATATAATTTTTATCTTTCTAATTCTATTTTGTTTTTTATTCTTTGATATTGTACTGCTCCTTTTTTTCTTTCTTTCTTTCCTTTTTTTTTTTTTTAACTGCACCATGAAGCTTGTGGGATCTTGGTTCCCAGGACAGAGGTCGGGCCCAAGCTCCTGTGGTGGGAGCTCTGAGTCCAAACCGCTGAACTAACAGAGAACCTGAGACCCCAGGGAATATCAATCAGAGTGAGGCCTCCCAGGGGTCCTCATCTCAGCACCAAGACCCAGCTCTATCCAACTGCCTGCAGACTCCAGTAATGGACATCTCAGGCCAAACGACCAGTAAGACAGGAATACAGCACCACCTATCAAAAAAAAAAAAAAAAAAGAAACTACAAAAAAATAAGCTACAGAAGAAGGATCAAGGTAAAAACCTACAAGACCAAATAAATGAAGACGAAATAGGCAACCTACCTGAAAAAGAATTCAGAGTAATGATAGTAAAGATGATCCAAAATCTTGGAAACAGAATAGAGAAGATACAAGAAATGTTTAACAAGGATCTACGAGAATTAAAGAGTATACAAACAATGATGAACAACACAATAAATGAAATTAAAAATAATCTAGAAGGAGTCAATAACAGAATAACTGAGGCAGAAGAATGGATAAGTGGGCTGGAAGATAAAATGGTGGAAATAACTGCCAGGGAGCAGAATAAAGAAAAAAGAATGAAAAGAATTGAGGACGGTCTCAGAGACCTCTGGGACAACATTAAACACAACAACATTTCAATTATAGGGGTCCCAGAAGAAGAAGAGGAAAAGAAAGGGTTTGAGAAAATATTTGAAGAGATTATAGTCGAAAACTTCCCTAACATGGGAAAGGAAATAGTCAATCAAGTCCAGGAAGCACAGAGAGTCCCATACAGGATAAACCCAAAGAGAAACACACCAAGACACATATTAATCAAATTATCAAAAATTAAATACAAAGAAAAACTATTAAAAGCAGCAAGGGAAAAGTAACAAATAACATACAAGGGAATCCTCATAAGGTTCACAGCTGATCTTTCAGCAGAAACTCTGCAAGCCAAAAGGGAGTGGCAAGACATATTTAAAGTGATGAAAGGGAAAAACCTAGAACCAAGATTACTCTACCCAGCAAGGATCTCATTCAGATTCGATGGAGAAATCAAAAGCTTTACAGATAAGCAAAAGTTAAGAGAATTCAGCACCACAAAACCAGTTTTAAAAAAATGCTAAAGGAACTTCTCTAGGCAGGAAACACAAGAGAAGGAAAAGACCTACAAAAACAAACACAAAACAATTAAGAAAATGGTAATAGGAGCATACATATTGATAATTACCTTAAATGTAAATGGATTAAATGCTCCGATCAAAAGACATAGACTGGTTGAATGGATACAAAAACAAGACCCATATATATGCTGTCTAAAAGAGACACACTTCAGACCTAGGGACAAATTCAGACTGAAAGTGAGGGGGGTGGAAAAAGATATTCCATGCAAATGGAAATCAAAAGAAAGCTGGAGTAGCAATTCTCATAATTCTCAAAATAGACTTTAAAATAAAGACTACTACAAGAGACAAAGAAGGACACTGTATAAGGATCAAGGGATCAATCCAAGAAGAAGACATAACAATTGTAAATGTTTATGCACCAAACAGAGGAGCACCTCAGTACATAAGGCAAATGCTAATAGCCATAAAGGGGGAAATCAACAGTAACACAATAATAGTAGGGGACTTTAACACCCCACTTTCACCAATGGACAGATCATCCAAAATGAAAATAAATAAGGAAACACAAGCTTTAAATGACACATTAAACAAGATGGACTTGATTGATATTTATAGGACATTCCATCCAAAAACAATAGAATACACTTTCTTCTCAAGTGCTCATGGAACATTCTCCAGGTTAGACCATAGCTTGGGTCACAAATCAAGCCTTGGTAAATTTAAGAAAATTGAAATCGTATCAGGTATCTTTTCTGACCACAATGCTATGAGGCTAGATATCAATTACAGGAAAAAAACTGTAAAAAATACAAACACATGAAGGCTAAACAATACGCTACTAAATAACCAAGAGATCACTAAAGAAATCAAAGAGGAAATAAAAAATTACCTAGAGACAAATGACAATGAAAACACGATGACCCAAAACATATGGGATGAAGCAAAAGAAGTTCTAAGAGTGAAGTTTATAGCAATACAATCCTACCTCAAGAAATAAGAAACATCTCAAATAAACAACCTAACCTTACACCTAAAGTAATTAGAGAAAGAAGAACAACAACAACAAAAAAAAACCCCAAAGTTAGCAGAAGGAAAGAAATCATAAAGATCAAATCAGAAATAATGAAAAAGAAATAAAGGAAACAATAGCAAAGATCAATAAAACTAAAAGCTGGTTCTTTGAGAAGATAAACATAGTTGATAAGCCATTAGCCAGACTCATAAAGAAAAAAAGGGAGAAGACTCAAATCAACAGCATTAGAAATGAAAAAGGAGAAGTAACAACTGACACTGCAGAAATACAAAGGATCATGAGAGATTTATTACAAGCAACTATATGACAATAAAATGGACAACCTGGAAGAAATGGACAAATCCTTAGAAAAGCACAATCTTCTGAAACTGAACCAGGAAGAAATAGAAAATATAAACAGACCTATCACAAGCACTGAAATTGAAACTGTGATTAAAAATCTTCCAACAAACAAAAGCCCAGGACCATATGGCTCCACAGGTGAATTCTATCAAACATTTAGAGAAAAGCTAACACCCATCCTTCTCAAACTCTTCCAAAATATAGCAGAGGGAGGAACACTTCCAAACTCATTCTACGAGGCCACCATCACTCTGATACCAAAACCAGACAAAGATGTCACAAAAAAAGAAAATTACAGGCCAATATCTCTAAAGAACGTAGATGCAAAAATCCTCAACAAAATACTAGCAAACAGAATCCAACAGCACATTAAAAGGATCATACACCATGATCAAGTGGGGTTTATCCCAGGAATGCAAGGATTCTTCAATATATGCAAATCAATCAATGTGATGTGCCATATTAACAAATTGAAGGATAAAAACCATATGATAATCTCTAAATGCAGAAAAAGCTTTTGACAAAATTCAACACCCATTTATGATAAAAACTCTCCAGAAAGCAGGTATACAGGGAACCTACCTCAACATAATAAAGCCATATATGACAAACCCACAGCCAACATCATTCTCAATGGTGAAAAACTGAAACCATTTCCTCTAAGATCAGGAACAAGACAAGGTTGCCCACTCTCACAACTATTATTCAACATAGTTTTGGAAGTTTTAGGCACAGCAATCAGAGAAGAAAAAGAATCCAAATTGGAAAAGAAGAAGTAAAACTGTCACTGTTTGCAGATGACAGGATACTGTACATAGAGAATCCTAAAGATGCTACCATAAAACTCTAGAGCTAATCAAAAAATTTGGTAGAGTAGCAGGATACAAAATTAATGCACAGAAATCTCTTGCATTCCTATACACTAATGATGAAAAATCTGAAAGAGAAATTAAGGAAACACTCCCATTTACCATTGCAAAAAAAAGAATAAAATACCTAGTAATAAACCTACCTAAGGAGACAAAAGACCTGTATGCAGAAAACTATAAGACACTGATGAAGGAAATTAAAGATGATACAAAGAGAGGGAGAGATATACCATGTTATTGGATTGGAAGAATCAACATTGTGAAAATGACTCTACTACCCAAAGCAATCTACAGATTCAATGCAATCCCTATCAAACTACCACTGGCATTTTTCACAGAACTAGAACAAAAAATTTCACAATTTGTATGGAAATGCAAAAGACCCCAAATAGCCAAAGTAATCTTGAGAAAGAAAAACAGCGTTGGAGGAATCAGGCTCCTGGACTTCAGACTATACTACAAAGCTACAGTAATCAAAACAGTATGGTACTGGCACAAAAATAGAAATATAGATCAATGGAACAGGATAGAAAGCCCAAAGATAAACCCATGCACATATGGTCACCTTATCTTTGATAAAGGAGGCAAGAGAATACAATGGAGAAAAAACAGCCTCTTCAATAAGTGGTGCTGGGAAAACTGGACAGCTACATGTAAAAGAATGAAATTAGAACACTCCCTATCACCGTATACAAAAATAAATTCAAAATGGATTAAAGACCTAAATGTAAGGCCAGACACTATCAAACTCTTAGAGGAAAACATAGGCAGAACACTTTATGACATACATCACAGCAAGATCCTTTTTGACCCACCTCCTAGAGAAATGGAAATAAAAACAAAAATAAACAAATGGGACCTAATGAAACTTAAAAGCTTTTGCACAGCAAAGGAAACCACAGACAAGACGAAAAGACAACCCTCAGAATGGGAGAAAATATTTGCAAACGAAGCAACTGATAAAGGATTAATCTCCAAAATATACAAGCAGCACATGCAGCTCAATATCAAAAAAACAAACAATCCAATCCAAAAATGGGCAGAAGACCTAAATAGATATTTCTCCAAAGAAGATATACAGATTGCCAACAAACACATGAAAAGAGGCTCAACATCATTAATCATTAGAGAAATGCAAATCAAAACTACAATGAGGTATCACCTCACACCAGTCAGAATGGCCATCATCAAAAAAATCTACAAACAATAAACGCTGGAGAGGGTGTGGAGAAAAGGGAACCCTCTTACACTGTTGGTGAGAATGTAAATTGATACAGCCACTATGGAGAATAGTATGGAGGTTCCTTAAAAAACTAAAAATAGAGTTACCATATGACCCAGCAATCCCACTACTGCGCAAATACCCTGTGAAAACCATAATTCAAAAAGAGACATGTACCACAGTGTTCATTGCAGCACTATTTACAATAGCCAAGACATGGAAGCAACCTAAGTGTCCATCGACAGATGAATGGTTAAAGAAGACGTGGCACATATATACAATGGAATATTACTCAGCCATATAAAGAAATGAAATTGAGTTATTTTTAGTGAGGTGGATGGACCTAGAGTCTGTCATACAGAGTGAAGTAAGTTGGAAAGAGAAAAACAAATACCTTATGCTAACACATATATATGGAATCTTAAAAAAAAAAAAAAAGGTTCTATAGAACTAGGGGCAGGACAGGAATAAAGACGCAGGTGCAGAGAATGGACTTGAGGACATGGGGAGGCGGGAAGGGTAAGCTGGCATGAAGTGAGAGAGTAGTAGTGACATATATACACTAACAAATGTAAAATAGATAGCTAGTGGGAAGCAGCTGCATAGCACAGGGAGATGAGCCAGTGCTTTGCGACCACCTAGAGGGGTGGGATAAGGAACATGGGAGGGAGACGCAAATGGGAGGGGATATGGGGATATACGTATGCATATAGCTGATTCACTTTGTTATACAGCAGAAACTAACACAACACTGTAAAGCAATTATACTCCGATAAAGATGTTAAAAAAGAATGAAAAGAAGCACAGTTATTTCATGAGATCTACTTTTACATGGGTTTTCCCTTGAGGGTACTCCTCAGTCCACATGGTACCAGGAAGATTAGAACCTGAGAAGAAAGCTGCTGTCTATAGACTTGAAAGGCCAGGGAAGGGTCCAAGAGATGGGCAATTGAATGGGAAATCCTGGAAATGAAAGAGCCTCATCAGAATCTGCATATAAACCCTCTGCCAATCCCTGGCTGACTCCTGTTCTGCACATACATGGGGAAGGCTATAAAGAGCCCAGTGAAAGCAACAATTGGAAGGCTGAAAAGATTAAAAAGATATTTCAGCTCTGCCAACACAGGCAAGAGAGAGTTGAGAGTTTAAGTCCTTCCAAGTTAGAGGGACTCGGCTATTATTTTTTAAAATAATTTTCACCTTTATTATTTTCTTCCTCCTTGCCTGGGATTCAAATTGCACATACATTAGGCCAGTTGTACTACTTGTCAGTGAGACATTTTTCTGCCCCCCCCCAACTTTTTTCTCTCCATTTTTCAGATTAGATCATTTCTATTGCTATATATTCACATCCACTGACCCTTCTGCAAACTCCATTTGCTCCCAAACCCATGTTCAATAAATTTTCTGTTTCAGATATTGTACTGTTCAATTCTAGAATTTCCATTTTTTAAATGTAATTTCTATTTCTCTGTGGAGATTCCCCATCTGTTCACTCATTATGACCACTTTTTCTCTCAATATTTGGGCATATTTATAATAGATTCTTCAAAGTCCTTGTCTGCTAATTCCAATATCTGTGTCATATCAGGTCTATTTCAACTGACTGATTTTTTTCTTGAGTATGGGTCAGATTTTCCTTTTCCTTCACATATCTATTAGTTTTTGATTGTACACAGGACATTGTAGATCATGTGTTGTAGAGATTCTGGCTTATGTTATCTTCCTCTGTTGATTTTTAACTTTTTTTCCATTAGGTAATTAGATTATTGGCTAATGACCTTGAACTTGTGGAGGCTTGGTTAGAGAGAAACACAGATCTCTTTGTTAGAAAATATAAATCACCAATAGCAGGATTGAAAAGGGGTATCATTATACAGCTTACAAACATTAAAAAGATTACAGGGAGTTATAAACAACTTTATGGCAATATTCTATAACTCAGATGTAATGAAAAATATCCCTGTGTTTTCCTGATACAAGAAAAATTTCACTGGGGAATTCTTTTAACTATTTAAGAAATAAATAATACCACTTTTACATCCTCCTTCAGAAAATAGAGGGACATTAAGAGGCTAGAGTATACCAGAAGAAAATAAAAGAATCTATATGATCATATCAATCAATTACAATAAATACAAAAAAAAATGTTCTTCAGGATGGAGAAAAATGACATTAGAAGAAGCAATAGATATGAATAGATATTACGAAAAACACTTGACAAAATTCAATATCCTTTTGTAATAAACACTCTCAGCAACCTAAAAATAGAAGTGAATTTTTTCAGTCTTATGATTGGCATCTACAAAACTCTACAACTAAGATCATACTGAATGGTGAACGATTAAATGCTTTCCCCTAAGACCACGAACAAGGAGGTCAGCTCTCATCATGTGTATGTAATATTGTATGTAGTTCATAAGCCAGTGCAATAAATCAAGTAAAAGAAATAAAAGTATAAAGATTGAAAAGAAATCAGCATTGTCCTTATTATTGCAGATTTTTTTTGGATTAAAAAATCCTCAGAATCTGCTAGACAACTACTAAAAACTAATAAGTGAATTTAGCAAGGTTGCTGGATACAAAGACAATGTACAAAAATAAGTAGCACTTCTATATACTAGCAGCAAACAATTCAAAAATGAAAAAATTTAAATTCCATTTACAGTAGCATCAAAGCATAATATACATAGGAATAAATTTAATGAAAGCAGTACAAGACCTCTGCTCTGAAAGCTACTCTGAGTTGGTGAGAGTAATTACAGAAGGCTGTAATAAGTAGAGAAATGTACCATACTAATGGGCTAGAAGACTCAATATTGTTAAGATGTCAATTATCCTCAAATTTATCCAAACACTGAAATAAAAGCCCAATTAAATCTCTGATGGGCCCCTAAAATGGCAAATTTGAAAGACTGACAACATCAAATGCTGGTGAGGATGCAGAGTAATTAAAACCCTCATTCATTGGTACTGGTAGTAGTGGAAAATGGTATAGCCACTTTAGAAACCAGTTTGAGAGTTTTCTTATAAGGACTATGTTTATACAACTATCCTATGACTCAGCAATGCCACTCCTAGGTATTTACCCAAGCTATTCCACTCCTAGGAATATATCACATAAAAAGAGTTACAGGGCTTCCCTGGTGGCGCAGTGGTTGAGAGTCTGCCTGCTGGTGCAGGGGACACGGGTTCGAGCCCTGGTCTGGGAGGATCCCGCGTGCCGCGGAGCGGCTGGGCCCGTGAGCCACAATTACTGAGCCTGTGCGTCTGGAGCCTCTGCTCCGCAACAAGAGAGGCTGCGATAGTGAGAGGCCTGTGCACCGCGATGAAGAGTGGCCCCCGCTTGCCGCAGCTGGAGAAAGCCCTCGCACAGAAGTGAGGACCCAACACAACCAAAAATAAATAAATAAATCAAAAAGAGTTACAAAAATGTTTATAGCTCCTTAATACATTAGTCAAAAACTGGTAACATCCCAAATGTCTATTAAGAGGAGAAAGGATAAATAAATTGTGGTATATTCATACAATGGAATACTACTCAGCAATGATTGATACACACAATAGGATAAATTTCAAAAACAGTCATGTGAGGGAAAGACATTAGACACAAAGAATACGTGCTCTATGATTCCATTTATAAGATATTCAATAACAGGCAAAAATAATATGCAATAGAAATCAGAACAGTGATTGTGGTGGGGTGAGGTGATAGGGGAAATTTCTGGGATGGTATACACACACACATACACACATAAGTGTTTACATATGTATACACACATACATTGTATAGCTTGTTTTATATATATTATATAGCTTGTTTGAGGTATTTGTTACAAAATCTACATATTTGTCAAAATGCAAAGAACTGTACCTTAATCCATGTGTATTTTATTGTAGGTAAGTTATGCCTCAAATGAAAAAATTGTGACTTTTTAAACCACGAGTGTCTATCAGTTGGGCATCTGTTTTGGTCTAAGCAGGTACAGTAAAAGTCCTCTTAACAGCATGGTAAGGACAGCTAGTTGGCCACTTACTTTTAAAAGCTTATTAAAAATCATTTAAAAACATATATGTACATATATCTTTTCAATATTTTACTTTTAATATAAAAACACATATATATATGCATTCATTTGCTAATCTTTTGGTGTATAGCCAAGGCCTTTTTTCTTTGATTTGTGTTCTACACTGTCATTCTTGAATAAACCATCTCCATAACATATCTATGATTTCTAGTTTCAATTTCTTTTAAAAGCAGTAAGAAATTAAATTCATTTTTGAAGCAATCTAAATGCAAAATTCCTCCAGGTTTTAATAAGTTTTCCACATTCTACATCTTGTGTGCCCTATAACTAACCTGAAAGATTTCTCTTGTGCCTATCTTTTCATCTGAATTTCCGAAGCATTCAACTTTGTTTTTATAGCAGAGGAGAGAGAACTCTCTTTCTCCCATTCTTATTTCACTGGTTTACACGGTATTTAATTTAATTACATCATCACAATAACCATACAATTACATAACCTTAATAACCATACAGTTACAGATCCCTGTAATTTCTCATTTAAATCCAAGATAATGGCCTCCTTCCATACAAAAAGATGTAATAACGTCATAGGAAGATAAAGGGCTAAAGTCACAGGAAGATGAAGGGAAAGAAAGCTCTGTCTTTTTAATCAATAAACCTCTTAAAGGGTCTCTCACTTTCCTTGCCCCCTTTACATACCTTTTTACCCACGAGCTATGATCCACAGTGAAATTGTGGCAATCCTCTCAGGCCTTTCCTGTCTATGTTCTTTCTTTTATCTGAAATGGGAAGGCAAACATTGGTTTAAAGGTCTTTACAACCATTATTTCCTAAGTAGCCAATAAACATATGAAATGGTACCTAGTTTTTTAATATTCTGGAGAATGCAGACTAAACCATGATAAGATACCACTACAGGGCAATCGGAAGCAAATAGGTGCTCAATAAGAACTTCCATACTCTGCTGGTAGAAATGCGAATTGGTTCAACAGCTTTGGAAAATGGTGTGGCATCACCTAATAAAGTTGAAGATATGCAAATAGTAGCACTTCCTCTCCTAAGTATGTATCCTGTGTGCTTGTGTGCACTATGACACTTGTACGAGAAGGCTTCCGGCAGCAGAATTTTTAACTGTCCCAAACTGGAAACAAACCAAATGCTTTTCAATAGTAGAATGGCATTTCCACACAATAAAATGGATGGATCCTACAAACACATTTCATCAAGTAAAAAAAGAAAGTTACAAAACAATATACACAGTATGATTCTTTCATGCAAAGTTCAAAACCAAGCAAAACCAAACTATATTTTTCAGGAGGCATATAGGTGGTACAAGAAAAATAAAAGCAAGGAAATTATTTCTATAGAGGCCAGGAGAGTGATTATATCTGGAAGGAGGGAGATGCCTGGGCTTGGGGAGGGGTATTGGGGGGGCTGCTTCTAGGGTGCCAGTGTTGGTCTATTTCTTGACTTAAGTGGTGCTTGTTTTGGGATTTTATTACAACTGTATGTGCATGTGTTACGTGTTTTTCTCTGTTATATTCACAACAAAATATTTTAAAACATGGAGTATTTTACGTAATTCACTTAATTCTCCCTGCCTCTCCCCAATTCCTGTTTGGGGATTACTTTCAAATCTATCATTAATCCTTGGAGGCATGAAGAGCCTGATCAATAATTTTCTTAGACTCTTTGGTTAATTATAAGAATGAAGCATAGCTAGGAAGAAATGGGGACAGTAATATTCAACAGCAGCCACAGGAAGAGAGTAAGGAAGCGGACTAAACATCCCTTAGTATACATGTGAGCAAATTCAGTCATCTGAATTATCTAATAACAAGGGATGCCAGTAACTTAATTTTCACATTAAACCCAATTATTTAAGTTATCTATGAGTGTGTTTCCCAGTATTTGCCTCTCTATATTCATCCATGAACCCTGAATAGTAATCCATCTTTTGATTTGGAATCGAACACTGCACTAATAAAAGCTTCATTGACATCCAATTATCAAAGATGTCTTTTTTTTTCACTTAAGCCAGTAAGTGAGCCAGTGGCAAGATGCTGCTTAAATTACAGTAGAATTATTTGCTAACAAAATCAAGCTTGCTGAGCTTTCTCCATTAACTTTGGTATTATTTATAAAAATCACCCTTGTCAGTAGCCACCAGGCCCATCAAGGCAGCATCTATTATTTTAATAACAATTCTTTTAAAAAGCCCTCCTTCAGTCACTGATTTTTCATTTTTGATTATGTTAATCACTAAAAACTCCAAGGAAAAAGAAGACTAAATAGATTGCATTCAGCAGACGTCATTTATGATTGTATGGTGTATGTGAGCACATGAGCATACACACATACACACACACATAGTCACACCATTGAAGATTTCAGGCTAGAGAAAGGAACTCAGTGAGTGCCCATCAGCCTGGTCCAGTCATGAATCCTCATGCCACTCGACATGATGCCAAGCTGTGGAAAAAGTACAAGAAACATCCATCCGTCGTGGGGTGAATAAAAGAGCCGAAATAAACACTTGCCCCTTGAATGTTTCTTTTCTTGGGCTGATGGCATCCATACATAGTTTTATTAGCCAAGCAAAATCGTAGGAAAGGAGATGCTCTTTAGGGGATGATTTTAGTTTTCTGAAGTTTATTTCTTGGAGACAGAAGGTTGCATTTCAGGGACTGAGGAAGCAATATTGTTACATTTGTATCTACTATCTCTCTCAAGAAACTGGGATTAATTTTAATAAGCATAATGCCCAAACAGGAAACAACCTAATATCCACCAATGGTAGTATGGGTAAATAAATTGTTGTTTATTCATATAATGAAATAGATAGACTTGACCCTAACTGACTGTTCCATTTCAACTATAAATTATCACATTATCAGACAAGCCTCTGCATTACTAAAAGGTTTTGATACCAGATTTGTGTAATTAAAAATGAAGTGATAGTTCTATTCTTAGTTTTTTAAGGACCCTCCATACTGTTCTCCATAGTGGCTGTATCAATTTACATTCCCACCAACAGTGCAAGGAGGTTCCCTTTTCTCCACACCCTCTCCAGCATTTATTGTTTGTAGATTTTTTGATGATGGCCATTCTGACCAGTGTGAGGTGATACCTCACTGTAGTTTTGATCTGCATTTCTCTAACAATTAGTGATGTTGAACATTTTTTCATGTGCCTCTTGGCCATCTGACCCAGCAATCCCACTACTGGGCATATACCCTGAGAAAACCATAATTCAAAAAGACACATGCACTCCAATGTTTATTGCAGCACTATTTACAATAGCCAGGACATGGAAGCAACCTAAATGTCCATCAAAAGATGAATGGATAAAGAAGATGTGGTACATATATACAATGGAATATTACTCAGCTATAAAAAGGAACAAAATTGGGTCATTTGTAGAGACAAGGATGGACCTAGAGACTGTCAAACAGAGTGAAGTAAGTCAGAAAGAGAAAAACAAATATCGTTAATTAATGCATATGTGCGGAATCTAGAAAAATGGTACAGATGAACCTATTTGGAGGGCAGGAATAGAGACACAGACGTAGAGAAGGGACATGTGGACACTGCGGGGGAGGGGGAAAGGGGGGATGAATTGGGAGATTGGGATTGACATATATACACTACCATGTATAAAACAGATAGCTAGTGGGAACCTGCTGTATAGAGCTGGGAGTTCAGCTCAGTGCTCTGTGGTGGCCTAGATGGGTGGGATGGGGGGGAGGTTCAAGAGGGAGGGGTTATATGTATATGTATAGTTGATTCACTTCCTTGTACAGCAGAAGCTAACACAACATTGTAAAGCAACTATACCCTAATTTTTTAAAAAAAGCTACTTTCAAATATTAAAAAAAAAATGAAGTAATAATGAAAGGGCCCCCCACTGTTTTACAAAACAGTGTAGTGGTCCTTTGATTCCTGTAGTGGTAATGACATGACAGGTGTGCCAGAAGAATTCCCACAGCTGTCTCCCTGCCACATGGACAGCTGTTCCACTTAGAATTCCAATGATGGTTGGATAGAAACCAAGGAGTTAACACAACGCTATGCTCCCAGCACAGGAGAAAAGAAAGGTGAGACTAGAATGTTCTCCCACTTCTGCCACCTGCTTAGGCATGGGATTGTGTAAACTCTGCGTCACACAGAGCTAACCTCCACTACCAAACAGGTAGGGAATCTTGCATCTAGGTTTAGCAATTTTGGATAATCAATCAGTTTAAACAAGGTATAAAATTTTCTTTAAAAAGTTAACAACATATTCGATACAAAATAATTTGTTACATATGCACACATTATGAAGCCTATTAATAAAGCAAACACTGGTGAATCCACACTTCAACTAATGAAGTAGAACCTACAGATTCAGTTGAAGCCCTCCATGTGGTCCCATGCCTGCCCACCCAAGGGTAACCACCACCCTGAAACTTCGCAGTTGTTACCTTTTCCTTTTTCCATTTTTAGTAATACACTGTGTCCCTAAATAATAGCTTATTTAATTTTGCTTGTTTTCACTTGATTCTAGGATAGAACACACTCCTGGTTGTCCTCCTTCCTCTCAGGTTATTCTGTGTCAGTTTCCTTTGAAGAGTTTGCTTCCTCTCCCTGCCTTCCAAATTGTGCAGTGACCAAAGACACAGTCCTTAGACTTCATTTTCTATCTAAAGTAATGGATGATGACCAGAGATGACGATTTCAGACCGGCTTATGGTTTGAAATGCCATCTGTATACCTCTCCTCAGAACTGAACTCCTATATCCAACTGCATACTCAATATACTCATTTGGAAGTCTAATGAGCATCTCAGAATTAACTCATCCAAAACTGAGCCTTTGATATTCTCCTCCAAAATCTTTTTTTCTTCTTAAGTAAATGGAAACTCCACTATAGCTTTAAACACTGCCATTCCCTTATTCTATTTTTTCTTCTGCAAGATTAGATATGTTGGAAAGTCTCATACTGTGTCCCATGTGTCTTAACCTCTCAGTCATCCATATGGAAATTATCCACGCAAAAGAAGAAAAGCTTGTGTTTTTTTTTTTCCAATTTTCCTTTTATTTTACTCACATCTACCTTTCCGTTTACGAATTATCCCTATAGCTGAATCTTTTCTACTAATGCCTTTCCATTTTAATATTCAATTATATTTTTCATTTCTAAAAATTCTATTTAGCTCTTTTAAAAATATTTCTGTTCATTTTTCTGTTCGTTATAAATAATTTTTAATATATTTGAATATATCAAACATTTATTCCGAATTATGTGTCTTAACATTTAATATTGAAGCCTTTGAGGATGTGGGTCTATCGTTTGTTTTTTCTGTTGACTTGAACTAATGTTGGCTTACCCCTGCTATTCTCTGTGATTTAGACTGTGAGTTCATATTTGCTGGCAAGCTATTTGTTTTTCTTTTGAGGCTTCGGATGATTTTTGTCTGCTTTGTTGGGCAATGAGCACTCCTGAAATGAATCCTTTTAAAAATAAAATTACAAGTGATATAAACAATGCAAATACTGTAGATTCAGAAAAACCCATGTGAATGGTAGCCAGTGGCTACTTATTTTCAGAAGAACCTTTTAAAAAAACAATCCATGAATAGCCAAGGCTGAAAATGGTAATTTTTCTGTCTACCTCTTCAACTTTTGTTTTGCTTTGCTTTATTTTAGTTCACTCTTTGTAAAAGGGTATTGCCTTTCCTATTTGTGCTCCCTCTAATAATTACATCTACTGTGCTCCGCTACTAGGGCTAGTTTTTAAGACTGTCTCCTTGCTATGCTATGAGCAATTTCAGGATGGGAATGAGTTTTATTTATCTTTAAATGCCCAGTGCCTGGCACATGTTTTTTACTCAATAAGTTTATTTATTTACTTTTGAGAAAATGAATAAATGGCTAAGTAAATGAATGAGGGTTTAGGGAATGGTACTTTAAACGGACCACTTGTTTAAACCCTTGAGGTTTTAATCTTATCTCAGTACTCACTGGCCAAATGCAAATCTCCTAAATTCAGTCTTGTTTATTATTCTGGGTTCACTGAACCTACATAAAGTCTGCAGTGAAACACCCAAGGACACGGACCGCTGCATGCATCACACCCAACCAGCATAAGGGAGGCCATTTATTGTCTCTAAAATAAAACAAAAGACAGTGTGTTTTCTTTCTCTTTTATTGCAACCCATTGCAAGGTCAAAAGATTCACAGAAATATAGAAACTCGAAACTGGATGAATTTCCTTTATCCACTCAAAGAGACGTTAAAGACAAAGGACCAGAATTTTCCACCACAGCAATATATTTCAGTCTTTATTCTGAAAATACTATTGACATTTTGGAGAGGATAAAAAGCCCTGCATTAAACATGTTCACATATATTTATGACATTCTAAGCAAAAAAAGAAACTCTATATTGCCCAGAAAAATCATTTTAAGCCTTATTTCAAAGCATCTAATGAGAGCACATTCAACAACCATCACAGGATCATTCAAGGTGATGCTTTTTCTGGTTGTTTTTGTGATTAATGCTTTGAGGCTAGATTGATGTTTCTACAGATTCCTACAAACACACCAAAGCAGTTTTCCAGGTTATGATGCATCAGGCTTTCTGGATTAGTCAACATCTTAAAGAATAAGTGCAAGTCCCCAACCCACCCCCACCCCCAAGCTAAAGCATGTTATAGTGCTGTACTTGAGATTCCAACAACACAACATTAAAAAAAAATTGATTACACACTTCTGAAACCATTTGACAACCAAACTGTGACATTCCAAGGATTATCACAACTTTGAACTGAAATGGCACCATCTATATCATCGATGGTTCTCCTTCCTTTTGTCATTTTTAACTATTTAAAATATAGTGTGACATATATAAAAATTACACTTTTGCTTATTCACTCAAGCTACTATTACTTTACATATTGTCTTATAAATTAGTTTTGGATTAAAAATCAGTTAAAATATTGTGAATTAAGATAGTTTTCAGTAGTGGGGAAATGAACATGAAGATGATACAGTTCAATGTTTAAGAAGAATTACAGTTTGTTAACAGTAAACAGCTTTTTTTTCTTACATAAATTTTATTCCCGTCAAATTAAATTAGTAAGCCATTTAGTGATGGAAAAAGTACTCTCGGTGCCTAGTGACTAGATTTTCCAAATTGATTGGGATTAAAAGCAAAAACATGCCACATCAGAAACAGGTTGACATAATCAAAGGAAAGTTGTTTACACAAAAAGAGTTATTATAAATAAGTGAATGGCATTTGAATGTAAAGCTATTTTTCATTCCTTACAGCTAGTATCATTTTAGCAACACTGGGACTTATATAAAGTGAATCTCAAATCTTAGCATATCTGTTAAAGACCAAAAAACAGTTATGTCCGCATTGGGAAAGAATAAATAGCAAACTCACAAGTCAGGGTTTTGTATATCTAACTCTACTGTGAAAGACAATCACTCTTTAGCTTAAAAAGCCTCCCTGCTGTCTTGATTATAAATCTAGACATAGGAAAGGTTATTTGAGCCTGAGTCCCCAATATGAATTACTCGTAAAGATGTGTGAAATCAAAACATATATTCATTTACTAATAGATACTGTCTAAACTGAAAACTGGCAATCTTTAATTAAACAAAGAAATGCTTATTTCTGATAAGTGTAAACAGAATCTTAATGAAAAGATTTTCAAATTTTTCTTCTTAACTCATACATTAACCAGCAACAGATCTTTGCCATAGCATAATAATTATTCAAAATATGATAACATGCATATATCCAAAAAACCTGTTCTAAAGCCCAAAGCAAAAAAAAAAAAAAAAACTTAATAGAAAGATTGTCTACTTATATCTTACTCATGAACCTTCTACTAATGTGACTAGCCCCAAATCTCAGAAATATACTTTCATAATTACCAAAATTAACAAAAATAATTAAATGATCTGTAGAGTTTTTTAAAAAATAACTGCACACTATTAATTACATTGGTGGCTTTAATGTGGATAATGCTAAGATTAGCTCCAAATATCATTAAAATATATCCAGACCAGTTACTATCCATTGTATTATAAAAGCTAATACAATGTTAACATGAAACTCAAAATACTTAGTACTCAACAGAATTTTGTACAATAATGAATAATTAACTTTTGTGAGCTGGTCAGGGGAGTTCAGATTGTTGCCTCCATATGAAAACTTCACAAAAGGTTTTGTCCTCTATAGTCCCTAAGTCGCCCACCAGACAAGCAGGTTGGGACACCTGTGGGGACAGTGAGTTAGGCAGAGTGACAGTTGATGCCATGCTCCCTCAGTGGCCTGGAGAAAGGCCCCTGTGCCAGAAAACGATCTAGAAAGAAAGTGCTGTGGGGTGTGTGTGTGTATGAGAGTATGAGAACCTATATGTGTGTACGTGCTTGAAATCTTGAAAAGTACTGGTTTCCGGGCTTCTAATTAGCGCAACGTGGCTCCTTTCCGGTCATCATCAGTAGAATCGCACAATTCTTTCCCATCAAAAAAGAAGGCAGTTGCCTTC
This sequence comes from Balaenoptera musculus, assembly GCF_009873245.2. Classification (NCBI taxonomy): domain Eukaryota; kingdom Metazoa; phylum Chordata; class Mammalia; order Artiodactyla; family Balaenopteridae; genus Balaenoptera; species Balaenoptera musculus. The sequence continues at coordinate 86,831,336 of NC_045787.1, forward strand.
ATTTGGGGGCATCTCCAGTGGCAGTCATTAGAAGCTCAAAATAATGGATCCGTTTTTTTTTTTTTTTTTTTGATTCTACAGCAAAAAAAAAAAAAACTTTTTTTTAGAGAAATAAGCCTTTGAACTTAAAAACTAAAGGTCTGTGCCTGTCAAAATCGTTATTTAAGGAAAAAACCAGCTCACCTGGGAACAAAATAGCAATTGAGCTTATGCTACGCAGTATGCAAACGAGACACAGATATACACACTCAGGTACACATGGAGACACGGGACGGTCAAAACCTTTGCAAGACATCACCCACCCCAACTCTACAATTGCTCTCCGCCCTGCTGGCTGATCCGCGTGGACCCAAGCGTGGGCAGGGCTGTCAGGAGGAGGCGGCAGACATGTTGGGGGTCCAGCCCATCTGGTAGGCTCTCTCCAGGGTCCTCTTGCAGTCCTGCAGGACGGTGCTGAAGGTGATATGGGGGTACTGCTGCACTAGCTGCTCCACCGTCACTTCACTGACCTGCAACCACAAAGAAGAGCCACGGTCACCCACGGGGACCACCGAAAAACCACCAGCCGCCCACGCTCACTGGGCTGCGCTTTCCACCGCACCGGGAACCCTCGTCTCCTTCCTTTTCAGCAGTGTGACCAATGCTTCGTGAGAAGACAGCGTCGCTTTTTGTGTGACCTCCCTGATTTCCTAAGTACTACGTTCGCCCTAAGGGATTTTCTGAAAAGACGCGATATCAAGTTAGTGTTTTCTAGACGCATAGATGACTGTGACTTGTCAAGATCTTAACAATGTCCATTGAAAATGGAGTGCTTGGGAGGTGAGGCAGCAGTTAGCATCCTAGTGTGCATTTGACTTCATTGCCCACCTGACAGCTTTTTTAGGACAGAACTGTAGATTGGTGGAGAGGATACACAGGATTCTGGATAGAAGTGTTGGGGAAAATGTTTATTTTTCTTCCCTTTAAACGTTAAGGTATTGCAAACTTCAAGTCCCTTTGTGGAAAGGGCTGAAATGTGAAGAATCAATAATTAAAACATACATGGCTGGCAGGTCAGGGATGGCCCCAATAGACCTTAACCATCAAAGATACCACTTTGATTCTTGATTAGACAAGGCAATCAGACAGGCCTAATTAAAACTAACACCTTTACAATTGCTGTGCTGTGAAGGGATTAATTTGTCAATTATTTTTAAGCTGATTGCAGTTCATATCACAAAAGTAGACAGCTTCCTTCATCCTTTAGATAAATAAATGATTAACCTAAGAACCGCAACTTTTAGGTAGCTTTATTTAAAATCTTTATTGAACACTCGGGCATTTTCAAATACATCAATATTTCACTTATACTGAATAAGCTGGTCTGAAAGAAGGTGCTGGTGATACACATTTTTGTGCTCCCTCTCCATGTCTGTCCACTATTGAAAAAGACCAGGACCACAAGGAAAAACCTAAAACAACATCAAACCCTTGCTGTTTGCTTTGAAAGCATGCTTGGGAGTATGACGACCATGACATTAAGTCATCTGCACTTTTCTGAAATAACATGGTGTTTTCTGAGTGATTTGGTAAACCATGTTATATATAATCTTTTTGTTAAATTTAGAGTTGATATTTCCACATTGCACTGATGATACTTAGTCTTTGTCAGAATTTCTATTCAAGACTTTCTTGTATTAAAATCAATTTTCATTCCAAATTCCAAACCAAGCCATGCAGTTAATTCTTTTTATGATATAGATACAATGTATAACATTTTATTCACAAAAAACACAAAATAATTTTGAATAAAAAAGAAAAACTGATATACAAATTAGAGTTGAGAATATCAGTTGACGATCTTAAAAGGAGTTCTAAGCAATATAATTTTTGATTTTTTAAATTTCAATTTCTATCCTAAGTCTTGCTTGAGTTGAGGCTGCTTAGAACAGTACACTTAGAAAGTCATGCATCATCTAGCCATGCCTATCTCGCTAGTATATTTTTGATACTAACCAGTCACCTGACCTAATTTAAAGTTATCAAGCTGTCCGAGTTCCTTCTGGCCTCAGGATCTTTGCACATGCTGTTCTCTTTATCTGGAATACTGTTAAATCCACTTCCACCTGAATGTCCCCTTCTCATGCCTACTCCACCTTATTCTTAGTTCTTAGTTCAGTGTCATTTCCCCAGGGAACTTTGATCACTGCCCTCAGCCTGCTCCCCTCCCCACATTAGGTAAGGCTTCCAGGTTATTCACTCTTCCAACACTGCCTACTTTTTGTTCATGCTACCTTCAAAGTTAGTTTATAATTGCTTTGTTTAATGTCTACTCCTGTTCCCATGTAAGATCTTACAAGAGCCATGATCATTTTTGTATTCATGAGCCAGGCCTACTTCTCAGTGAATGAATGAGAAAACAATAACAAACTACAAATAAAAAATAGAAACCCAAGAGCAAGGCAAAGCCAGACACTAACATACTAATCACAACATACTAAAGACCAAAAATTCCCAGAGGAACTTGTATTCAGCTCAGGAATTCCCTCCTTCAGGAAACCTTCCCTAAGCAAGCCTATCTCCCCATGAGGTTGGTCTCAGTACACCTTCTCTGTGGACCCATGGCGGGTAACTGCAAGGCTTGTCTCTTATTTAAGCACTCTCACATTGTGTTGCAATCATCTCTTTACTTGCCTCTCTCTTCTACCTGAACCAAAGTCTGGGGACCAGAGACTGCCTTTTATCTTTAAGGCTATAGAGCTGTGTACAAAGTAGAGAAGAAACATGACAACTGTAGTTGACTTGAGAGTCAACCAGGCACAGGTCAGAATCCTGGTTTCACTTTACAATTTGGTTTCCTCAACTGTAAAAACTGCATAATAGTACTGATGTCATAGGACTGTTACAAGGATAAAATAATATGCCTAACACTGCGACTGACATAAAAAGTTCCCCAAATGGTAGCTCTTATTAGTACAGCTGGCGTTCAGTAAACGGTCATTCATTGAGTTAATTAATGCTATGGTAGGGTGACCAGTTCTCTATAGTGATGCTCAATATTGTTCAACTTCTGAGATATTTCAGAAATAAACCTTGATAACATAAGTTGTAATGCTCAAAATAAAATCATCGCAGGGCAAGAAGTAACTGTACACTATTGATACTATGTATAAAATAGATGACTAATGAGAACCTACTGTATAGCTCAGGGAACTCTACTCAGTGCTCTGTGGTGACGTAACTGGGAAGGAAATCCCAAAAAGAGGGGATATATGTATATGTATAGCTGATTCACTTTGCTGTACAGTAGAAACTAACACAACATTGTAAAGCAACTATACTCCAATAAAAATTTTTTAAAAATACTTCATATACAAGAAGAATCTATTCTATCTTAATGCTCTCTGGAGAAGAGTTCAGAACTTTTCTTAGTAACACAGTCCAGGTTTTAAATATCCACTTTCAGGAAATCCTCCCTTTTCTTTACCTGACATTCCCCAGGCTGTGGTTAGGTTATGTTCCACCCTCCAGCCATGAACAAACCCAGAAGGATGCAGGTCCTTCTAAGGGACAGCTGAAGTCATCTGGTCAGAGGACTTTCAGAAAATCTGCATCGAATTGGAAAGGAAGTAAACACGGCCCAAATCACTTAGCATTCAAGGAACAACTAACTGAAAAACAGATGAAAAACGGAGGGAGAAGGGAAAACATTTAAACACACCATAAAGATGGGGCCTGCGCTTCCCTGGTGGCACAGTGGTTGAGAATCTGCCTGCCAATGCAGGGGACATGGGTTCCAGCCCTGGTCTGGGAAGATCCCACATGCCGCGGAGCGACTAGGCCCATGAGCCACAATTGCTGAGCCTGCGCGTCTGGAGCCTGTGCTCCGCAACAAGAGAGGCCCTGCGATGGTGAGAGGCCCGCGCACCGCGATGAAGAGTGGCCCCCACTTGCCGGAACTAGAGAAGGCCCTCGCACAGAAACGAAGACCCAACACAGCCAAAAATAAATAATAAAAAAAAAAAAAAAAAAAAAAAAAAAAAGATGGGGCCTGTCTTCTGCAGTACATCTTTTCTAATCTACACATAGGCCTGTACAAAGTTTTATACCGAGGGTTGACAGGCATTTTGTTTTGGAGGTCCAATTTTTAAAAAGAGAAAATATCACTAAGTGATAACTGTTTTGCAAGAGGAGATATAAAATTCACCTTAAGCAAACTTGATACATGAGATATGGATTTATGAAATACATAAATTAGGAGATAATTGTTCACTTTAGCAAAGACTTTCATGGTAGGGTTATTTTTTGTCAGCTCTCTTAATGTGTTTTATATTCCTTTGATTTACCAAAATTCAATTTACCTATTTCTGTTGCATAAAGTAAGGTCCACCTATAGCTAAGAATATAGAGTGTGTTAGATCTCTGGCTTTCATAGGTTATGGGCAAGAACAGACAGTAATTTGGCTTTGTATAGGTATGTAAAACGTTACAGGTAATCCTCTGTGGATATAATGTGTCTTCTAAGCAATCTTTTTGCTAACTGTGTTAGCAAAACAAAGCAGTAGGGAAAATGCAAATATTCCATTTTAGAGTTTTGTTGGGTAGAAGCTATTCAGGGGAAATACATGTACTCCCACTAGGGAAGGTTTTATCTTTTACTTATAGTGTCTCCTGGCGATACGGTGTGACAAATTTTATACTGAAGTTATTTTCATTTGCTCCTCAGAAGTATAAATTATGCTTACCTCTTTGTACAGACTCCATAAGTGCTTTGGTGCCTTAGAGAAAAAGTTGGGTGTAAGACACCAGGAGGGTCCAAATCATTTTAAATCGTTACGCCTACATACACATTTCTGCAGACATTTTGTCATGCACAACTCCACTTGCTAGAATGAAAAGAACCATTCTCTGTTCCAACTCATAAAATGTATGTAATATAAAAAAAGGAACATAAAGATGAATTTTAAAAAGTTTCCCCACGATCCCTGGTTTTCTGTAATTTTTTTTTCACCTGCTGAAAACTATCAATGGCAATTCTTATATTACACATAAGATTTGAAAAATGCAGCGTATCTTCCTAAAGAAGTATGCAGCAGTGTCATTTGAAGAAATTACTGTGATTAAAGGGGAAAAAAAGCATGTACCACAGGTTTTTTTTTTAATATAAAAATATAGTTCTCTCCAAAGACTGTATAACTATAATTTACATTTTCAAAATTATTATAACTCTTTTTAAGGTAATAGCAATTTGTCTGGTATTTTAATCTATTTTGAGTTAACATCTATTAGCACTTTTTGAAAATGTGAGGCAAACTGCTATGCAAATTAAGGTAAATCATACTATAGTTTCATCCTATTGCTGCTGTTACTATAGAAGGGTGAGGAGAGATCCTTCAGAGTTTCTGAGATTCAGTTTAACCAATTTATCCAGACCATCACCCTGTTTCTTCACCTCCTTATTGACACTTTCCCCAGAAAGTGTAAGCCTAGGCCTGAATTATCTCCTCAATAATACCTATTGTTCAAAAAATACAATTTCTAATGAAATTTGCTGCAGAAACCATTTATGTTAAGTGATTCTTATTTCCTCTTTGACTCTTGTTATAAAATAGAACATGCTTCTTATGTCGGGGGGAAATATTTGACATCTGAGTATATTAAAACCACACTTGAGAATATAATGAACCACTCAGGGACTTCCCTGGTGGCGCAGTGGTTAAGAATCCACCTGCCAATGCAGGGGACATGGGTTCGAGCCCTGGTCTGGGAAGATCTCACATGCCGTGGAGCAACTAAGCCTGTGCGTCACAACTACTGAGCCTGCGCTCTAGAGCCCGTGAGCCACAACTACTGAGCCCACGTGCCACAACTATGAAGCCCTCGCACCTCGAGTCCGTGCTCCACAACAAGAGAAGCCACTGCAATGAGAAGCTCGTGCACCACAACAAAGAGTAGCCCCTGCTCGCTACAGCCAGAGAAAAGCCCACGCACAGCAACAAAGACCCAACACAGCCAAAAATAAATAAATAAATAAATTTTAAAAAAAGAATATAATGAACCACTTAAAATCATTTTTTTTTAAATGAAGAAAGTTTCTCTGCAAAAAGTGGACACTATTTAAAATACCACAAGCAATAAATGTATTGCATTTTTCCTAGACCGTAAGTTCCTTGACAGCAAGGAGGCTTTTAGTCATCTTGTTTTCAGTCCTACACACTCTCTCTGGCATATTCTCATCCCATTAGAATATAAGCTCATGAGACAGGAGTTTTTGTGGTTTCTGTTCACTACCAAACCCCTAGCAGCTAGCGAATGCCTGGTACATAATAAGTACTCAATAAATATTTGTTGGCTAAATTAATATAGTAGTTGTTCCATAAGTGTGTATTGAGGAAACAAAAAGGCCCCAAATAATACTAATACCCAGAAATCATGGAGATAAGCTCACCTTGTTCCCAGAGCATTTAGCTATGGTGGTGGCAGTCTCTAATGTCTTGACATTAGGGCAGCTCCAAACTCCTTTAATCTTCTGAAGTTCACACCCAAGGTGATTGTTTGTGCTACTCTCCTTTCTCTTCTTGCCATCTGATATCACCGGGTGCCTCCTTCCAGATACACCTTGCCTGGGCTTTCCAATAATTTTGCACAGGAGACCAAAGCAGCCCGTGATGGTGGTGCAGCATCATGAGCTGGTGGTCGCTGGGCCATGTGGCTGTTGGGCAGTGCTCAGGAAATGCCTAGGCTCTACTTCAGATTAACTGATGGCAGCCTTCCTACTGGAGACGAGTGACACACTACACTGGGTAGGTGACACTGAGAAGCATGCTGATGGTCACTGCACATGCGCCAGTTTCCAAAACTTTGCGAAAACCCACATGGTTCAGAAGATTTCATACTTCAGCCTTCAGCATCAGTGCCCTGCTCAGGGTAGCAGACCCAGGAGGGCCCCAGAGAAGATTCTGAAGTTTTGTGATATTTAAGGTTCCTTCTGATGTCACAGTTGTCTGGTGACAGGGGGAACTGTGGGCAGATCTCCTGACTCAAAACAATGCTATTTCCACCCTCTGATTTCTTGCGCTTCAGCAATTCTACATGTCTTCACTGTTTACCCGAGGGGCTGGTTTTCGGTTGTTGTTTTCCTTGTCACAGTGGTATTTGGCATTTGTTGTCCCAGGGAACATGTAAACAATACTCCAATATACAGTATAGTCCCAAACAAGGAAAAATTCTGCAACTAAAATTGCCTCACGCTCCCCACCGAGAAGAACCATACTCATCATGATTAGGCTCCCATGTGCTACGGGATACATCAAACGCGTTCTTCAGCATGGTTTATTTTGGCAAAATACTTGAAAGTGATTTGTTAATTTTTCATCCTGATGACCAATAGGCAAAATAAAAATATGTCCCCATTCCAGTAAGGATGGAGGAAGAGGGCAAGGGGAAAACATTCAGTGAGCATCTACTATTTTCCAAGCATCTAAGCATTAATACCACTGATTACAGATGAACTGTGGCTCATACAGAATTAGTATTTCACACAGAGTCACACAGCTCGTAAATGGCAGCCAGGATATGAATCCGGGACCCTGCAACACAGGCGCTCTCTGCCCTGGGACACAGTGCCCTGCACACAATGCGATGCACGAAGCGTCAGACTGGGGCCTAGCTGAGCACCCACCCAGTGAAATGTTCACTGACATTTATTTTCCAGCTAACATTAAAAAAGTGATGGTGGTTTACATATAAATACAATTCAAAAGTCCTTTACAAACTCTTCAAAGTAGCTGCTCTATGGGAATGTAAATTACAATAGATCTCACTTGGCCTGCGGAACATTCTGCTGTGGAACTGTGGTTGTGGAGACTTTGACACGGGATGGAAACATGACGGAGCTGTAGGACTCACAAGGGGCCTTTTAGCAGGGCACCATGCCATAAACTGGCATAGCTTTCCCTCCAATCTTCTACCCTTCAAAACGTTTTTTTGTGTCCCAGAGGTAGAATGGCCAGCATGACAGATATGGCCCCTGCCCTCTTGGTGTGGGGAAAATGGACAATTACAACAGCAGCAGCAAGGCCTGAGAAGTGCTTTCTAGGGGAAGTACAGGTTGCTGTGGACAAAACTTAGTAGCTCCTGACCTCCGCCAGGAGGGCTGGAAAGGGCTTTCCAAAAAAAGTGATACTTAAGGGGACTCCTGAAGGACAAGGAGGTACCAGCTTGTGTATCCCATGCACTAAATATAGACATATTATTCAGGGGAGGAAGGAAACCCGCTCATGAGCTAGAATAAAACAAATAATCCGTCCTTCACTTTGTAAGCTTTGTAAGGCAATGCTTCTCCAGCCCATCTAACAAACTCAAGGGTATAACTGAAGTAAGTTCTTGTTTCCAATAGCACTGCTCTGAGGACGGGGGTGGGTGGGTGCAAAGAAAAGGCCCCCCCACTTTCTGCAGGCTGGAAAAGTAAGGAGCCCACAGTAAGTCTGTGAAAGTGTCGCAAATAGCACAGTCAACTCCTGCGTCCTAATTCAGGGCTCTTGCCCTCACGCTGGTCTGTCACTCTTCACAGACTCCTGGGCAACGTCACTCACTGCTAACAGCCCCACAGGCTGACTCCTGGGCAATATGCCTCCGGAGTCGGCCTCCCTCTGAGCTTCTTGGCTCCCGGGAGAGCGCGCTGGCTCTCCGTGGGACCTGGCATTCACCGGGTGCCAGCTGCTCTTTCACCAAGTGCCCACTGGCCCCAAGATGGGCACGTATTAAAACGGATAAAATAAGGGTGACATGAATTTAGTAATACCTCAAATTTGCATGTAAATGAGATGAGTCATCTAAGTGCAGTTTAAAATATTGTAAATAGGACACTAAGAAGAGAATAAAAGAGCAGAGAATACAGTGATTTGGCCAGGACCCTCACAGCCAACCACATGCACCGGCTCTCCGCAGGCCAGGGTAGATTTTTTTTTATGATTCTATTTCCTCCCTTTGCAGCAGGACGTTTCACGTCCCTGTTTGGGTGACATACCCCATCCGGCTAATGTTTCCCTATGATCAGTGCAGGGAGGTCCAGGACACCAGGAATCTGGCGCCACTGTTACAATCTCTCACCTCATCTCTTTCCCTTCAGCTGCAAGCCTAGCGTCCCAGCAGCCAGCCCCTCAACAGGCAGAAAGAGGCTGCAGGCGGACCCCACAGGGAAGGGAAAGGCTGGCGAGGGCTGTGGAATGATTCCAGGCATGAGTGGAGCACCAGCTCCTTTTCTCCACCCTGCAGGCAGCTTCACGTGCCTTTCCTTCCCGCTTCCTTTCTCAGTCAAACCAAGGCCTTTCTCCACACTCCATAGTGACTCATACGTAACAATGATCAATCCACGTTTACTGATGTGGGATGAATTAAGCTGTATCAATAATCCCCCCAAAGGAGAATCATTTAAGAGTTCTTTGGACTTCACCCTCAGAAGTAGCCAAAGAATTCGAGGGACAGTTTACCCCAGAAAACCTTTTGCAGTTATTGAAATTAGGGTATAACTAAGAATGTTCAGAATACCACACACACAGTTTAGGTGGTCTTGGTATATAAGTCATAGTGGTGGGACAGCAGTGATCGTAAAATGAAAGTAATTAACCTGAACATGCTCTGTCTGGGGGGACTAAGGGGAAACAGGTGTTCAGCCTAGGAAAACGTTTCTCAGTGGATTTCCTATGAAGTCAAAGCGTCTTGGGTTTAACTTTGAAATACAAATAACGAATTTTAAAAATTAAAAAGAAAAAAACTAAACTGTGTCTGCAACCAAGAATACGAACAAGAATACCGTGGTTCTCAGCCCAACTGCTCATTAGAATCACCTGGGGATCTTTGAAAAATCCCAGTGCCCAGGCCATATCCCAGACTAAATGTAACCCAATCTTGGAGGAGTGGAACCCAGGCATTAGTATTTTTTAAAGCTCCTAGGAGATTCCAATGTGCAGCTCAGGCTGATTGAAGAGCTCCTAGAGGGCACAGGTGGTTTCTGCACTTGGGAATCTGAAGCCAAGGTCTGAACTACCATCACTTACAGGTAACAAGTACCCACCCACCTCCCATGCCACCCACCACATTAAACACTGAGTCAGGGGCTCTGGAGGAAAGAAGCTGTTGCTCTGACAGCTTGTTGGTCCATCTTGTTTCAGATGTTCATCACTGTCTGAAACAAAATGTATATTCTTTGAGTGTAGTAAAAACAGACTGGTTTCCTGTCCTTCCACCTTGGTCTTCCATCTCCAGTTGGGCACAGCCAAAGGAGGTGGCCACCTGACCTTCCCAACAGCTAACGGAGGGAAAGATTCCCCTAAACCCAGTTCACACAAGGACGTAGTGTTTCCTCAAGGACCACTCAAGAGGTGGGAGGAGAGGGCACACATGACTAAGTATTTAATATAATTTTTAAGAAGAAAATGATTATCTTATTGGAGCCTAAAAGCCACCTGCTAAATTATGGGCATCAGCTGATTATAGAACACCCATAATGCACTATGCCTCATGCATGAACCTCATACCAAGAGCCTGAGGCCTTTAAGGATGTATTTTTTTTATATAGAAGTAAGAAATATTACTTTTGGGTGGCAAAAAACTCATCTAAAAATCCCAAAGCATAGAAGGAGACAGATACTGAGAATGCAATGAACCTGACAGAGGCAGGCTCATAAATTCAGTCAACTTTGTCAAATGCAGTCATTCCATTTCAGGATCTGCAATGACTGGAAGTGCCATGCTCTGTCAATATCACAACAGGCCTGGATTCATGCCGTCTCTTTTTCATGAAATGTGGGTTTCCTGTTAACACTAGCATTGCTTCTGTTCACTTGAATTAGCATGGTGAGAAAGCTGCAAAGAACCTGGGAGGATGGAGATCACAGAAACACCTGCAGTATTAAGTGAGAACCAGGGCTCACCAACCAGAAGCCTCTAATTAGAGATTAGCATGACAGGAGTCCAAAAACTAGACTGTCAGAAAAATTAGTGACATTTTCATTCCCTGTTTTACCAAGTGATCCTTCACCCAGAAGGATGTTTCAAGCCAATTGGAAGCTCCAGGTACACAGTATTCCATAGGACGTTCTGAGGCCACAAACCCATGGAACTGACCCAGCGTGCAAGTCTGTACATTTTTGGTATAGATGTGCATGTGCAGTGGTTAGAACCAAAATTGACATGTGTGGGACACCAGGATGGAGAAAGCCACTTGGGGAGTCTTGGTGGTGCTCTAAATGATTCAGTAAAAGACTATTTGAGAAAACCTGGGTCCTAATAAGATAATTAACATTGTCACTAAGTGAGCGGTAAGTGTAATGTATTTATGGAACACATCTGCGTGTTTCTAAATTAAACTTGCAAAGTTAAGCTGAAAAACACAATTGAGGGAGAAAACTCTCAGAACCAAAAATTATGTTTTCTTTTGTGCGTAATGGCTTTCTTGATTTCAGTTTTTATTTTCTTACATAAAGCCTAGGACGGTGGTAATTACCGTGGACACCTGACGGAAAAGAAACCTTTCTAAAATTGAGTTCCCATCAGGTAGTATTTATGGATTTGACCTGTTTCCTAAAACAAGTTTATTAGCAGTAAAAATTTATTCTGTATAAAAGTGATAAATCCATAAATTAAAAAACCTGAAAATAAGTGATATTTTTGGCTTTCAGAAGAGAGACTCTACATAAATCAGAGCATTTCAGGGTTAGGCTCTGAAGGATGCTGAGTCCTGTCACACAGCAGATGTCTGAACTCTGTCCTTGACTGACCTGAACCCTTGAGGCTGCACTCAGAATTCCCCAGCTCCAGAAAACTAGTATTAAATCCAAGGTGTCATCTTTCTTATTTATTTCCCTCTGTCTAGATACTTTTTGTTACCTATCAAATTATTCAGAGGCAGTGGGATCTAATGGTTTTCAAACTTGCTTTTGGCTGTAACAATACTTCTGCACACCAAAGTAATAAATAAGTAAACAAACCAAATAAATAACTGGATAAAGCAATAAAAGTGGGGCTGCTCTGGCTGAGGTTAGGTGCAAGGACCAGGCACCGTGGCCTCTTAGCCACTCTGTCATTCCTAGAGGCTCTGAGGAACCTCCTCGGAACCTTGGGGCCACACAGAATGCAGATGAGAAACAATCCCCAATCCATCTATCCATCATCCAGTACATATTTGTTTAGCATCTGTTACGCACCAGCCACTGTGGTAGGGCCTGGCAATAGAACATAGACTAGAAGCCCGTGGATCTTATATTCTAAGGAGGAGGGGAGTCATGGGGATGAGAATGTAAGAATTCACCACCACTGGTGGTGAATATTCACCGCTTACTTCACGTAAGGAATTTTACACATATTCACCGCTTACTTCACGTAAGGAATTTTACACATATTCACCGCTTACTTCACGTAAGGAATTTTACACATATTAACTCACTTAATCCTCTCAATAGCCTAGGAGATAGCTGCTATTTTTATTTCCACTTTACAGATGAGGGAACAGAGGCACAGAGAAGCAGTATGGGAGGTGGAGATAGAAAAGCCAGGAGTGTGGCGACACTGGAGACAAGAGAAAAGCATCCTCACTAAGGAGGGACTGGTTACCACGTGGATGCAGCTGCTCAGAGACGGAGCAAGTTGTGGTCAGAGAAATGGAAACTGGATTTGGTGACACGGAAGTCACTGGTGACCTTGCAGAACAGAAAGAGACTGCATGGAGTGGTGAAAGGTAAGGACAACTGTTCATAGTCAATCCTTTTCAGGAACTGAACGGTCGAGTGCCAGAAAGATAAAACTGTAGAGGACCATAGCGGAAAGCCAGGTGGGACCAAAGTGAAGTTCTTCATGTAGAAGAAACAGAATCGCGGGTGCCGTTTTGAAAATTAACTTGCCGTCTGATAGCACGGTAACTGCCCATTTACTCGTCTGTCTTCCCCAGCAGGCTGTAGGCTCCATGGGGTAGGAACTCTATCTCGTTCACTGTTTTTTTCTGACCTGTCTCCTATTACAGTTACTGGAACACAGTAAGGAGCTCAGTAGATATTTCTTGAATAAATGGATAAAATGTATAATAAAAATTGGACGCTGGGGAAGGAAGCTTAGGTTTTCTCTTGAAAAACTACTTGCCAAACAAAGTTTTCACTAGACCCAGCACGGCAGGCCCCGGTAATCTGCCGCTGAGCGGCTGGGCCTGGGGGGCGGGCGGGCCCGTTCCTTTCCACCGAGCCAGAGTCCCCCAGTCTCCTGAGCCTCAGCAGGCCGTCCTTGTTTCTACTTTGTGAAGTCAGGTGCTTCGGAGTTCTGGGATCTAATCTGAGCTCCATTAAGAAACTGCTGTTACCTTTTCTGTTCCTAAATTAGAAAAATAATATGAGCCTGCAACCTAATTCTTTCTTATAATTACTTAAGCCAAATCAAAGTTCCAAGGAGATTATTTACTGCAAAGCAATGATGCTCCAGGCCGCCTTCAGGCAAAGTCCAACGTAACATTCTATTCGCCCCACAGCATTCGGGGAGCAGTAGGCCCCTCCGGCCTCCTTTTTTAAAAAAACAAAAACAATTTCACTATACATCCATCCCGTAACAGAAGTGGGCAAACCATGAGCAACTACTTGCACACTCCCTTAAAAGGTTCCAGGGAGATGCCGTTTTTCTTGAAGAAACAAACCAGCCTGGAACTGACTGGCGGTCAGACTTGCCAAGTCTTACTCTTACTTAATCTCCCTGTTCACAGAGCCCTGCTGGTCTCTAGGTTTCTTCTTCCTCTATAAGTTTGGCTGTAATTTAATGGGTCCTAACTATTAAAAAAAAAAAATGGATCGTATTTTTTTTTTTTTAAGAATTGCTGTCCAAGTCTCAGGGGCCTAGTTTTTCTTTGTAAGATCTTAGTGTGTGAATTTATATTCATGGCTAGCATATATGAACTAGGCAGTTCATATCATAGTTAAGTATCAGATAGGATTCCAGAGCAGCCATGTATACATGAATAAATAATAATGATAGTAATTATAATAGTTGACATTTACTGAGTGCTTACAGAGTACATGACATTAGGCTAAGTGCTTTATTGCAATATCTCATATAATCTCATAACAACCCCCTGGAGTAAATATTACCCCCATTTTTCAGATGGTAACACAGGCTTTTAGAGATTAAGTTGTCCAAAGTCCCACAGATAGTAAAGTGAAGGATGTAGAATTTGAAAACCTAGCGGTTTGACACTAGTGCTCACCAATTTAACCTCTGTCATAAAGCTCCACACCAGTGTCTCTTGCTTTATAACTTAAATACAGGAAAGGCCTTTCAGTTACCACTTCGTAGAAGTTTAGGTGAGGAGGGCTGGAAGAAGAAGTGACGGGAACTTGGCTAAAATGAGGTTGAGAGATAACCTCTGAATTTCAGCTGATGTGTTTTTCCCTGTTTCAATTACGAGCAATAATCAGGAGAGGGTTGTAAAAATGTGTTTTAAAGTATTCCTGTGCGGAAATCACTGGAAGAAACTGTTTTATCAGCAAAAGGAACAAGATGCTGATACTTCAAGCGAAGGACTTAAGTGCAGATTTTAGAGCCCCAGCCATACTCTCTCCCCGTTTTTCATCTCCCTTTTCTCTTGGAGCGCGTGGCATTGCGGGCTGTTCGGGTAATGGTTATGTCTCCCACGATCTATAGGACTGCACGATCTGATACAGTCAGATCACTTCTGTCTTATTAGGGGAGGACGTTTTGTTTTGTTTTTTTCACTTTATTTTCTTTGATTAAGGCATACTTTGCAATATTCAATTTTGGCCATGGGCAATCTGGAAACAGCTGTGGATACGTTGTGGGGAGAGGAGAGTCCCTGCAGGTACGCACTTTGTTTCATGGCTGAATTGCTACCCAAACAGTCCTGGACACAGTGCCCCACAAATTATTTTTCCCTTAAACTGATTTTTCCAGTTAGTTGTGTATATTAGTTACAGAGTCCTATATTATTTTCCCCATAGGGCTTTCCTGCTCATGATTCCTAAACAAGCTGATAAAAACTCCACTTTCCCCACAGAAATCTTTACGTTGTTGAGGCTTTCTCTTACCATAATTACTTCCTGAAAAATTCAGTGGTCAATTCTTCCTGAATATTTTTACATTAAAATGGGCACATAAAACTTGGCCCTTGAGATTTTCAGGTTGCAGAGCAGATTCCTGGCTTTAAAGAGGCGACTGGCTGCTATTACTTGCTCTCTGTATTGACTTCTCATTGATTTGATTCAATCTCTCTACCATTTCAATGAGGAACTCTGTGCGAAAACAAGGATTTCTCATGACCTGAAGAAATCTTTTCTTATGAAAAAAAATCATCTGTTTCATTCCTCCACTAAGTACTTCAGGAATTAGGCCAGGTGAGGAGAAAGGTCTTGGCAGTGGCAGTTTGATGAGAAATGAATTAATTTGATTATTTCCATGGTGTGGATCAATAATAGCCTCCACAGAGGCCCCTGGCCTGAAGGCAGCTGGATAATCAATAGGATCACATAGAGGTGCTCTCCTCCCCCAACAGCCTCTCTGATCTTTTCTGGGTGGACTCTTCACGCCTGTGTAATTCTAATTTATGTCAACTAGAAATCAAAGAAATTCCAAGAGGCTTTGGTCATAGGACATTGGGGTGGACCTTTCAAAATCTATTTATGTCTCTTCCTTAAGTAATGTGTCCCCCCCCCCACCCCCCATGGCCCTCCTGGCGCCTCTACAGGCCAAGGAGAGGTAGCTTCCCAGCAGAAGGGCTGCTATCTGCTCTGGGCAAAGGCAGAGGAACGCAGTTAGGTAAATCGAGGTACCCTTTCTCCTTCCTACTGACAACTCCGCAGAAACATAAGAACGAATAAGCATTTTAAGCAAAATGCTTTGCCAAGAGTGGCTCCCTCAATAACGCTCTTTAATGATACCCCAGACGCTGGCATTTTCAAATCAAATGAACAGTGTATAAAATTAGTTCTGCATGAAGTTAAAAAAAAAAAGTAGAAAGTGAAAGGGAGCTTTTAAAAGCTCCAGCACTTCTTCATCCAACTGCTTTTCACAAGGGTTTGGCATTTGAGAATTGTTACATTTATGATGCTATTTGCTGCTCATAATTCAGGCCCTCTGTCTCCAAACGTCTGTATTAACACTCGCTGCAGAGGTTTCCACCGTGACATTTTATCACTGAGGTTTCCCAAACCAGCCAGGCTGCCTCTGGTGAGGTCTGGTTTCTCAGCCAATACCGTGCCACTGGGCTCCCTCCCTTTTCGTCAACCTTGTTACCCCAAACATTTTTCATTAACCTTGAACATTGCATTTCCATTTGCCCTACAGCTTTCCCAGGAATTTTTTTTTCTTTTTGTCCTTTTTAGTTTTGTTCTCCATCCAAACTGCCATGTAAGAAGTGACAGAAGTATCATATTAGTAGAAGAAACAGATCTGTATAGAATCTAGAATTCACTGAAGTTGTGAGAATGATTTCTATGACCAAAGCCACCGACTGTCTGTAATTGTGGGAAGCAGAAAAAACAGACTGCTCTTATTAGACAGTCCCGTTGGTTATACAAGTAGTTTTAACTAAATCACCAAATAAATGCGTGTTACGTTGATATGTGATTTCGGGTCAACTCTAATTCCCAAGGTCAAGTAAGCCTTTGAACAGTCTTTAAGAATATAAGTTCACCCCAATTCATCAAAGCCGTCTCACACAGCGTTTTCTTCTCTGGGTTCTTACAATGCACTAAAGTTTAGGAGATTAAGTGGCGTCGGCTTCAAAACCGAAAGTAATGCCTCTAACGTGCTTATCCATCCAGCAATTGGAAAAGCCACTCAAACAGGGGCTTCTTAATGCGCTTCCTAATTTTACAAGTGCGCGGGGAACACTGCATTTGTCTAACTGCTGGAGGACTCCTTCCTAGGAGTCACCAATGTGGCAGCCAAATTTACTGCTGTTTAGCTTAGACACTGACTGATAATCTAAATACATGCTGCTTTCATCTGCAAAGAATACATTGAATGTTTCTTATCTGTTCTTTGTCTACCTAACGAAAGAGGGAGAAAAAGAAACAGAGGAAAACCACTTTTTTTCCTACAACAAATACAATGCATTTTGTTATTGAATTCTTCAGAAGCTCAAGTGAGGAAAAAAGCAGACGTTTGGTATAGCTTCCAAATCAAATATAAGTGGCCCCAAATGAAAGAAAATATAATTAGCCTTCAATATTTCTGAGAACCCCAGAATTGCAGGACACGAACCCTGGGACACACAGATATCACAAACCCCATCTCTCTCCAATGCAGGGATCCCACTGGCAACATGCCTGACAAGGGGGCTAGTTGTGGAAACCAGTGAGGTCTCTTGCCCCCTCCTTTAGCTCCAGTTGGTGTACAGAGAAGGGAAAGAGAACTCAAATGAACAAGTTTTTAGTGGTTAGCAGATTAGGTTAAGGTACAGGGAGAAGAGTAATAGGTCAAAATTAATTTTATTCTTTAATTCTTTCTTGGCACAGATGATCACGTTGAGATAGACAGTGGCTCTCTGTCTCTGTATCCTAATCATAATTTCACTGTTTCCTGTTTCTGTTCTTCTATTCTTTCTCCATTATTTTTCTTATCCTAGCCACTAGACCACCAGGGAGCCACATCTCCATTATTCTCCTTAATACTTTCTTTTTGTTTCCTTACTTATTTGAATTGTTTTATCTTCAACTCACCCTTGTCTCCCACTGCAAATCTTTCTTCAGCCTTATGCCTGGATCAGTAAGTTGATTCCAAATACACTGTCCCACAGAGGCATTAGTTTTCCTTCGTAAAGTGTGTTGAAAATGTAATTATTGATATATTTATGTAGAAAATAATAATCTTAAATTTAAGTGAGAAAAAAGTAAAAGGGCAACATCTTCTTTAATCTGAGTTAATTTCTTTCTTCTTTTTTAAAATTTCCTTTCAAAATGGCAGGCAATACAGTTTTTTTCTCATTTGGAAATTCAAATATCAAAACACAGGTTAATATAATGATGATGATAAGAATAATCATTAACACTGAGCATTTTATATATAACAAGCTTTACTCTAAGGGCTTGATATATGTTCACTCATTTAAATGCTCATAGCATTTCCACGATTATCATCCTCACAGTAAATGACGAAACAGAGAGGTTAAATAACTGCCCAAGATGACACAACCAAGTGCAGAGCCCAGATCTGAACCTGAACTCTGGCTCCAGAGTCCATGTCCTCAGCTACTAACTTCTTTTCTTTGCTACTCGTATCTTCCTTTGAATCTTGATAACTTTAAAATCTGGAGACGGACAGTGTAATACAAATGTCAAAGACAGAATAGCTACTCACGCTAGATTTCCAACCAACTAAATCAACCCGCAGGCTTTTAAGTGCAAGGCTTTACATGCACTGTGTGTGTGGTTTGGAAACTTCTTCCGTCCTCACAGAACTTCCCGTGTTTGGCCCTGAGCTGCCTTAAGTCTGAGGATGCCAGACGCCAGGGCTGGGCCATGCTGCAGCAGGCTGTGGTCAGACGGCTGGGTGTGAGAGCCAGCGGGCTCTCAGAGCTGCAGGCTGGTTGGAGAAAGGATTCAGAGGCCACCTGAGGAAAGGGCTAAAACCCTCAGGAATATCGCTCATCAAAACCGCCTTCTGATCCCATTTTGGACTATTTGCATTTAGGTAGAAAAGGATCCATTGCCTAACTGAAAATTGGCAAAATGCTGGTCAGCAAATATGTCTGGAATAATCTTCTGCACTAACTGGAACACAAATTTCTACAATTCATCTCTGAAGGTGAAGCTGATCTCAACAAATCTAAAGAGTATGGACTAGAAACATGGTGACTTCTGAGAATGGCTGTGGCTACAAAGATACATTTTGAATGCATACATTTTGGCATCCTTGCTTAGGTAGTTCTCATGTAGCAATTCCTTCTGGCGAAGCTGAGAAGCTCTGCTGTCACTGTTTAGTGTTTCTAGAACACTCTGCCTACTGTGGACCCTTTTATCTGTTTTAAAAGAAGTCATTTTAAAGTGACAGGGTTAGTAGCAGTGTTAGGTTAGTTAGTAGTGAAATCTGAGGGAGACTTGCAACCCCTGGGTCTCCGCTGTTGCTTAGTAACAAAGTCAGTCAGCTTTCTAGGCTGGGCTTAGAATATATAATAAAATCTCTCTAAACATAACTAACTGGCAAAGGCCTAGTATAAGTTGGGATTGTATGGCATATGGAGAAAAGAACTAGGTCAATTCACAAAAATGACAAAACTCTTGGGCCATTCTTCTTATTTGCCCCCAGATTTGCTACATTTAGAAAATGCATGTCCTTTGAGAGGCATACATATTTAGTTTCACTCTCATTTGCTGGATTTGCTAGATTTGTCCCTAATCACCAATTGTAAAAGTAGCACACATGTGTAAATCATTACATGATGCCAGCACTTTCAGAGCAAGTATCTGAGGTGGGTCTTTTCCAAGGAAGCATCCCCTTGCCTGGAGATAGCCCCCAGGGTGTGCCACAGGCACTGGACACAGACTTGAAGATCTGGGGTAAAGTCTTGGATGAGTGGCCTTGGGCCAGTGCCTGGTCTTTCTGAGCCTCTATTCTCTCCCCTTCACAGTACAAATGATTACTTCCTAGACTTGTTATAGGGGAAAACATAAAAGTGACAAAGGGGAAGGCACCTCTCTAATGCCTGGTTATCAATTCAGGTTTTGATCATCTTTATTAAATGCAGCACAATTTCTCAAACTCATGCTCACATCTCTGGCCAGCTCCACTGACCTTCCGTGGGGCCTCTGGGACCGTTTCTCATCATGTGTGAGAAGTGGCGCCTGAAACGTGGAGAGAGGTAAATTCCCACATAACATTCCCTCACTGGCCCTTTCTTGCCCCCAGATGGCCAGAATACATAGATGTTGAGCACTGAAATCGCACACTTCAGATTGCGACAAAACAATTTGGCACTGTGCTTCCATCTTACTGTTGTAGGAAACTTGGAACCCAGAACAAAATTTTACTGTCAGACCGTGCACATTGCAGTGTGCCATGCAAACATTTTTAATTGTGGTCCATAGACTTATGGATAGGAAGCCAAAATCTAAGCTGAGCGTGTGTATGATTGTTTTTTCTTTCTGCATAAGCACGAAATTCATTTTTAAACAGAGAAATTCAAAAATAATCTCAGATAAGTTTAGAAAACCGGGCAACTTACAATGTAATGGTATATGCACGTGTGTGTATACAAACATATATATAGGGAGAGAGGAAGAATGTAATATCAAGCTATTAACTACAGTGATATGCAGAAAAGAAACTTGATAGGCAACTCTTACTTTATCGCATCTCATCAGCCCCAAATATCTCAGAGACTTGCTGCTCTGTGCAATCAGGGTGGCTCCTTGGTCTGTAATTTCTTTACACCATCCAACATCCACAGTCTCTATTGTCATGCTGTATCGCCCAATGGCTATCAGTGCTGCAGGGAGGGACAAAGGGGAAGAAAGCAAGCATAAATGTTAGCAGGGTAAGGGATCTCTATCTCATTATGACTATTTCTCTCATTTCCTCACTAAATTTGTTCCTGAAATGTTGTGTGTAAATGAATGTTTTGTAAACGAAATTCAATTTAAAATGCTTTAGGAAAGCTTGCCCTATGACAAACCCTTTCACAAAGTGAATAATCATTCCATAATTTCCCTTTCATTGGAACACAACATTTTATCAGTTTTACTCATTACAAGGTTACCTGTACTTCCAAACATTCGTATCTGCAGAAGGCATAAATTAAAATGAATTACACATATAACGTTACAGAAAACCCTAAGCAGTAAATTTTACCCAAGATAACTTTAATAATTTTTAAAAAGAAAAACCCATGTAAACACCATTTTGAGGTGTGTTATACAGCATATGAATTTCTTTACCAATTGGCATTTTTTTTCCATCTGTTCATGATCTGTAAAATGTAAGAGTATATAATATTTTTCACGTTAGTCCTTCTTGGGACCGCTAGGAATTAAACGTACATTATACATACAGTTGAATTTAATTGGTGCTATGCTAGAGCACAATAAAGGGAATGCATTTGTTATGGGGAATTTCCTCACCATATCAAAAGTCTTCCTTCTATTAACATATGAAATGAAGCCTGTCATCTGAACATTACGACAGTATCTCTAGTCTTCTTGACTGTTTAGCACTGTACCACTACTGACGTGCAGATGCTTAGCCCATAATCTATGATGTGTACTACTTATCACTGCAAAGCTCCATAACCCATCTCCCTGTCAGAGCAACCAGTCGGTGAATTTGGCTTTTTGCTACAGACTTCTGATTAAATAGACGTGCACACTTCTACCTTTGCAGCACAGGAAAACAGATTTCAATACCTCCAGCCAGAAAAAGTTTACGGTGCATTGGTTTGTAAATGAAAACCCTGAAAACAATGCCAAAAATGTTAAAAAGGAATAATAAATTGTTTGCTAATTATTTCCTCATTCTAAGATAGGATGAGTTGATTTCTGTGACATTAAAAGCGGATGATATTTTCCAATTGATTAGATTGATAAGAGCAGAGTGAATTACTCATGTAAATAAACATTAACTCTTTTTTCACTTTAATTTGTTTTATACAGCAGGTTCTTATTAGTTATCTATTTTATACATATCAGTGTATATATGTCAATCCCAATCTCCCAATTCATCCCACCACCACCACCCCGCCTCCACCCCTGCTTTCCCCCATTGGTGTCCATACGTTTGTTCTCTACATCTGTGTCTCTATTTCTGCCTTGCAAGCCGGTTCCTTTGTACCATTTTTCTGGATTCCACGTGTATGCGTTAATATATGATATTTGTTTTTCTCTTTCTGACTTACTTATTTATAGCTCTCAGAAAAAAAACACTTGGCAAAATCTCTTTGCTAATTACCTAAGTAATTTTTTTTAAACTAGAAAACTCATGCCCATGCATTCAAGTGTCAAAGCACTCTTAAGTAGCCAGATACTTAAAGTTTATAAAAACAATAATCATGATCCCAGTGTTTTCCAGTGAAAATGCTATAAAGGAAGAAAAAAAATTCCTGGAAGTTCCTCATGTTATCATTTGGTTGATGTTCTCATCTGTGCACATGCTATTTTGGCATTTAGTTTTCCAAGGAGGTGGGGCGGGGCAGGGGAAATCTGCAAAGGTTTGCTGAATGGTCTGAGTGATATTTTCGTGTAGTATAAGCAATATCCCAGGTTAATCCCATCGGTGTTCCTGACCTAAGAAAACTATTGTTATCTCTGATATTGTCATAAATTTCATTGGTTATGATATCCTGAGGATCTTGTATGATAAAAGAAGTAGAAGGTGCAAAAAGAAATTCCTTTCAATACAAAGTGCTCAAACTGTGATTTCAAAAAAATGGAGCACAAGATACAGGATGACCCCACATTAGCGGATAGCATGTTTTTACTGAGGTTTGAGATCAGAATGTGAAAGCCCTGCACTATCCAGAAAATAGTAAATCAAGTGATCTGCGGAGTTTCCACAGGCTGCTTGATAAGCAAATGAAGAGTTAATAGCTACTAATTCCAGATGCTAAAATCACTAGTGTTTGGTATTTTCCTTTTTTTTTTTTCTTTCTTGTCCAAATTAAACAGTAAATAAGACAACTGAAGATAAATCACGGTATTCAGTTTTTGTTTTGCCATAGTTCTATTTACTGAAGTTAGAATTAAATTTTATTTTTCCTTAACTCATTCATTTACTCAACAAACACCTCACGAGCACTCACTCTAGAGCATTTTTCTCCAATACTTATGGACTATCCATGTGCTAGGGATTGGGCTAATTTTAGATGCATTATCTCATTTAATCCTCACAGCAACCTTACAAAGTCTTATCGTTAGTTCCATTTTAAAGATCAGGAAACTGAGTCACAGAATGATGGAACACCTTTCCTAGTATCACAAGATAGTAAGTGGGGAGTAGATAGTAAGCTGAGAGCCGGCTCTCAGTCCTGGCTGCACATCAGATCTACTAGTTCAGAATCATGGGCCCAGGCACCTGGCAATTCCAACATGCTGCGCTGCCAGCGTATGGAACTGTGGTGTGACACACCTGGCCTGTGCTCGGTCATAGGGACAGAAAGGTTCACAGAGCTCTGAGGTCAGTTCAGTGGGGATGGGGGCGGGGGGAGGGAGGGCTGGGTGGAAATGAGGAACAACCAAGTAAACAGTCACAACACAATGTTCATCCCCCATCTCTTCCCATCCCTAACTTCTCACTTTTCAGATCTCGAGTCAAAGGTCAGCTTCTCAGAACCCATCGCCCTGTCATTTTCTGATATTAGGAAAAGTTACTATTTATTTGTTCAGTTATGTACTTTTTTTGCAGCTCACTTCTCCCATTAGAATGACGGAGTTCCTATTCACTGCTGTATCCCCAGCATCTAGCATACACCTGGTACAGAGTCAGTTCTTAAAAATATTAGTTGAACACGCCAATGACTATAAGGTGGTTAGGTCTATTATAGAGGCACGTCAAGGGGCATGCGAGCCCCTCACTCTTCAGGGGAGGAGAGAGATCACGGGAGCCCTCATGGAAGAGTTAAGCTAGGTCTTGAGGGATGAGTAAGGATTCTCCAGAAAAACAAAGGTGTGAGGGCTACTATGTTGGGCTAAGGAAATAGCACATGTAAGGGCAGAGAGATGTGAAAGAACTGGGGAGCTGCAGGTCATTCCGTGTGGCTGAATGCGGCTGAAATAAAAACAAGTACAAGGAAGTGGCAGATTTATTCCAGAAATATTCATTCCATGATTAGTAGCATTGGGGTTGGCATAAGACATACACGGAGTAGCAAAAATAAGCAGAGTCCTTGATGTCATGAAGCCCATATTCTAGAAGGAGAGAGAGATGTGAAGTGGACACAGAAGTATATATAATTCTAAATTGTAACAAGTGCTTTGAAGGAAATGGAATGATCACTGTAAGAATGACATTTAGATGGCACCAGGGAGAGTCTTCCTGGTGAAGTTACTTTTAATCCCTCCAATAGCACTGCAAAAACAATACCCATGGTAGAGGTAAGAAAACTAAGGTTAAATACCTCACCAAGGCCCCATGCCTATTAAGTGGCAAAACTAGGGTGCAAACGGAGATAGTTTGGCTCCAAAGCCAGGGCTCATTCTTTCACAGCAGCAGCATCCAGGGTGGTAGAGAAGCCTGTGTATGTTCAGAATGTATTTCCCTTTACCTCCATTCAAAATTTAAACACTACTGCTCATAGGTAGCCAAGTATTTACCCTGCGACTATAAAACAGGATCCAAGAGTATCTTTAAATCCCAAAATATATACTGAGTAATTTACCTCTCTGTGAATATACCCTACCTTTGGATATATTTTTTTAATGTTTTTCATGAGCTAGCTGTGGTAGAGTCTCAAATTCATTTCCGGCCTCACTACTTAGTAGATGTTGACCTCAGGATGACATTTAACTTTCCTGAGTCTCAGCTTCCTCACCTGTACAATAGGGATGGTGACTATATGTCCTGTCTACTTCACAGGGTTGGTCTGAGGTTCAAATGAGATAATACATGTAAGGGACTTTGCACTACATAAATGTACTACATAAGTAAAATATCGATGTATTCGATATTTTCCCATGCCATTCTACAATGGTACAGTTGATTTAAAATGAAAAGACTTGAAAGAGTTTTGAAAAATAAGAAGCACTGGGCAAATGAGACCATTATATGAATACTTAGTCATTATGTCACTGCTAGAGTTCTTGAATTGCCTGCTCTCCATCGGTGATCATGAACTTACAGACTGCACCTGGGACGACAGGGCTGTAAACGGAATGTATGATTACTATCTTCACTAGGGGCTGTTGACACATTATAATGGTATTTATTAAGCCTTGAAAAGGGATAAATTATGCAAGACTAATTCCTTATCCCAATGCAATTTTAATGCACTTTTTAATGTGCTAAGTGTAACTAATAAAGTTAAATTTTAAAAAGTTACACAAATTCAAAGCTGTAATTCAGAAACATATGATGATCAAGGATATACATTAACTCACTAAAAGGTGTTTCCATAGGCATACAGAGTGACTGAAAGACACGAGCATATACGTAGTTAATTTTGACGAAGAAACTCCATTTCTAGGAATCTAACCTGAAAATATACTTCTAATTATACAAAATTACACATATACAAGTTTATTCATTAAAGCGTTGATTGTAATTGCAAAATAATGGAAACAGCCCCTAATGCCCATACATAGGAGAGTGGTTAAATAAACTATGCTACATCCTCACAGTTGAACACTATGCAGCTTTAAAAAAAATTAATGGGGGAAGATCACTAGGAACTTCCAAATCATTCAGTGAAAAAACTAAAGTGCAAAAAAGAGTTTACATGATGTGCTACCACCATCCAAAAGACAATGCAATTAAAAAAACAAACAAAAACAAAAACATGAATCCTCTCACTTGTGAAAAAAGAATATGGGAAAGACACACCGGAAACTACAGAGACTAACTATAGGGGGTTGGTGGGAAAGGGGAGAAAAGAAGGGGGCATGGAATGTGGAGATGAGGGTGGGAGAGTGAGGGGGACAAACACCTCTTAGACTATATCTCTTTGGCTATAGCTTTGACTCTCTGAGCCATAGTAATGCTTTACATACTTCCCAAAATAAAAAATTAAAACCAGCCAGGATGGGGAACCCGAAGTGGAATACCAACAGTAACAAATGAACCTAACTGTGTTACAAATGAACAACATGGCCCCAACAAATAATATAACCACACCGAAGGGGATGGGAATTAAGAATTAAGTGGCTTCGGAAAACAGGATTTTGACTGGATGTTGTAAAGTGAAAACCAAAAAGAGCTGTCAGCAGATACCGCACTCCAGTTAGGAAATCTATTTCTCACAGGGGTGTGAGTTAGCAATTCAGTAACTACTTTACGCATAATCTAGGATTATAAATAATGAGAGCCAGTCTTTCCACTGTTAGGGAAAGAAGTTACAAATAAGAAAAGGGGGGAGGCTTATAATGAACCTTGTGATATTGAACTGGAATCAGAGATATGAGAACGAACTCATGGTATTTTATACACACATTACAGATAAATACATGTAGAAATAACTAATCAATATGATGTATGTGCACGCATGCATGGCTTAGTATACATACATACATTTCCTAGCTCTTGCTGCTGAGAGGAGCTAGGAGCAAGGATACCGCAGTAGCAATGATCTACTAGCACTCAGATCTTGGTTTTTAAGTATCATTCTCCAATAAAGTGAATAAAAGGGATCAGGGCTTCTTAGAAAAATGGTTGATTCCAGAACTGGGGCCGGGAAAATAGACGATGATTCTGGGATATCTTGTGATCGTAGAAAAAAGAAGTGCTTAAAAAAGAGTGAGGGTACATCAAAAAGACAGAGGATCCAATCAGAAAGAGCTGTCAATGGCCACAGCTGGAACAATTTGAGCAGCAAAATAAATAATGATAGTACTGGATTATAATTCAGAAAACTGAATAAGCATTCACAGATTCACACTGATATAAATAAATAAATAGCCAAGGAAGGGCACCTTACAGAAGAATTCCAATTAATAAATGTATAAGGAGTGAGGGAAATAAAAAAAAAAGTTATCAGGCGAAGACTAGAGTGATAATTATTGCAGGCAAGATCCACCAATAGGCGCTAAAATCAGTGAGTGAAAGTTTGAGGTGAAACAGAATATTGGTATAGTGCCAAAGATATTTATCAACTATCGAAAATTGTAACTTTATAGTGGAGAGACCCAGCAGACACCACCTTACCCAAATGATCAAGGTTAACATCACCAGTAATAACATATAGAGATATAATGTATCACCTGATCACTTCTGCAGTATTCTCACCAAAATGAATAATTTCAATCTACTCATAAGAAAACATCACACAAACCCAAAGTGAGAAACATTCTATAAATAATTCACCAGTACTCATCAAAAGGGTCAAGATAATGGAGTATATAAGAAAAGAATGAGGAACTGTTACAGATTTGAGGAGACATGACAACTAAATACAATGTGGGATCCTGGATTGAATCCTGGACCAGACAAGGAAATTAGGGAAAAACCTGGTGAAATTCAAGTAAGATTTGTAGCTTAGTTAATCTTATTGTTCCAAGTTAATTTCCTAGTTTGACAATTGTACTGTGGTTATATGTCGTCAACATGAGAGGCAGCTGGATGAAGAGTATGCATGAACTCTCTACTATTTTTGCAACTTTTCTGTAATTCTAAAATTGTTTGAAAGCAAAGAGAAAAAAACATGGATACGTTAATAAGAGATACCAAGTGAATGAACTAAGTAGAGGACTAAAATTTTCTAAGTGAAAGCAGGTATTATTTTTACACTGTAAGATCTGATATATAAATGTTAGGACTAAAAATACATTTTTTCCTCATAGGAGAAAGATTAGTCATATGAGTGCACTAACAAGTGACCTGCATGTGCCATTTTGTCCTTTCCAGTTCTATCATCTGCTGTAGATCTATGTACCTGTAATAAAATCAGAAGAAATGCCCTAGTGCATGAAAGAATCAGGGTTAAAATTTAACAGTAGGATTAACATCTTTCATGTAATACTTGGATAAAAGCCATTTGCAAAGAAAGTTCTTGGCACGGATACAGAGAGATAAATATGAAAAGTGCTCTTCTTTGTGGAAGCCACAGAAGCCCCAAAAACAGAGGAACGGTGCTTTCAGAGATACTTGTTGTTGCGTCATGGTCCCTGCGAAGGTTCCCTCTATCCCGCAGGGACTACGGCAGCGGCTCCCAACCCTGGCAGTTCAGGAGAATCACAGGTGCCTAAAAAAAGTACAGATGCCCGAGTCCCTCCCCTGGAGATTCTGCTTCGGGAGAAGCTATAAAAGCTCCTGTGATCCCAATGTGAAGTCAAGGCTGAGAACCACTGGAACAGAGTAACCTACAACTCCAGCAAAGTCAGTCAACTAAAAACAAAAGAACTCATTTTTAAGGATATAAATAACTTATGTGTTCTGATATTTTAAAACAACTTTGCCTCTCAAACAGTTATGACTCCTTGTACATAATCCAATGCTTTTAATCCCTTTATTTCTAATTTATAGCCTTAATTCCACTTTTAAACATTATTCTGTTCCTCCCATTATTATGCAGCAAACCCAACAGTGACTACACCCTATATTTTTCCAAGTGGTCCTTTTTTGTAAATATTTTTCTTTATTTCACTGCACTTACTTGTATTTCTAATGCTGCACATATCAGAGTTTGTTTCATATTAGAATTATTTATCAACATGCCCGTCTTCCCCAAGACTGTAAAATCTTTGAAGCAGTGAACATGGAGAGTGTTTTCCTAGGACCCCTGAATCTCTGAAAATCAAGTGTCACTCACTTTTTATAGTTTTAATATATTTTTTGGAAGTACAACATACATGCAGAAAATTGCACAAATCCTCAAGGTACAACTTGATGAATTTTGACAAAGTTAACATAGCTGTGTAACAGTATCTGGACTGAGAAACAGAGCATGACCAGCACCCTTAAAGCACCCTCATCCCCGACTCCAGTCACTACTATTCCCCCAAAAGGATAACCACTATCTTGACTTCACATCACACAGATTAGTATTCTTGTTTTTGAACTTCATACAAATAGTCAAACACCCAACACACTTGTTTCTGGTCTTTTAGCTGTCCATCATGTTAATGAGATTCATCTACATTGCTATGTGTACTGGTGGTTCATTCATTCTCAATGCTGAAAAGTATTCCATTCTACTCTAGATGGACATTTGGGCTGTTTCCACTTTGTGGCTATTAGGTATAACGCTGCTATGAACATTAGCACACATGTCTTTGTGTGAATATACATTCTCACTTCATTTAGGTAAATACCTAAGAGTGGGATTTCTGGGTCATATGGTTAAGTTTATGCTTAACTTCCTAAGAAAGTGCCAAAATGTTTTCCAAAGTGGCTATACAATCTTACATTCCCACCAGCAGCATATGAAAGTTCCAGTGACTCCACATCCTTGCCAATACTTGGTAATGTCTGTCTCTTTGATTACAGCCACTCTAGTAGGTATGAAGTGGTGCCTGATTGGGGGTTTTAATTTTCATTTCCCTAAGCACTAATGATTTTGTGCATCTTTTCACGGTGTCATACATTTAAAAAAAAATCCTGGCTTAGTGCCTCTATCCTTGCAAGTACTCAGTAGATATCTATTAAATTAAATTGATGAAGAGGAAAAGCACATAGATAATTTTTCTATTATTAGACTATAGCAGAGAACTAGCTTTCTAGACAACAGATAATTTTCTATGTAATTTGAAGGAAACTACCAGTAAAATAAACTTAGTCTACCCTCTGGAGACATGAAAAGTCTTGAAGTTTCTTAAAATAAGAAAGTAAACTCAGGGAAAAAAATAAGGTTATAGATAACATTCCAAATGCTCATTTACTTCTGGAAATTCCAAAGACTGTGGAGTATGCTTTACTTAGGAACTCTAAATCTCTAAAAATCAAGTGGAAAATAAATCTGTATGAAAATTGTCCAAAAATGGTGGATAACAGAGTGGAAACACTGAATAGTGCTAGAATTTTCAAGATGCCGCACATAGGGCATTTATTTTACATAACTCTGCTTACTGAGTTCAGAATAGCAACATCGAGTATTGTCTGACTTACAAAGGGAGCAAGCTGGCTGTGGCCCTTGACCTTACTGGGAAGAGGCTCTCCTGCCCTATATATCCTGAAACAGAAATGCAAGCACTATTTATAGGCTGTGTCTGCTTTCCTTCCTATGAGATAAACAAGTTGGTGGAAAAGTAAAAGTTCAAGTGAAGGAATTTTTTAAATAAAGGTCTTTTGATACATTAGGAGCAAGGATAAGTATTTTTCCTGCTTTATCCCTTCTTAATTATTTTTATTTTAATGCAGAAAGATACAAATCTGATTAAGTAGAAACTATTTCTGAATATGTGACATCCAAAAATGTAATGAACAAGGGGTGCATTTAGAACTAACCTTCATTTAACAGGAATCTGATCCACTACTCTGGTTTTCAGTAGTGCTGTATTTGGTGGTAACCAACCCTTTGAGTGGAATGTTAGGTTCCCCTGACAATCTCATTAAATTTTAGAATTTGAGATGAGGAAGAAAAAAAACCTTACCACTCTAACATTAGCTGAGAACCTAAAGTCCCTGGTTCAATGATTCTTTTTTATTCCAGCCTGCATAAATACATACATTACTTATCAAAGAATTATGCGTCCTTTTCAAAATCCTAACATTATATTAGATTTCCTCACTTTATGAGAGGTGAATTCTGGGCTTAAATATGTTGGTTCATAGATATGGAAAAGTACATTAGTGTCTCTGTCATCTATCTGCCTTGGCCACCTTTCTGAACTGAATTTTCCACACCACCGTAAAGACAGGGCATCAATTTCAAGCAGGCGTCAGATACAAACATCTATCTGCCCCAGTGTGCAGAAAAGTAGGATGCGATTTCAGCGACTACCACTTAAGAAATACCAAGGTTAGTGACAACATATGTGTTGTCGAGCTGCCCAGTAAACATTATAAAAGTATCTTGATATTGAAGGGAGGGAAACCAAAGGAAGAAAGAACATGTGGGGATGTCAGCCGAGTGAATATATTATCTCTTCTTTCTTTCAACAAATACTAATTGAGCACCTACTATGCACCAGGAAATGTTTTAGGAGCTGGGGATAAAGAGATCAAATCCCTGCCCTCGTGGAGCTCGTATTATGAATACAAATAAATAATACTATATAATATTTTGGATGGTGATAATGCTTTGAAGAAAAATAAAGCAGGGACCAGAGGTAGGAGTGCTCTAATTTTAATTAGGATGGAAGGAGAAGGCCTCACAGAGAAAGTAACGTTTGAACAAAGATCTGAAGGGGAGGGGATCAAGCCATACAGGTATCTGAGGGAAAAGCATTCTGTGCAGAGAAAACCTAGTGCCAAGTCCATGAGGCAGGAAGGTTGCTAGCTTGTTCTAGAGTGAGCAAAGGAGCAAGATGGCAAGCAGTAGATTTTAGATCAAGGAGTTGATGGAAAAGGGGGTGGACAAAATCATCTTATAGGCCAGTTTAATGACAATGGCTTTCACTCTAAATGAAGTGGGAATACATTGGAGAATTTGTGGCAGAAGAGCGTTATGAGCTAAAAAATTTTCAAAGGACTTCTCCAGCTTCTGGATTGAGGACAGACTGTAAGGAGGCAAGAACAGAAGCAGCGAAACCAAGAAGGAGGCCATTGCAATTATCCAGACAAGAAGTGATAGTGGCTTGGGCCAGGGCAGCATAATAGAGATGGAGAGGAGTTGAATTATGAATAGATTTTAAATATGGGCCCAACAATATTTGCTGATGGATTGGATGTGGAATGAGAGAAAGAGAACAGTCAAGAATGTCAAGAGAAAAGAAATCTTTTTGGCACTTAGATTTGAAAGAAATTTCCTACGTGGGATTTTACATAGCTGCTCTTGGCGTCCTTGTGTGTCTAAGCGTCCTTGTGTTGGTAGGGATTTATTGGCTTCTTCTACTGGATATAAATTCCACTGAGAGGAGCAAAGGCCACCTTTATTCATCTTTATATCATCATTGTCTAGCATAGGGACTTTACTTGTTAGTACTCAAGGTATGTTCATTTAAATATGGGTATCTTAGATATCACAATTACAGGCACTTAGGGAAAAAAACTCAGAAAGGGGTTTTATGTGTATTCTCTGGAGTTCATATTATTCTTTTATTCTAAAAATATTTATTGAGTAGCTCTAGTATGTCAAACACTGTGACGACTGTAGGTATCTTTGGGGAGATTATAGGTAACATATATTTCCTTAAGTATTTATGCATTCTAAAATGTTCAACACTAGGCAAGTTTTACTTTTATAAAGGATTAAAAACCAGTTTTTAAAAAAGGTGCTACTGGACAGATCATTTAATTTTACCAAAGTGAAGAACTTGACATTTCCTATAATATCATTTCTCTCCAACTCAGCGCTCCTTAAGGCAAACTAACACACTTACTGGTGCCGAACTTCAATATCTAAAATCATGGGAAAAAAGCAAAAAGCTATTTGTAAACTAAAATGAAACACAGAAAGTTGAGCTCAGTTATTCCTCCCTGACTATAACCAGAGCCCCTGGTAACTCAGGGGCTGTTGTCCAGTGTATGGACTAGTTTAGAAACTGGCAATAATTCTTGCTGATGGGCATTTCTGCCATAAGAAGGGCAAAGTAAATAAAAATATGAAATTCAAAGTATCTCAATCTGAGATTTTAAAGTTTAGTGCAGAACTAGATTAAAATGTAGAGAACACTAAACTTTCCTATTCTTTTTGCTTTTGAGGGAGAAGAGAGAGTCCCAGCCCTGGATCCTCTTACCTGGGAGCTTGAACCATACACACAGGTTCACATGCTCACATGTGCACACAGACACAGATGCAGACATGCAAACACACATTTATTCCTAGGCCCTAGCCCACAGGTAGACCTACCCTGAAGCTAATGAAGGTTAAGCTTCAGGGTCCATCATTTACATGGACCTTTACCAGGGCCTGGTCCTAGAAATGTATTCACATGGTCATATATTTTTGTAAAATCAGTTAAAGCAAGATATTTTGCATTCATTTTCTTAAAGAGAAACCCCGAACTGTACAAACCTCAGGCCCTGAGAAACCCTGACTTTGTCCCTGACGCAACCCAGAATATTCTGATTCAGTGGCTTTGCGGGTGGATACCAGGAGGCTGTATCTTTTCCTGCTTCTCCTTTTTTTAAATGTCACCACGTGATTTTGATACACAGCCAGGTTTGGAAATCACTGACAAAGGACTACAGACTGATCAGTTTAATGAGTCCCTGACATCTAGGTAGTATTTCTTTCTGGAGCTTTGCCACCATTGATTGGGACATAAACCATATAACACTATGTAGTTTGGAAAAAGCTGAATATTGGCAACATTCACTTCCTCATTGCAGTGATGAATCACATAACCCTCTGTGCAGAGTAATTAACTATCCATTTGTATGTACTGGCTGTAGTGATAGAGTTTTTTCCACGAGGAAGGAAGGGAATTTGGACATAACATTAACAGTTGTTAATACCAAGCAAATAGAGTAAATTGGATTTATTAAAAAGAGTATGTGTGTGGATTTTTTCCCTAGGAGTTGACATAATTTGTCTAGCTTTCTAATTATAGCTAGGACAGAAAATGGCTGAACCCAGAGACCTCTCACGGTATGTAATAAACTTTTACTTACAGGGAGAACATTTCTTGGGCTGGAGAATGACAAATAATTTACTAAGCTTTTCCTGAAAGACAGCTAAAGGTGTTTCACCTATATCTAGCTGATGAATTAGCTTGAGCTAATAATCAGTGTCATGAGACAGGGAAAAAGCAGCCTGTAATTACTTTGAAAGGAATGAAGGAACAGATCTGATAAAGAAACTAAATCAGTTAATTCCTCTAGAGGCATACTGAGTGAGAGAAGCTTACTTTACTGCAAGTTTAAAGTGAGGCAGAGATGGGCGTATCGGTAGTTTTTACCTGCCCGGCATCCATTCATTCCCACTTTCTGGTAACAAACCTTCAATTTTCCTTTCCATAGGTGCAGTTTGGGGGCCGTAATCAAAGGTCCCCTCCCTTCTCCAGGTTGCAGGTGGGGATGTGCCCCAAACTTGACTAAGCACACTCACCGGCAGATATCTGAATTCTGCCTGGAATGACTTAAGAAGAAAAACAGCTGGAGTCCATGCATCCTGGGGGAGTTCCCTAAAGAGACTCTCATTAGTCCCAGCTACTTAGAGATCCCACGTCCTTACCCTTCCCAAGGCCTACCTTATTTAGTTTTTACTTTTGATTCTGGGAGTTACCCCATTTTTTTTCAATAACTTCCGTGCTTTTGTTCTTGGTTTTGTTTTCACTTAAAGTAGCCTCTGTTGGTTTCTGTTACTTGCAACCAAAGAATCTTAACTGATACAGAAAACCATGCACAGGATGGCTCAGTTATTTTCTACAATAATATGAAAACCCCAAAAGGATTCTCAACAGTGTTCAGCTGAAAGAGTCACAACAGCAGAAAATATAAATATGGCTCAGTTAATAACCATTTGTTTTGTTGGTAGATGTTACTGAAATATCTGTACTCACTTTTTAAAAATTTACTTTATTTATTTTTTATTGGAGTATAGTTGCTTTACAATATTGTGTTAGTTTCTACTGTACAGCAAAGTGAATCAGCTATATGTGTACATATATCCCCTCTTTTTTGGATTTCCTTCCCATTTAGGTCACCACAGAGCACTGAGTAGACTTCCCTGTGCTATACAGTAGGTTCTCATTAGTGTACTCACTTTTTTAGCAGTCAAATGAAAATAACTTTATCCAGTTCCATGACTTTTAAACAATGACTCTATTGAGTAAAAATGGCACAACTTATTACAAAAGTTAAATTAATAAAGGAAAGTACAAGAAAGCTTAAAAATTATCCCAGATCTCACTATCCAGAAATAGCATCACTAACTTTGGTAAGCATTCTTCTAGCATCTTCTGCATATACACAGCAAAAGAAAGATAAAAATAATTTCAGAAATATATATTATTAAACATGGTTTTAAAAAGGATTTAATTGATTTTTACTTGAATTTAATGAAAATAAATGAAAATGAATTGAAATTAAAAGAATCACAGAACTTCAGTTAAATATTTCTTCACCATAAAAGAGCAACTCTTAAAAGAGTTTACATAAATTAATTTTAAAATTTCATGAAAACTTTTAAGAATTCTGAGCTATTTAAAAAATTCTACACTTTAATCTCAGACAGAATCTACTGACTCTCTTCTAGGAAAGATGAGAAAACTGGCAGGCTTTTCTTCCTCCTCTCATATTTGTTAGCTATATTATTATTTTTACATTATCAGGTTTCAACGTTTCCATCTGCTTTTCTAACCACAATTCTCATGGCTGTTTTGCTCTGGTTTTATATTAAATGGGTGAAATACCATGATTTTCTCCATGATTGTTTTTTTATCCCTGAGTTTTTTGGGTTTTTTTTTTTTTTTTTGATTAATCTCTTAGGTGGCTAGGTAGCATCTTTAAGTAGTTTTGCTTTTTTTCAAAGATAGATTCATCATATAATTCCCTAAGTTCTTGAATGTTTGAGAAAGACAGTTACCCTTATGTTTAAGGAACAACGTGGCTAAGTATTAAATTTGGGGGTCATGCTTATTTTTACTTTCAGAGCTTTACAGACAAGTTCTTCAGTTTTGCTGTGGAGAAACTCAAGTACAACCTGATTTCTCCCCCTTCAAACACGTCTTGCTTTTAATGTCTAGAAGTTATGTGACTTATTTCTTAGGATCAATACTATTATCAGGACATGTCTTGATTATTCTGTAGTGATTTAATTTCCTGGAACCTGTCAGATGCTTTTGACTTTTCTACAAAACTCTTTAGACACAAGATCCATGTGTTTCACTCTTGTTCTGTTTTCCTAACTTCCCCCTATCCCACCCTTCACCTTGCAAACGATGAGCTTAAATGAAATGAGAAGCATAGATCTGTTCCTTTCAAAATCGTCTTTGATTGACTGGGATTGGTTATCTGTGGGGAATGTGGGGAATATGGGGAGGTGAGTCATGAGCTAGAGCCGTCTGCAGCAACTACTTGGGAATCTTTATGTCTGGTATCTTCACCACAAGTCTATTATTTCCTTTATCCTCTCAGGTTTCTATGTTCAAGATGTTACATATTACTAATCACAAAACTACTGGGGTCATTTTTGTGTTGAATTTTGGAACTTTCTGCTTCTCTCCCCCATGATTCATCCACTTCACTTGTGGCAGTCCTCCCCTTTCCAAAGCAAGCTGGTAGATGACAGAGATGGCTCAGCAACATGGTATCTCCTTTAGTGACCTCTTCCCCAACATTTTTGTAATGTGAAACTGGGACTCTGCTTGAACATTCCCACCTCTTCAGGGACTTGGAGACTCATGGCTCTAATCAAAAATTGCTGGATGTGCCTTTCTGAGTGGGGAATACCTATTTCATGTTAATCAAAAGTATCCCCCAGGATTTTTTTGTTTGTTTGAGAATTATGAAGTTAAAGAGAGTCAATAATGTTGAGAAATAACAAATTACATAGAGAATTGTTGAACTGTAGGTTAATTTGACTAACATTTGTTGTATGATTACTGCATGCAAAATGACAAAGGGGATAAAAGATGGGTTAAAGAAAGTCCCTTTCTTTTATGTTCACTGCTGAGCCAAGTAGTATACTACGACCAACCTTTATTCCTCAAGTTTTATCTGGAGTTCATATTTGCATCATTATTTTTTGAATGTTCCTATAGATGGTTCAAATCCCTACCAATATTTTCCCAAAAGCTTAAACACATAAATTAACTTATTAGTTCCATTACCTAACCACACCCTCCTGTGTCTATGCCCTCCCTTCTGAAGTCCTACAAACTCCTGCTCCTGCTGAGGTGAAGACTGCTACAGATAGGTGCCCAGACATCCTAAGATTTCCCTTTTCAGCTGTCCTGTGGATCCCATGTCTTCCCCCTATTGTAGTTTATTCTCTTTTGTGATGAAACACATCTTCTAAAGTGCTAACGGGAGATAAAATTTGAGCCCTTAAATGTCTAAAAGAATCTTTATTTTATTTTCACAATTACTAGTTGAACAGTGTATAGAATTCTAGGTTGAAAACCATTCCTCCTTAGTTTTGAAGGTATTGCTTCATTATCTTCTAGCTTCTCGTACTGCCCTTTCCCCTCTCAGCTTAACTGAGATATAACTGACATATAACATTGTATAAATTTAAGGTATATAACATGTTGATTTGATACACTTATAGGTTGCAAAATAATTATCACCTATATGGCTTGTAAGAGATTTGGAGCCACTCATTTCTGATCTATAGCATGAATCCGGTCTTCTTTCTTGGGTAACTTCTAGAATTTCCTTTTCATCCTTGGCAATATAAAATTTCATGATGATGTGCCTTCATGTAGATCTATTTTCATACATGGTGCTTGGCATTTGGTGGGTCCATTCAATCTGGAAACTCATACTCTTCCTTCTTTCAGAGCAGACTGTTCTTTTTCAAGGATGTAATTGCTTTTCTTACCTCTGAGAATAGTACTTAAGGTTTTTGATATTTTCTTCTGCTATTTGCATTGCCTCTGTTTCCTCTTAGTCTCATTTTTCTGTTTGTTTTCATCTCTCTCTTTTACGTCAAAAGCTTTTCTCAAATGTCTGGTCACTCAAGGATTTTTGACCATATCACGAGGGCCTTTTAGCATATCTCATGCTCTGAGAACTGAGCCTTGCAGGGGTTCTGCAGGCCAACAGGCTCACTTGCAACAAGCTCACCTGTCATGGAGGCCCTCTCTGAAAGCATGGAGGTCATGAGTTCCTCTGCTTTGTTAAGACAGTTAGCACTCTTCCTTCTGATTTCTGTTTTCTAAAAATGTGTTGACATCTCTTTCTCATCCTCATTTATATCCTTTCCTACTCTCTCTCTCTCTTTTTTAATCCCATTAATGTCACTTTAGCAAGATTTTAGGAGGAAGAGAAGATAAATGCATGTGGTCCATCAGCCATTTCAACTGGTGAGAAAGAACATGGGAAACCTATGGGCTTTCCTAATTGTTCCCAGTTTTAGGCATTCATTAAAAATTGCTTTTTTGGGCTTGAATGAAATATATAGTTAAAGGAAAGGTCAGTCTCTTTACGTGTGTACATGTTACATACCCAGTCTATTAAAAGCAAAAATTAAAGGCAGAGTAAAAAGCAGGAGAACTTAGCGTCAAGGGTGAGCAGTATATCCTGGAAAATATAAGTAAACCTAATAATTAAATAATAATATCTTCTTAGTTATTCCTGGTTCCTGCACTATTAATCTGCTCTATATTTTATATTACTCTTCTCTATATTTAGGTTAATCTATGTGGGTGAATAGATTATTTTAAAAATCTATTGGGATATACTTTATCAGCCAGAGTAACATGTTTACCATTGAGTAAAACAATATTTGAAATAGAATCTCAGATGCTTGAAAATTCTCCATATATTCTCAAAGAATAGTTTATACAATTTAAATCTTTCCTTCATAACATATTTGAAATACTTCTTCTGATTTCATCAAAACCTTAATACACTAAATATTTTTATTTCAAGATATTTGAAAAGAAACAAACACCTGGCATTTTATGCAAAAGTATATTTTCAGTAAAGGGACTATTTTTGCTAAAGTAAGTGTATTAACATGACTTGATTCAGTGTGTTTTTTGGTAAGAGAATTCAACTCGATTTAATTGCAACAAATCTTGATGAAATTCCATCATCTATCCACAATATATGAAATAGTCATTAAATTCAGTCAACTATTTTTCAGGTCCAGAGAGAGATGTCTTCAAGAAAATAGACTATGATTGACAGTTCCCTTAAATCAGTAATATCATAAATATTTATATACACAGTTATAAACAAACTATTATCAGTTTAGGAAATGCAATTTATCCTCAGTGATAATAGCTTTGAAATTTAAAAGCAGAATTTAAACATTTTAGTTCTCTGAAATTTTATGCTTTAAACAAAACCAAACTCTTCCAACTAAAGAATATCAGATAATGTAGTTCTCTACTAATTATTACATTTCAATTTTTTAGGATATGTATGTAGCATAGGGTAACCTCCATGTGCTTAAAAATTATTTGTGTGCACTAAATACATCACTTGCAAGAATGGTTCAGATGCTAAATGAAAGATTTTAAATAAAACCGCATCCCCCAAAGCTTCTATTTAAGTCCTTTGCATTTACTGAAGATTCTTATAAAATCTACTGAATTTCAGGTGATAATCTTTCTCTCAGGTAAAGCCTATAAAAGGTGAAAGTTGCATCCACAGAGGAAAACAAACAAAGTGCAATGTAGTTAATTTCTAGAACATATTTATTAGATGCTAAATAGAGTAAGCCTCTCTAGAGAAAGCATTACATCTCAGGGGATTAGAAGATTTGTGAAGCTACTATCCTCTCATAATGCAGGGATTATCAACTGTAAAATATTTTCAATCATTACACTCGGAGTACATTATCACATCCATGAACATAAGCTATATTTCAGACTGTAATGAAGCATGGTACTGTATGTTTTAATTGCCTTTATAAGCTTCACATAATATCTGTAACTATTCTTCTATATATTTTGAATTTTATTAACCCAGATAAATCACTATCTCATTTTTTGATATTGTGGGAAAAGAAGGAATTCCATATAAGTGAAATAAGCAGGTAGCAGAAACTTACTACTTTATAGTAGGTTAATTAATGTGAAGCTGCCATTTTTGTGGGTTGAAGTTATTAAATATTGGCAGCTTCAAATGCTTCAACTTATACACTGAAAGTTTCTTATTTTGACTATTTTAGATTGAAGTAGTTCTGGAAAGTTTTATCTACTTCTTTATCTTTTAAAATAGCATTTACTGGACCTAGCAAAACTTTCCCTTGATTATTATAACTTTACTGTAATGAGAAGCTGTGCTCCAAGCTATAGAACTCTCTACTAAGCCCAAATGCCTAAAGGGCCATGTAGATAAAGTAAATGAGCAAAGCTGCTTTATTATATTTCTTTGACACAGACACACTTTGTTTGCATATTACACACTGAAACATTTTTCTCCTCTATAAAAAAAATGCACTTGCTCCCTTTCTTTTAATAACACTCAGCCCACTAAGCCTGCCTTCCCATTCCTCACTTTGATGGACACTCAGATGTAACAAATATTTTCTTCAGTTTCTTTTTAGCCAGACTGTAGATAAATGGCAACCAACACTAAGCTTCAGCATTGGTGAGACAATGGGGATGAGTGGGGACTGTGAATATTGAAATGCCCTCCCTAAAAGTAGGGGCAGTAGAAAACCAGATACCTCCATCTGCAATCGATATACTACAGTCAATCTAAATTCCCAAGAACTAATTATGTTTTTTAGGAATGGAGATTCAGTGCTTCCAGATCTTCAGTTCTTCAAGGGAGACGTGAAATAAATTTTTTTAAATGTGAATCACCTGATACTTGTGTTAGGAACTGAAAAAAATCAACAAACAAAAACAAAAATACTGTGTAGATCAACAGATTGGGGGCTAAACTAAACATGTCTGTGAGATGGATATGGACCATAAAGCATTAGTTTGGAATCTCTGCTCTAACTGTTCCCACATGATGCTGTGTGGTTTTGCATCTCTCTATGTATTTCTCATTTTCCTGTTGTCATAGCTATTTTTCAGTAACTCCAGGTTGTTGGACAGCTTGAGAAATCAGATAATCTCACTTGTCACAACAATATATAAGGTTGGAATGAATGGGTTTGGCAGGAGTAAAGAACAAGAGGGTTCTTTGAAAATATTTAAATTTAGTTTATTGATTCCAACATGACATCACAGGGCGGGTTTTCAAGAAATATTTACTATTGGTAAATAGTACAGTACTAATGCAACTAGGAGTGCCAGAGGGACAGGCAAGAAGAGCAGGTGCCAAGGATTATTACCCTCTCACAGCATCCCCCTTTTAGGGTAGGAGTTACGGTCAGAGTCATTAACACTATAAGATTTCAAAAAGCTAAACAAGGATTATCCTTCAGTAACTAAGCAAAGCATGGGGATCTCAGAGGTTGTTTTCTTTCTTCCATAAAGTAAAGCAGCTATCTGAAGATGATGCAGTCTTGAAGACCA
This sequence comes from Balaenoptera musculus, assembly GCF_009873245.2. Taxonomy (NCBI): domain Eukaryota; kingdom Metazoa; phylum Chordata; class Mammalia; order Artiodactyla; family Balaenopteridae; genus Balaenoptera; species Balaenoptera musculus. The sequence continues at coordinate 86,872,132 of NC_045787.1, forward strand.
TCTAAAAACATCTTTTCATACTTTCTTCTCATCTGCCTTTATTTATTTCTTAAAAGTTCTTATTATGGAAATTTAAAAACAAAAGTACAATAGATTTTATGCATGTACTTTGTGGTATCTATTTTAATTGAACAGAGTTTGTTTTTTTTTAATAACTTGCAGGCTTTTCGTTTGTGTTCTAGTTGAAGTTGGTTGACAAGTGATCTCCAGACAACTGAAATTTCACTATAGTTTGTATAATAAAAATCATCATTCATGGCATTGCCTGAATAAAAATTGAAGAGAATAGAAATGTTGTTTTATCTCAGTAATTTATGAGACTGAAGAACTTTTCTTGTGTATTTCATCAACATCTATATAATAAAAATGAAAACCATTAAGTCATTTTGATTTTGTCTTTTTAACTGTAACTTGATTTGTAATCTTTTTTTTTTCTTTTACATCTTTATTGGAGTATAATTGCTTTACAATGTTGTGTTAGTTTCTGCTGTATAACAAAGTGAATCAGCTACATGCATACATATATCCCCATATCCCCTCCCTCTTGATCCTCCCTTTGATTTGTAATCTTAAGCTTAAACAAAAAGATTTTGGCAACATACTTCTGGAAAATATTGATATTTCATATTTCACAGATCTTATTGTAAGACATTTCCTCCTATATTTATTTTACTTTAGATTTTCAATGTAAGCAATTTTAATTTCCCTGATATCATTTTGAAAATAGTTAATAGAGGCAATATTTATAGTGGTAGTAGTCAATCATATAATCATTATTGAAAAATTTATTTATTGAGCACTTTCAAGGTAGTCTAAACACAATATCTCATCCTCACTGTAACACTACACAGTATTGGATTGAACCACATGAAATTGTTCTCTGTAGACTGAACATCTGCAACTGCAAATGAATCAACCCTTAAGTAATATTAGCATAACCCTTATGCTACAGAAAAGAACACTGAGCAGACAGAGGTGGAATGTAGCCAGTTAACAGCAAAGCTAGGATTCACAGCCAGGTCAACCTGGTCCCAAAGCCTGTATTCTTAAATTGAAGAGCTGTCATGGGGGCATGTGATGACAGGTGAGGACAGACAAGGGGAAAAAGGAGGAAGACAGTTCCTTAACTATAAGACGTTTACAGTTTGCCTGGGGAGAAAATAATAATCTCAAAATTAACCAGGAAAAATAGAAACCATCATACCACAAAGTGCAAAATGACGGGACATTTGCTTTCACACCACGGTCTGAGCTTTAGTATTACAATTTCAGAAGCAATTTTTCTCTGACCCTCTTCATGCCCCCTGAACTGGTTTTCTTGAGGCCATCAAGACACCATGTCAAAAGCTGGCGGGAGGGAAGCCTTGGTCATATGATCCAAGGACTACAAGGGAGCTTTCTTTAATACACCCATAATCACACATTTAAAAGAATAACATTTTGAGGGAGATCAGCTTGGTGCTTTGTGACCACCTAGATGGTGGGATAGGGAGGGTGGGAGGGAGAGGCAAGAGGGGGAGATATGGGGATATACGTATATGTATAGCTGATTCACTTTGTTATAAAGCAGAAACTAACACACCATTGTAAAGCAATTACACTCCAATAAAGATGTTAAAAAAAAAAAAAGGGTCATATAAGGCTATTGTTATGCAACTTGTACTTTTCCCTTGTTGGACATCTTTATATTTGTAGAAAAGCACATTCTATTTATATTAATGCTGTGTCAATGTTTAGCCTAAAATCTGTCATTTTATTTTATTAAAAAAAGTTTACGTCGCTTTCAAAAAAAAAAAAAAAGAAAAACATTTTGTCTTTGATATCAGTACAATTCACTGTACAAGAATGAACTTCTAAAACATTAATGACTCCAAGCCTAGTCCTCTCTCCAGAGCCCCACATTGCATTTTTGCATCTGGGACCTCACCTAGATATTCCACAGGTGTTCAAAGGCCACGTGTCCAAAAATAAATTCACCCTTCTTGACTCCAAACCTATGACCCCTCTGATTCCCTATCAGGTCACGGCACCAATGAGTTGCCCAGATCAGAGCCGGGAGAGTCATCCTTTACTCCTCCTCTTCCTTGGCCGTCATGTTCAATCAGGAACTTATTGTACTATTGATTCTATCTCCTCAACAGCTCTTCAACCTCCCCCAGATTCTGCATCCCCACTGCCTCTGTATGTATTTGGATCCACAATATCTCTTGCTGACCAGTGACCCAGTTCAATTGGTTTCCCTGCCTCCAGTCTTGCCCCACTTCAATCTAGCCTTCACAGAAAGAAAGCTTTCTAGTTTCCAGTCATATCAAGCATACTTAAAAGATGAAGAAATGACCTTATTTACTTGCAAAGCCCAGTTTAGGGCTTGAACCCCAAAGCCGGGACATAATAAACATCTCAATTTTTTGATAGGTAAGCAGCCCCCACTGACAGCAAGGTCAGGCCTATAAACTTAAGTTCTTAATGGAAAGTTTATACATGACAATAATCAAGTAAAACAGCAAAAACCAAACAGAAGTATATTTTCCCTAAATAAAATTACTAAAGGATCAAAGATATAAAACAGTAACAACTATCTCAGTGCCTACGTATTATCAGTCTGGGGTCACGCTCGTGTATTGTCAGTCTGGGGTCACGCTCGCATATTATCATTCTGGGATGATGCTTACGTATCATCAGTCCAGGGTCACGCTCACGTATTATCAGTCTGAGATGATGCTCGCGTATTATCAGTCTGGGGTTATGCTTGCGTATTATCAGTCTGGGGTCACGATCGTGTATTATCAGTCTGGGATGATCCTGAATTGCTATTAGACTTTTTACTCCAGGAGTAACTTTCCAGCAGATTGCTAAAGAACCCTGAATGCTGCTGAAGTACCCCCAGGTACTTCCTCAATTCCAGGGATGGGGCAAAAGGAAGAGGAAAGTGAAAGAGAAAGCAGAGGGAAGAGGGAAGGAAAATCCCAAGTAAGCTGGATTCCTGGTTTCCTGCTTCCAGCTCAAAGAGGGCAGTTCAACTCTGTTTTGCTAAATATATTGTGGCTCTTCATAAGACTTAATTATAAAAGGGTAATAATGCTTTAAATAGTAATTTAAAAGTTACTGCTCTAGTTTAAAAAATTTAGAGCAGATGAAAATTGTTAATTCAGGCGTAGCAACTAATTGTGCAAAAATAGCTTTTAACTAAATAATCATTAACATAATACCAATCTCTCTTTCATAAATATAAAACTGTCTATTCTGTGTCTTCTTAAACATTCTCTGTTTACAAAACATATCTAAAAGCAGCTTATCTCAAACTCAAGATTTTATCTGATATTATTGTGATCAATTCCTTTTGCTCTGATTTCTCACATAATCTACTTTTGATTAATGAGCAAGTATACCCTTAAAACAAGGTATGTGGAATACCTCTTTAGACTTCTATCTTAATATTTGCTTACTATTTGTGGAATAATGTACACTTAGTACTTAGTATCTACTGTGAAGACAAGACCCTGAAATATATCAAATACATACAATTGCAGATATTTGTAAATACAGCCAGTTACAGGTAAATCTGAACATACAATCACAACATATGTGATGTCCATATATACATACATCAGATACACACAACACACCACATAGGTACATACATGCAACAGATGTACACATATACATACATCTCTTGTCTTTGGATATATAGTTGAAGCTATAACTTACCTACACTAAAAGATTATTTTCAGGCCTTTGTCCATCTGGAATGATTCTCATAGTAAAATTTCAAATCATACTATTTGAGTGGAGACTTGCCTTTTAATACATTATATATGTTTTATATTTTCTCTGGGCCTCACCTGCCTTAGGCAGCTGTGGTCTCCAGTGCTAATCTGTGGGTCTACCTTTGTGCCTCTGGGTAACATTTCTTGAGAATGATGTATGAAACTGCAGTTCAACTAAGCAGGAATATAAGGACATGACCATGTTGGGAACCAATCTAATCTTAGGCCCAAATGAACTGAAAAGGAAAAGAGGTAGACTGCATGCCTGGAGCAGACTTTTTTTCTTGGGGAGTTTAGCAAATCTGCTTAAATTCCCTAGATCCAAATGTACATTTTGACCTTTTCTTGGAAGCTAGATGACAGGCCAGTCAAATAGTGAGAATAATTTCTACTAATACATATTTTTTGAAAGCATGTTCCTTAAACATCACAGCCATTAAAGGTATGTTATATCTAGCATGTACATCCGGAATTTAGTACTTTAAGCCTGTATATACTAAAGCATAATGGGTAAAAACTACTTTAAATAAAGGTAAAATAAAAGATAAAGCATACTCTGTAATGACCTATATGGGAAAAGAATCTAAAAAAGAATGGATATACGTATATGTATAACTGATTCACTTTGCTGTACAGCAGAAACTAACATGACATTGCAAATCAACTATACTCCAATAAAAATTAATTTAAAAAAGAGATAAAGCAATATAGCAGCCACCAAAGAGACTATGAATAACATAACAACAACAAAAGGAGTGACAGTTTATGAATATGTATTACCTGATAACATGGTGTTAAGTTCTTTTATATACATTTACTCAATTAATCCTCATCCCCTTCTTGTGATGTAAATGCTATTTGTGTCATATAAATGAGGAGGCTACATTTCAGATGAGCTTGTATGACTTAAGGACCATAGCTAATAAGAGGTAGGGACAGGACTGGAGCCCAGATCTGTTGACTGTACCAGACTCCGACACTGCCCCTCCTACCACTGGATAATTAGAAACAACTCATAAAGAAAAGAAGGCAACAGGATTCCGGTGGGGAGGACATATCTAGGAACATGACTAATAAACATGAATTGTTATGAATAGTAAACTGAAGTAACCAAAGAGATTCAAAAGCAACTAAGGACTTTCATTTAAACAGTCTGAACAAGACAAAGAAACTACTCAGTCACAAACATTATGCAATTTTGGGGTCGCTTATAATACTACTGTTACATTAAACTTAATTTTCCTTTAATTAGGCATATCTCTAGTTTCCATTCTGCATGGAAAGTAATGTGATACTAGATTACAAGGGCAGACATTTCCCAGTCAGACTGGGAAATATAGTCAACTTTTGAATCACAATTAATTCCTTCATAAAATAGATAAAACTCCCATGACATATATAGTAATTCCTTGATAGAGGAAAATATTAATAGCTAATTTGCACCTTCCTACCCTGTCGTCCTCTACCTCTCCTTGACCATATCATCCATTTACACTTCACACATTTACCTTGTAAAGATCTATGAAGTATGACTACAGTGTAATGAATAAGGAATAGTCTGAAAAGATGACTAATTTGAAGGAGATAACAGTGATCTAAATAGGAAAGTTCTAGTATGTTGATTAAAGGTCAGTCACATTACTTTATAGACATCCTTTGGGCATTACTACTGAACAGTTTCACATGCAATAGCCACAATACGTACATATAAGCTCAGTACCAAACACTGTAATCTCAGCACAGTGCCAAATCAGAATAGCTGCAAACTAATTTCTCTCCAAAACAAAGCAAAACAAACAAACAAAAAATCAACCAAGCAAACAAATAACCAACAGGACTCTACTTGGTATCTCCTGTACTTAGTATTAGGGTAAGAACTAATTCTCATGTATTTTGGTTATTTAGTCATGGTAGATTTATTTGCTAATTTCACCAATATTCAAAATACTGTCTTCTGTATACAGAAAAATCCATTCATTTATCCAACAAATGATTATAAGTATCTACTAGGTTCCAGGCATAGTTCTTAGGCACTGGAAAATGAAAGAACAGGTTAGGTGGAAGATAGATAAAAAATACATGATTTTAAAGCTAAAGATGTCCATATATTCAAATTTAAAGGAACCTTGGGCCCATTCAAGAAAACTATATATACAAAAACTGAAAGATGTGACCAAACATCTGTAAACAACTAATTCCCTATAAAGAGCCATGAGTTCAAAGAAAGGGAGAATCCCTGTGTCCTGGAATCATCAAAAAAGACTCCATAGAAGTGGGCTGTGAGCTGGATCATGAAGCATAAATGGGCTGATAAGTGATGAGAGGCTATTCTAGAAAGTGCATAGGGGAAGCAAAGGCTCTGAGGTGGGAATGTACATGGTAGGATGGGGTTCAACAAGCACATCAGTAAGCATATGAATCTACGAAAAGAAGCAGTGGGTATCAAGGTCGTAAATGAAGATTGGGCTCTTCCTACAAGGGTCTGAAATGCTAGTTTGGAAAGTTGAACTGTATTGCAAGATCCCAACAGCCTTATACTTATGGATCTGGGATAGTGATCTCCTGCTGAAATGGCTCTTTCTGCTGTGCCAACACACACTTTTGCTGACTGCAGCACAACAAGTGGCCACAGTGATAGATTCTGCCCCATGTTAATTATGACTAACCAAACCTGTGATGATCTCACTTGTATACTTAAATGAACATAAATAGATGTTTAGAACAACTTATACTGAGATTCCGGGTGAATAAATGAACAAAATTAAACAGAATTCTATACTGTGAATCAATGCAGATTGAGTAAAAATACAGTGAAGGGAATGTTTCCAGTCAAACCATTTTGAAGATTCATTATTAACTCCTTTAAGTGGATCCTGAGTACTTAGAAAGAACAATTGCACCAAGTTTCCATGGAAAGAACCACAATTTGTGCATAGTGTCTCAAGTCTGTCAAATTAGTTTCAAATAATGATACCTACTGTATGTGAACAATGTTTATTGCTCAGTGGCTACACATAACTTACGTATTCTTTAGACTAACAGAGCTTCAAACCATAATTAGCTGCCTCGCCTAATGAGCACATGGAACTTTAGGAAGGTGGTTGAATGAAATTGTCTTCAAAATCCTTAAACGACAATGGAATGATGGAAATACAAAGAATAGCTATTAGTTCCACAGGTCTTTGAAACATTTTCCCCCTGAACTAAAACATTTCTCCAGTCTATCCTGCATCATAAGCTTAAGTAGCACAATCTTACTTTCCCCACTAATTGAGGCCTCTTTGCCTCAGGGATTTCTCAAGGAAACATAATACAAATGGCAGCAAACTCCTTCAAATTCTTGCCCAATGAATTCTGAGACTTTAAATACAATATAAATCTTGAATGCAGAAACAAGAGAGATAAGTGGGACGGCTGCATTCAAAGAGGGGGGAGGCTGTTAAAGTTAACCAATGCTAAGGTTAACTTTCCCTAAAGAATCTCACTCAGAATTCAGTAAAACTCACGCTTCAGGCACTGGGACCAGACCTGAGCTATCTTCTGCTTCAAGGATGTTTAAACATTTCAGGGATAAAATTCAATCTTGAGGAAGGTTAACAAATATGTTTATATTTACCTTACTATAATTGAAGCTAAATGGCTTAATACATAGGATATATATTGGTTGCATTCTAAGAATCTGCTTCTTTAGAAAAGTAGGGTCACTAAATTCTTGGAGAGCTACGCTGAATTAAAGTAACCTCACCATAAGCCACTCAAATAAATGCAGTTCAGAATCTCCAATGTCATTTGCTCACAGTATGGGATGGGGGTTGTGGGGAGAGATGTTCCAGGGTGGGTAAAGGCCTGGCCAGGGGGAAATAGGGGACAAACTATTCAAAGAAGTCAAGAAAAGAACCATTAAAGGAAGGAAAGAAATAATGGAATTGGGCCTGACTTTTCTGAAAACTAACAAAGAAGGAAATGAAGTAAATTAAAATTCTTTCATTCTTAAAAACTTAATCAGTGACAAATTACAAGTAAATATATTAGGACTTCTGCTTTACAGATGAAGAAGGCTGACAAAATTTTTAAGGTAAAAGTGCAAAATGAGAAACAGCATGGTGTAGTAGAGAGAGTCCCACTAAAGAGTGTTCATCTAAAACTCACAGCAAACATCAGACTGCAAGGTGCAATAATGTAAGTGTCCATTAAAGCCAGGAACAAGCCAGAGATTCTCTGACATTCCTAGCACCCAGGGTATTTATGGTCCTAGATAATGGCAATAAAATAAGAAGAAGAAATGTGAAGCTTAAAAATTAGAAGGAGACAAAATGATCAGGATTTTCAAAAGATACAATTACTTACCTAAAAAATGCAAGAGACTCAAACTGACAAACTATTAAAAAATACTAAGAAAGTTTAGTAAGTTGGACAGTTACAAGATTCACAAAACCAACTGCATTTCAATATAGTAACAACAACCAGTTAGTTTTTTTTTTTTTTTTTTGAGGTTGAGCAGAGAAAGGTTATTGCAGGGCCAAGCAAGGAGAATGGGTGGCTCGTTCTCAAAAAACCTGAACTCCAATCAGTTAGAAGTTAAAAGAGAAAAAAGATCCTACTGACAATAGTAACACACACACAAATAACATTATATAGGAATATACCTAACAAAACATGAAATAGCTTTGTGAATAAAATCATAAAACTTTATTAAAGTAATATAACATGACATAGAAGAAGACAGAAATGGAGAGTTGTACCTAATTTACAGATGGGACAATTTAATGCTATGAAATACATCCTCTCTTCAGAAAAATCTATACATTCAGTGCAATCCCTCCAAAAACCAATATTGTTTTTAAATAAAATTTAAGAAATTGATTGTATAATTAGTATGAAAGAATACTGTGTAAGAATGAGAAAAGGCAATTTTGAAAAAGAATTAAGGGGGAATAAATCTACTAGATTTCCTGTCAAAATATAAAGTTACAATAACTAAAACAGTATAGTATTGGTGACAGAATAGACAACAGATAGAAGAGATTCCAGAAACAGGCCCATAAATATATGGAACTTCTGTCTATGAGAGAAGTGCCATATCAAATCAGAGGGGAAAAGACATCGATAAATGATTCAGAGACAACTTATGATCATTACATAAAAATGTGTAGATCCCAACCCTACATGTAAAAACAATAAATTCCAGGTCAATTAGAGACCTAAACTAAAGAAAATAAAATTAAAATAATTACAATACTATAGAAGAATATCTTTTTGACTTTCGGTTGAGGAGGTCTTACTTAATATTAGAAAACAAAAAAATAATAGAAAATAGAAAATTGGTGTTCATTCTGTGCCTGATGCTTTGCATATATTAACTCATCCACCTCACAACAACCTATGAGGCAGATATTATTACTATCCTCATTTTATAGCTGAGGAAATGAAGGCTTTGAGAGGTTATGTAAGTTGTCTAAGATCTCAGGGTCAGTAAGCGGCAGAGCTGGGATTCAAATCTCAAGTCTCAAGGCCTAAAGCACATCAAAGAACAGACTGATAAATGTGGCCCCATAAAATTCAATCTCTTAAGGACAAAGATATTTTAAGCTAGGGTAAATAAGTGGCAGATTGAGAGAAAATATTTGAAGCATGTAACAAAGAATTAGTATCAAGAATATATTTTTAAAAATTTGACAAAAGTCTGTAAAAATAGAAAAGTGAACAATGGCTACAAATAATTTAGAAAAGAAATCAAACTGGCTAATAAATACGTAAAAATATTCATCTTCACTACTAATCGAGAAAATGCAAATTAAAATGTCACTGAAAGGATTTTCTTATTGGACAGAAGAGCAAATAAAAAGGTTTGCTAATACAAGGTGTTGGGAAGAATTAGGAAAATGAGCACTCTTACACTGCTGAGGGAATTATAAATCTGTGTGGCCACTTTGGAGGGCAATTCAGAAATACCAATTAAACTAAAAATGAGAGTAACTCAGGATCCAGGCATTTATGCTGGATCATAAATGCTCACTTTATGGAGCACTTACTATGTTCTGAGCCTGTAACGCAGCACCTGATATATATTACCTCATCTAATGCTTATAACAACTCTATGATGAGGAGAATGAAGCTCAGATTGTTTAGGTAACTTATCCAAGGTCCCACAGCTAGCAACTCGAGAGCTGGGATTTCACCAGCAAAATATATTGCTTTGTTGCACACAAGGAGGTCCACTGAGGAATTTGTAATAGTGAAAAATGAAAAAGAGCTTAATGTTGATCAATAGGCGAATAGATGAATATGACATGGCATGTTCATTTCATGAAATTCACAAAGTGGTTAAAAGAATGAGGTAGATATATATACATCAACATAGAAAAATCTCAAAAGGATATTGTTAATATTGTAAGGGTACATACATATGAATATGTATAAAAATAGTCTGCAGGAAGTACACCTGTCACAGTGTTTTCCATTAGGGAAGGGGGGCAGTAGCTAAAAGGAATTTCAGATTTATTTGTAACATTATACATGTTTTTAAGGGACAAAGTATTCATATATTATTAGTACAACTAAAATGTAATCTTAAAAAAAAGTTCACAATTTGGTGCCCAAAAGACTTGGGTTCAGATTTTAGGTTTGACACTTATTTCCATATTTGGCCAACCAATCAAATGTTGTAAAGAGATGTAATATAAGGACTTGGGGAAGACTTCAGGTTTGATGTCTAGGTGGGCACTGGGGACCATTTCTGAGGGAGTTTCAGTGGCTTAACCAGGGTGGGAAATAGCTATCATAAGACTATAAGTGGTTTACATAGGCAAAACATTCTCTGACATAAATCGTACCAGTGTTTCCTTAGGACAGTCTCTCAAGGCAATAGAAATAAAAACAAAAATAAACAAATGGGATCTAATCAAACTTACAAGCTTTTGCACAGCAAAGAAAACTATAAACAAAACAAAAAGACAATCTACAGAATGGGAGAAAATATTTGCAAATGATGCAACCGACAAGGGCTTAATTTCCAAAATATACAAACAGCTCATACAACTCAACAACAAAAAAACAAACAACCCAAACAAAAAAATGGGTGGAAGATCTAAATAGACATTTCTCCAAAGAAGAAATACACATGGCCAACAGGCACATGAAAAGATGCTCAACATCACTAATTACTAGAGAAATGTAAATCAAAACTACAATGAGGTACCATCTCACACCAGTCAGAATGGCCATCATTAAAAAGTCTATAAATAACAAATGCTGGAGAGGGTGTGGAGAAAAGGGAACCCTCCTATACTGTTGGTGGGAATGTAAGTTGGTGTAGCCACTATGGAAAACAGTATAAAGGTTTCTCAAAAAACTAAAAATAGAATTACCATATGATCCAGCAATCCACTCCTAGGCACATATCCGGAAAAAAACTATAATTCAAAAAGATACATGCACCCTTATGTTCATAGCAGCACTATTTGCAATAGCCAAGACATGAAAACAACATAAATGTCCATTGACAGATGAATGGATAAAGAAGGTGTGGTATATATATTCAATGGAATATTACTCAGCCATAAAAAAGAACGAAATAATGCCATTTGCAGCAACATGGATGGAATTAGAGATTATTATACTAAGTGAAGTAAGTCAAAAAGAGAAAGACAAATACCATATGATATCACTAATATGTGGAATCTAAAATAGGACACAAATGAACCTACCTACGAAACAGAAACAGACTCACAGACAAAGAGAACAGACTTGTGGTTGCCAAGGGGGAGGGGGTGGGGAGGTGAATTGGGAGGTTGGCGTTAGCAGATGCAAACTATTATATATAGAATGGATAAACAACAAGGTCCTACCGTATAGCACAAGGAACTATATTCAATATTCTGAGATAAACCATAATGGAAAAGAATATAAAAAAGAATGTATATATATGTATAACTGAATCACTTTGTTATACAGGAGAAATTAATACAACATTGTAAATCAACCATGCTTCAATAAAAATAAATTTTAAAAAAAGATTGTAAGTAGCTTAAAGACAAGGCCATATTTTGTATCACAACAGTAATTAGCTTTTCACACAATAGGCTAACAAGAAACACTTACTGAATTATTAGAGATTTTAGGAGGATGTGTGTTTGGGTCGGTGAAGGCAGAAGGAGTATCAGGAAGCTGGTATGGACTATGAAACTGGCTACCAAGAGGCTAGCCATGAAGAAAAAAGAGAAGGTGCCATTTGTGTGGAAGTGACAGATTGAAGAGAGGTTTGTTTTGCTGCCTTTGTTATATTCTGAATGGGCAGAGGGGGAGGTGGAGAAATGGTGTCAAGCCTTGGAGTAGGACAGAGGAAATGGGATGAGAGAAGCACATGTGCTGGGTTAAGAGAAGTGACATTTTCTTCTGGGAAGGGAGCAAAGGAAAAGAAGATCTGTAAAGAGTTGGTGGTGATACTGATGATGGTGATGATCACAATGATAATGACGTCACCTTGTAACTTCCCTTGATTCTCTTGGAACACTTCTGAGATACGAATGGTTTAGAGCTTCCCTGAGAATCTTCGATCCTTAAGTGAAGCAGATCCATTAACTCTTCACTGCACTGCATCCTGGAGACTAGGGGTGCAGGTCAGGAGGGATGAAAGGCCACATTCTAATCCTTAGACGCCTTCCCCTTTTTGTCTAAGGACAGCATTCAGGGCTTAGCTTCATAAACTCAGCACGGGAGGACGATATTTGCTAAGGGCGACAGTATCACTGCTCATTCTGCAAATACTGACAGCGGTGGGTAGAAATTCAAATCCAGTTGAGGGCCAACCCAGGGAACTTTTAGGGCTGTTCAGTGTTCAGTGAAACAGCACAAGAGCATGTGCCATACAACTGAAATGGATGTATTCGGATGAGCACAGGTAAAGAAACAGGAAAAACACAGGGAAAGACTTCAGATTTCATTCTATGAGGTTGGTTTGTTTTTGTTTTTTAATGAGAGACACTTCACACAATCACATGAGTATACAGTGCAACCATGAGTCCACCATACGAAAGTTCAGCATTCTACAGGAATACATCATTATAAATTTAGTAGAAAATCTAAATGTAAAACTAGTAAAATGTTTATCAAATCTAGCTTTTCTCTAAACCATATAAGCAGTTCACTGAAACCAGAATAGTGTTTCAAATCAGAGTATACAAAAGGTGGAATAATGAGGCACTAGAGTCAAGGGGGAAGACTCCAGTTACATCTGCTGATTACACTCCTCCTTTGAAAAGTGAATTTGTTTTCAAAATGGATTAAGAATTAACATGTTGAAGTAAGGTTGCAAAAGTCCTACTGGAAAATACCCAAATAATGGGATTGGATGACCTCTCTGCTGAGAGGTAAAGGGGGATAATGGGCAAGATAAACTTCCCCTGACTGATTTAAGCCTAGGTATCTAAGTCCGTACCCTTTTTAGGTACACAGTTGCAGAGGATATTTGCTGGCTGTTTCCTAATTATTCGCCATCCTCCTTCCCTTGTCCTAAAAACACTCAGATTTCCTTTAAGAATCAACCAATCCCCGAATTCTTAGCTGTACTTGGGTTAAATGGAATCCATCTTTAACCCTGGAGTTAGGCTTTGAAGAGCTTAAACACATCTATGAATTCCATACACCCGGCCAAAGCGATAAGTGGACATTTGATACATGCCAGTCCCACTAGAGTAAACCCCAGGACTTTGCTGGGAATGCTGGGACACAGATTCTTTCTTTCCTTGGGATGATATTTGTGAATTACTGGGTCTACAACTACCATAGCCCTTTTTGCTACCACAAGGAGAGTCAGCCTAAGGACAACACCAATAGACTGAGGGAGACAAAATGCAAAGAACTGCAGGAAAACAGAACTGGAGCCTGAGAACACGAACCTCACAGGTAAACAGAACTACCTCTTCAGGTCCATGAGCCAATCAAATTCACCCCTCCTTTTTTGTTTAAATCAGTTGAGTTGGTGTTTTTATTAACTGCAACCAAAAGATTACTAACTGACCATATTCCATTCGTTTGATTAATGGTTTTAAAAATAAATATGGATAGAACACTGAACTACATTTTAGTCTTCGATGGAGAGGCTAATAAACTATCTTTTGTGTAGAGAAAAACTAGTTTCTTACTATAATTGAAATCTTAAAATATATTATTTGCTTAGACCCAACCATCCCTTCATTATTTTGGGAACTTCCTAAAATTTATGCCATATGGAATCTGGAGGGGGATGTTTGAATTCTAAATGAAGAGTCTCAACCATTAAAAGCTGTATGAAACATAAGTAAAACATTTTTGCCAATTTTTTTAATTTGTATACCCTATTTTAGATCTGGGAATCTGATGCTAAAAATGGTCTCAGATTTAATGCTGATTTGTACTCAATGCCAACAATAAAAAAAAAAAGAACCCTAGTTAATGTCTTTGGTGTTTTTATTTTAGAGAACTGCTATTTCATAAGAGCGGTTTCCCAGATTGAAGAGAGGCTGGGGTCGGGGAATGGTTTATTCTTTATATGTGAAGAAAAATTTCCACCAATAGTCTGGAAAAAATATGCAACAGTCTTTTCTGTAAGAACTTATGAAAGTAATGAGATTTTTTTTTCTTCCTTGGCTTCTAAGAAATTTACAGTGAACCACATTGTTCTTGCGTAATCTAGTCTTGGGACATATAATTTTAGAAACCAGATGTACCTTTTTGCAAGTAAAAATAAAAGTAATTTTGGTGCTTATAATAAATCAATAGCTAAACAGGAGAGCTGTGTTTACTTTAGCCTTGTCTGCTGCCTTGTTCAGCTGCTAGAACAAAATACCTTAATCCAAACTTGACTTCCCAAACATTTCATCGTTATTGCTAGTTCTCGCTGTCTCCCACCATCTGTGTTCAATCAGGCTGACATCTATTGGTTCAAAGAACTTTACACATATGCCAGCAGACAAAGGATACTTGGTGCCAGATATCCGCGCTCACCCATAGGTACCTCTGGACTTCTCACCTCATCATTTTGCAGATATTTTCTCTGACTATATAAAACCTCATTTAATACTTTCTTCCTCAGACAATAGATTTTTCTTCTTGTGGTGGCGCAGTCTAGTAAGCACCTAAACTGGTTGCTTAAAGATCTTCTGGGTAGAGCAGACTTCACCTATGCCCCACTGGGTGGTGTAGCTGGTGCAGTAAACACAAAATCCAGATCCCAGGTATTATGTCCATATTTATTCAATAAAGACTAGGTGGTTTGGGACTACAATAATCAATCTCTTGTTTTCACAAGGTTTTATAAAATGTAAGACCACCTAAACATGGTTTAAGGTCATGCTTTTAAAGTCTAAAACAAAATGTACCACAGAGATTGGGAAGGCTCTTAGTCATGGCTAAAGTTGCTGTGAGAACTCCACCTGATCCACATCCTAGGTGAACACAGGGGTGGGTAGAGTTATCCCATTAACTTCAATTTCTTTTCTGATGTAATTTTCCTTAAAGCTGCATCACTTCCTGCTTACCTTTTTTTTGTTGTTGTTAATATATTGGAAAATGTCTTTTATTCTTTTTTTGTTTTGTTTTTAATATATTGGAAAATCTCTTTTATTCTTCTTTTTTAAATGTTATTTTATTTATTTTTTATACAGCAGGTTCTTATTAGTTATCTATTTTATACATATTAGTGTGTATATGTCAATCCCAATCTCCCAATTCATCCCACCACCGCCACTACCCCCACTGCCTCTTTCCCCCTTTGTGTACATACGTTTGTCCTCTACATCTGTGTCTCTATTTCTGCCCTGCACACTGGTTCATCTGTACCATTTTTCTAGGTTCCACATATATGCGTTAATATACAATATTTGTTTTTCTCTTTCTGACTTACTTCACTCTGTATGACAGTCTCTAGATCCATCCAGGTCTCTACAAATGACCCAATTTCGTTCCTTTTTATGGCTGAGTAATATTCCGTTGTATATATGTATCACAACTTCTTTATCCATTTGTCTGTCGATGGGCATTTAGGTTGCTTCCATGACCTGGCTATTGTAAATAGTGCTGCAATGAACATTGGGGTGCATGTGTCTTTTTGAATTATGGTTTTCTCTGGGTATATGCCTAGTAGTGGGATTGCTGGGTCATATGGTAACTCTATTTTTAGTTTTTTAAGGAACCTCCATACTATTCTCCATAGTGGCTGTATCAATTTACATTCCTGTCAACAGTGCAAGAGGGTTCCCTTTTCTCCACACCCTCTCTAGCATTTGTTGTTTGTAGATTTTCTGATGATGCCCATTCTAACTGGTGTGAGGTGATACCTCATTGTAGTTTTGATTTGCATTTCTCTAATAATTAGTGATGTTCAGCAGCTTTTCATGTGCTTCTTGGCCATCTGTATGTCTTCTTTGAAGAAATGTCTATTTAGATCTTCTGCCCATTTTTGGATTGGGTTGTTTGTTTTTTTAATACTGAGCTGCATGAGCTGTTTATATATTTTGGAGATTAATCCTTTGTCCGTTGATTCATTTGCAAATATTTTCTCCCATTCTGAGGATTGTCTTTTCGTCTTGTCTGTAGTTTCCTTTGCTCTGCAATAGCTTTTAAGTTTCATTAGGTCCCATTTGTTTATTTTTGTTTTTATTTCCATTTCTCTAGGAGATGGATCAAAAAAGATCTTGCTGTGATTTATCTTAAAGAGTGTTCTTCCTATGTTTTCCTCTAAGAGTTTTATAGTGTCCGGTCTTACATTTAGGTCTCTACTCCATTTTGAGTTTGCTTTTGTGTATGGTGTTAGGGAGTGTTCTAATTTTATTCCTTTACATGCGGCTGTCCAGTTTTCCCAGCACCACTTATTGAAGAGACTGTTTTTTCTCCAGTGTATATCCTTGCCTCCTTTGTCATAGATTAGTTGACCATAGGTGCGTGGGTTTATCTCTGGGCTTTCTATCCTGTTCCATTGATCTATATTTCTGTTTTTGTGCCAGTACTATATTGTCTTGATCACTGTAGCTTTGTAGTATAGTCTGAAGTCAGAGAGTCTGATTCTTCCAGCTCCGTTTTTTTCCCTTCCTGCTTACCTTTTTTAAATGTAGTTTCACGAGATAAAAATGACATCAAATAAAGAGATTTGAGGATATACGATTTCTGACAAGACTATTCTTTCCTCCAAGAAACTCAACAATAAATAGGCATTATGGTTAATCATTTTAAATGAAGTCAAGTCTAAAATTTGCTATTTTTATTCCAGACCACAGGCTATACAAACATCTTTCTTCTTTCTTATATAAGAAAGTAAACTTCTTAAATAAGCTATCCTATTTCCCCTGGCGGCTGGGCATAAAATGTGCCATTTAACTAAAGAGTATTTTACCTCTTCCCTTTATCCTGTTCATTTCCAGCAAAATAATGTACATCTTTTACCTTCAGAATAGATTGAATGAGAAAATGTCTCAAACATATGTGGTTAAAGAAGTTTGTTTTCTGAATTAAAAATCCTCAGAATGAGAAACCATTTTCTCAACATGCTAAAAATTTAGTCTTTGAGCATGATCAAAGGTGTGTCACTAAGACATAGCAACTTTGGGTCTAAGACTCCTATTTAGGATTTCCTATTTCACAGCCTGTCAGGGCATTTCTATCCTTTCCTAAGGGCATTTCAAAGACATGAGTAAAAGTTTCTTCAATATATAAACCTTAAATATATTTAACCCCGTTAACTTGCAAATATTAGTAGATTAGGACCACCATGACCACCACTACTATTACAACTATGATTCCTGGTTGCTGACAGAAACTGTCAGCTTCCTAGAAAGGAATAAATACAGTGTTGTGGGGAGGCTTCCTTATTTTCTTTTCTAATTTCTAAGATTCCTGAGGATGTAAAATGATCTTGTGAGGACGCTAGTAAAACCGCAGCTGAAAATCCAGAGAATGAGCATTCTATAAAACCTAAGAACGAAATAATATCAAAAGCTTTAGAAAGCTGTGGATTTTTTTTTTTTAAAGAAGGTGAAAGATGAAAGGAAAACCTGCACAAGTAGCATACCAAGAAACAGATGGTCTTTTTAAAAATGAACCAAGAGTGTGCCTTCCACAAGCATGCTTCTTAATTGTAGCATACTGAGCACTTTTATGCAGATTATTTCATTGCTAAACAAAGAGCCAAATAAACGGGGTTAGCTCATTGACATTAAATGACATAGTATACTTGGAGCTCATCTACTATTTAGTCTGTAAACACCTGATATG